>NW_027271332.1:0-602500 GCF_040938485.1 Diadema antillarum
CAGTAATACCAGTTGAAAGGATATTAATGAGGGCCCCAATTTGTGTTTTGAAATGCACTCTTCCTCCAAAGCTTAATGGAAAGTGAACAAGCTTTTAATTCACCCTGATGGCAGTCACTTGGTAGGACCACTGGCAGCCATTTTGATTCAGATGTCATGACATCAGAGCAATTGTAAAGATCTCAGTATTCTTAGGCTCTATGAAAACTGAGTAAGTGTGCAGTTCTGTACATAGGGAGCAAGGCCATTCTGTACACACCTACCTCATCATTTCAGATTAAACAGAATTGTTTGATATGTCAGCATTTAGCCACATAGTTCTTCACTTATTTTTTGTCTTCTTGATGATGATAATGATGATGATGATGATGATGATGATGATGATAATAATGGGGAAAATGGTGTTTCACACTCGTGATTTGGGCTGCGTGCACATAATATTGTGTGCGTGTTCACAACAATCAAAGCCCCCATTTTGTTAGAGGTTTAACCAGTTTGAGATGGGCCAATTTTGCTACAACAGGCATTTCCCATAGACACGTGCCTGAGTATACTCGGGACTCATCCTCAGCATGTTATGAGATGATTGTGACAGGAGTCACTGTGCATTGACTGCGTGGGTAGCAAGTCCCCTGGTTGTATTCATCTGTGAGTCCATGTCAAGTTTTGTCTGGTTTCCTTGCTTCTTCAACAGGTTGGAGTCCGGACATTGAATACCATGATATGCCCTTCATGCTGAACTTCACTCTCTACAATGGCACACAGTCTTCCCTGACAGAGTTTCAAACCCTTCTAGAGCACAGGAGAGGTGATCTGCGGAGGAGGAATATCTGCGAAGACAAGTAGATTTCAGTGTAAGCTTGTTTGACAGTTTGGAGGCTATATACTACCCAAACTGATGCATTATCGTCCCTCAGACATTGTTCAATATCAGTTCAATCGCTCACTGTTATGCCTGTCACACTTCATCTAGCAGGCACTCTCGTTCTATTGCAGGAGTTTTCTCAGTTCAATGTATTGTTATACAGCATCTTCTCTTCCAAGAGGGAGAAAATTTAGTATGCTATTGTAAAATTGCAGAAGTCCCAGGTCTTTGCCAACACCCCTCACAACTTCCATGAAACAGTAAAAATTGTTTGAGTTGCAAGTAACATTAATAGTCAAGGATCTGGAAGATTTTTGTGCAGGGATAAAGATCTGTTTGAAAAATGAAATCTGTATGCAATTTCAATGTTTCAGTTTATTTACTGGAAAATAATATGGATTGAAAGATAACATAAAAAATTCAGAAAAATATCTAATTGAATGAATGAATGAATGCATGAATGAATAGATTTATCAACGATAATGAAATGATTATGTGTATGGATATAGCGAGTAAATTAGCATTGTTGGAGTTTCAATATACTGTAAACGTCAATATTTTCGCGCGATTAATTTTTCGCGCTGAGCGGCTCGAAAACGTATTCGCGGGTTCTTAAATTCGCGCTCCGCAGCAGGTTACTTTACTGTAGTACACATTAACTGCTTTCATCCAAAGCCTCTGCTACATAGCTTGCTACGACAAGCGACGTAGCGAGCGGCTCGACTGCGAGTACAAGCACTCAAATACGTAGTACAGCTGTGACTCTAGTACCGTAGTCACGGGGGACTGTAGCATCGATGCGTGCGGTGCACACATGCATGCTACAGTACACAGCAATCTAGGGTATCGTCTCTTCGCACAGTACTAGTAGCGTAAACATGCCTGTACATTGTACTACGTAGCAGTATCATCGATGAAGCGCACACAAGTCATCCCGTTCAAAATGTGCGTAGAAAATTGTGAAGATATATTCGCGCGTTTTTGAATTCGCGCTAGCCGAGCGTAGCGCGAAATCCGCGAAAATTAATGTACCGCGAAAATTTCCACGTTTACAGTATGGTGGAAACACTATCACATGTGCAAACACACATCCCTAGTGCATTTTAGTGACATGATTTACTTGTAACTGCTTCTGTACAAGATTTCTTATGCATAATGAGTTGTTAACCCCTTTTTATGCCAATAAGTAAAATGTACACAAATTTCACACACAAACCTATGGACAGTTCATGAGTGTGGCAGGTCAAGGGTTAAAGAACTTCAAGAACTTTTTATTTTTTGCCTTTACCTCATGTCTTAAGTGGGTATCTCATTGGGCTGGAGACTTATTTGGCAACCTGGTGGCGACTCAAGTCGCCCTAGTCACGGAGACGTGTCCTCAGTCGAAGCCAAGTTGTGGAGACTAATTTTATTTGCGAGGTCGCCAAGACGTCTTCGCAACTTTGCGGAGACCAAATGGCGGCCCATCAGAGACATCCTAGTGACATGTTCATGACTGAGAAGACATCTTGGAGATGTCTCTGCGACTTTTAGATGAATAAATTACTGTAAAAGTGGATAATTTCATGTGACTAATTTTTCACGCTTGGCTGGGTAAGATGAGTTTCGCATGTTTTTAATTCCATGGAATCAAGACATTAACCACTGCAACATGTGGCAAGCAAAAATTTTCGCATACTTTTAATTTTGCGCAAGTTTCTGGTTATGCGAAATGCATAAAATTTTCAACACCACCAAAAATTTCCACTTTTACAGTAGCGCCTTATTTGGAAACGTCTCTGAAGTCGCAGTTGAGTCACATTCTTGCCTTTTTTAGTCTGTCGAGTTACACAAGTCGCGACAGTCGCGACAAAGTCTCCTCCATAAGATACGCCCTTTACTCAAGATTTTGCATCAAAGGGGTTTCTTTGTCACTTTATCCACCACAGACAACTGGGCCTGAGTATTTCACTCACAACGGGAAGCTGGCAACCAACTTAGCGTTCGACTGCCTGCTGCCTGACACAGATGTCAGACTCTTGGTAAGAGGAGATAGGTGTATTTGTGTTTGCCTGTAGATGTGTAATAATATCTGTTCTCAAGTGTCTGTGAGGGTATTTGTAATTGTTGTTTGTGACTGTGTGGTTGTAACACTGCATATGTTTTTCATATTGTCTGTTTATGACTGTCTATTTGATGAGAGTGTGTGTATGTGTTAGTGTACAAGAATGAACCCCCTCCCCCCCCCAAAAAAAAAAAAAAAGAAAGAAAAAAGGTGAGCATGCCAGCTTACAGCAATAACCTGGGTCCCATGCACAGTTGTGGACTGAATCCACTTCAAGAGATTGTATAGTTTTGGTTGAGACCTAACTTGAGGTCTTTAACATGTTTGGGTGAGAGAGGGAGAAATCTTTGATGAAAAATGAAAGAGCATGTAATTTCAAGAGGAATTCAGTGCTTATTTGATGAAACTTGGTGTTGAAATCGCTGAGATACCCAAAACAGGGCAATCCTAATGAAAGGTGGGACCCACCTTTTATTACGATTGCATTCTTTTACTTTGCTTTTAGATGTCTCAGCCATTCCAAAACCGATTTTCTTCAAATAAGTTATGAATTTCTCTTAGGATGATGGTATGCTCTGTAGTATTTCATAAGTGGTTTCTTGGTATCTTGCAAAATGTTAAAAGCCCAATCCTCATCTCCACCAATAATATACCATCCCTAAATTTTGGTTATGTCCTGAAAAGGGGGAAAAAAATGCAAAGACACACACACAAAAAAGAAAACAGGAGAAGAAGGAGAAGAAAATATGTGGGTAGTTGGCATTGAGAGGCTATAAAGCTTGTTCTGATGTTTCATGTATCACTGAATGCGGCACCTGGTTCAATTCATCAAATTGTCTTTTCTTCTAACAGATTCGCTCTCCGCAGTGTCCATATTGTCAATGGTACGACCAAACAATTAGAATTCAAGGTGAGATACACGCGGCAAGGGGAGAAGGCAAATAAAATAAGCAAATCACAAACATGTGAAGTGTAAGCGTTTAGCCTGATTTTTAATAGCAAGAAAGGACAGTTCAGTTTAATAAACTCTTACACAATTCACTGCTCTCATAATGTTACCCAGGTAATGCTTTACATGTAAAAATTTCATACATCTCTTTATAGAGTTATGTTTGTTTTGCTTTAGAGTGTTGATGTCTTATCCTATTCAAGTGGCTTAAAAAAAACCCACAAAAAACGTGCTTTGGAAATGTTGCTGTAATATTGTCCTTTTAGAGCTATGTTCCCATTTCTCCATGTCCCATTTGAAGGAATACAAATGAGTTACGATCTCCATGTTCTGTCATTTAAATGACCTAGCAGATTTAAATATGAAAAACAAAAAGGCATTACCATATTATTGACATTCCAAGGTTGTCATTTTGCAATAACTTGTTTTGAATTTCCCTACTGGGCTTAAGTTTGTCAAAGTGGGATCGATGGATGCTGGTGGGTGGTAATATTATATTTCTTTTATGGATGAGGGGCAGAGTATTGTCTTTCAAACCAGGAATGGTAATGAAGCGGGTGAAGTTATGAAACTTTCGTGAAAGGAAAGAGTGTTTCCTGCTAGAGGTGTGGGCTTTCCCCCAGCAAGCGACTGCGTCATCTTTTCGAGAAAATTATGGCTTCAGGGATCCATCTGGAAAAATGGGTTCACTTTAGTTGTTGCTATTGTTGTTGTGTGTTTTTTTTTTATGCTGGGCCATTTCACGCTTTTATATGTTGTTACCTTTGTGTCATATTGCACTCAGAAACCAAATATGTTTATCAAGGTAGCTAGTGTCCATCTTTGTGCAACTGCGTGCTTTAAGAGCGGGCTCCGTAACAGCAATAAATCTTTATCACTGCTGTTGTGAGACATTTGAGTGTGAAAGTATGGTTTGCATGTTTATTTCAGGAAATTACTATTCCTCCTTGGGAGTTGGCAGGCTCTGAAACAACAATATATATGCCGCATTGGTGCTTGACATATCAATTCATTTCCACGTCAGTTATTGGTTTCTGCAACGTTTTGGGAAAGATTTTTATTGATCTTTTTATCTATTTATTTACTTCTTTTTAAACAAAGAATGTCAATACTTAACAGTATGCACAATATGAAACTAAGGTTGCATTTTGATTTAGTGAGACAAATTATGTTATTATAGAGGCTTATCATTAGAAAAATTGTGAGCCTTAAGCTTGGCAATACAGCTATTGACATGCTGAATACCATGGTAGTATCTGTACAAAGTCATTTGTACCTATCTATTAAAAGGAAATGGAAAGAAGTTCACTGTATGCGTATGGCTTGTTTAATTACAAGTAAATGTTATGTCCAGTATGGAGTTGCGTCATTTGATTCATATACTGTATAAGTGACTATTTTCGCGCTGAGTAATTTTTTTGCCCTTGACAGCGCGGTAAGAAGAGTTTCACATGTTTTTAATTCTGCGGAATCAAGACATCAACTACTGGAACATATGGCATGCACAAACATTTGGCTGCATTTATTTTCTCGCTAGTTTCTGGTTGTGGGAAATGCCTGAATACTGTATTTCAACACGGCAAGAATTTCCACTTTTACAGTATAACATATATATGCCAGACAAAGTGTCATATCTGAGTGAAGTTATATATATATATATATATATATAATATATATATATATATATATATATGGTGGAAGGGGATTTTTGTTGTTGTTCTTGTTGTTTAAAGGAAGTCGCTTTGTCTAGATTATGCAACAAGCCTTTCTCCCCATTATCAGGTCAACCCCCAGAGATGAGGAACTGCCCCTCTGACATCATCGTGGAAGTGGAGCTTGGCAATACGACCACGGTCGGACCCCTGAACTGGGAGGAGCCAGAGTTCATCAACCCATGCAACTTTTCGATGAGTGTGACTCGCTCCCATGATCCGCAAACCAGCACTTTCAATGTTGATGATGGAATCACACGGGTCTCATACCGTGCCACACTTCATGGTTACCACTCTGAGTGTTCGTTCACAGTGCAGGTCAAAGCAGGTAGGTCAGGCTGGATTGTAATATCGTAATAATAGGAGAGAGTTTTGAAAGTATGTGTAATCAAAAAGAAGGAGTTCTCACAGAGTTTCAGTTGTCAAAGAAAATGGAGTATGTCATCTCAAGAACTTACTCATGAAGGGATATTTGCAGTGCCACATTGTTCAACTTTGTTCCTTTTCAATGTGTAACATTAAATTTTGTTTTATATGCACCTTTCCAAGGAGATATTTATCAAAAGAATCTGTGTGACACAGTGCTCAGTGTTAAGTATACTTTCATTTCTCATATTCTTAGCACAGTGGACACATAAATTTCTGCTGTATTTTTAAAGTTTTTTTTTTTCTTTTTTCTATAGACGATGCTAATGAATAATATCAGTCCCAAGACAATTTTCACTTTTTCCATTTCACCACCCTAGTGGACACGACTCCTCCCGAGTTTCTCTCCTGCCCGGATGATCTGTCCTACGTCGCTGAAGCGGGACAGGATGGGCTCCAGATCACCTGGGCAGAGCCGGTGGTGAGCGATGCCTCGCCAACGCTTGTCGAATCCACCATTCGCAGCGGCTCATGGTTTCCTGCCGGCGAGAATACCACTGTGACGTACAGGGTGAAGGATGAAGCCGGCAACGGACCTGTAAAGTGCGAGTTCCAAGTGTATGTGGCAGGTAATACGCCCATTTTGTTGTGTTTCACTATTTGTGACCCTGCATCACAAAACGAACAAAAAGTCGCCAGACATGGATTTTCAGTTTAGAACAGATTCTGAAAGACCAGACTTTAAGCTTTAAAATGATGTATAACTCAATTCAAAAGGACTCTCCTAACCTATCCTAACATTTTAAAGAAATCACACACTCTGTAAAGTATGAACCGAGAAAAGAGGCTTTGATGTACAGAGTCTATTCAAGCGCTTAATCTTTACCAAACTGTGCTAGCTGTGCGATGAATGGAAGAAAAACATGATGTAAACCACCTTAGCAACAACAATAAAGAGATTATCCGATTGAGCTGAAATTAAGCATGCTTTATCAACACATTCTTTAGATGATCAATGCCAACTTTCAAAGCAGTAGCATTATCCTTTCTAAAGTCATTTGAGTTTAAATTGGAGAGTATGGACAGGGTTTTTAAGAATGAAAAGGGGACTCTTTAAGACACAGCTCATCACACTATTCTACCAAAAAGCGTTTGAGAAAAACTGCTAAAAACACAATTTCTTGTTCGTTTTATGATTTTAAACTTTAGTATATTGTAGAAGAAGACTTGCTCTTTCAGAAAATATGAAAATCTCAAGATTGGCTAGGTTGACCTGTTTCACCTATTTTCAGTTCTGACACAAAATCAATGTTTGCGACTTTTTGTTCGTGTTGTGATGCATGGTCACATTTGCTCTGTCTGCTTTTAGCTTCTGCAAGTACACGATCACCAAATGATCTTGAAGTGGTGAAAACATAGGTCTCTTATGCCTCCAGAATTGTCAATTTTTGCTTTAAAATACACCCTTATGCATAAGAAATAAAGTTGTAATCACACAATTTTAGTTGGGTAATGACAAAATGTGAGGTATTAGCCAGAAAGGTTCACCAGAAGTGTGACTGTCTAAGAGCATACCCAATCAGGGTTGTGACATTTTTTTTTTTGAATAATCCATTATTGATAATTGACAAATCGGGCAAAAGCAGGTACTCATTGACCTTCTGCGCGAGAGTGAATTGTACGGCGCTTGTCAAAAAATATAGTTGCTAGAGCATGATCGATTGTCATGTAATGTTCTACCTACCCACAATGTTGAAGAGGGAGGGTTCTTCTGGAATAAATGTTGTGTACTATGACCAAAATTATACTGTACTTTTGTTCTCAAAATATTCCAAAACAACTCATCATCCTTGCAAATTTATTCAGCCAGGTAAGTTTCGTGTAAGACCGTATCAATGAACTGCAAGCAAATGCCAAATGGAGGAAGATGAACCGTGAGCCCCTTATAGAACTATGTCTGGACTTTGAGAGATGATGCTGATTGTTGAACTTTCTGAATTCTCAATCCTCAGAGACTCCCACTGCATCCCTGATGGTCATCATCGTTGCTTGCACCATTGGGAGCAGTCTCGCGGGATGCGTCGTGGCCATCGGCATCTGCCAAGGGAGGCGAAAGTACCGTTCCTCCGAGAGCAGCGAGGGTAAGCACCGCGGGTTCTTGAAAGATCCCCAGGCTAGGGTGCAGTCGACTCCCACGACAACGAAGTCCTCAGGACCCCAAGTCTTCTTTGGTTTTATCAAAATTGTGTTGGAGCCAAACAAAAATGTATACAAAGATGTTTAGACAATTATGAGACATGAATTTTCACATCATTGAGAGTTTCGTTATAACCATGTTTGTTATAATGGGAGTGCACTGTATATCCTTGGCACACTCAACAAAAAGCTGCCTTGTCACTCATCCCAAGAAAAATGGCAGGACCCACTTCACAGAAAACTATCAAGAATCCGTTTCATCTCTCTTCTGTTCCCACCAGTATAAGTGAAATACTGTATATCGTCACTGGGGTGACAAGACCTTGTATCTACAATTTTGGTGAAAATTAGTTTTTTTGATTAATGGTCATATAATGGGTTAAATGATGTCCTGTCCAAATCCCAACTGTCTTACTCCAAAAGTGAAGCCACCACGGCATGTCAAAGGAAAGGCTATCCCATTCGCCACAGTGCTTTGGCCGCCATGTTTTTTGGCTCTCCTGAACATTTGACATTTTGTAGATATGAGCTCTTATCGCCCCAGTGACAATATGCTGAATATTTCGAGATGTTTTTATCTTCGCAAAATTCACGAGTCAGATGCTATTTGCTAATTAAAAACACGCGAAATTATGGAATCCTATTTTGATGTAAATGTGATGTGCATGCATACATTCAGTACTGTACTTCACAATTACGAATATAACCACTCATGAAATTCCCGGGAAGTTCTGATTCGTGAAAAATTAGACTTATGAACAGTGAAATACAAGTCCATGATCAAGTGGAAGTTAATGAATAGGGTAAAGGCAAGTAGAATAGTAGAAGTCTTATCTACTTAAAATGAAGTTTGTGGGAAAATACCATGGAGTCATAAACTTTCACGTGTCTTCACCCCCCCCCCCAAAAAAAAAGAAAAAAAAAGAAAAAAAAAAAGAATATTGGACATGATCATGTATGCAAAGTGTATGAAATGAAGATGTCATTACCTCACATCTTTTGGTGATCTATCACTTAGTCTACTCCCACTTCACCTAATAGCCTTTAGTCTCAACTCACATGGTCTAATCCCGTTTTGCCTACAACCAGTTTGTAAATGACCATTTAGTCCAATTGCACTGAGCCTCATTACCAGTTGGTCTGCTTCTAGATGGGCTATTTATTAGACAAAATGGAAAAAAAAATCCAAGGAGTCAAAATTGCATTTAAACCATCTGGTCCTGAGACAAAATGATAATTAGCCAAACTGCACATTAGACGAAATGATGATTAGCCAAACTGGACATTAGACCACATGAGGACTAGACCAAATGGGCATTAGACGAAATTGATGGTAGACCAAATGAGTTTTGGCATAGTGGTGTTAGACAAACTGGGAAGTAGAGCATCTGATACTGTAAAAGTGGATATTTTCGTGCGACTAATTTTTCGCGTTCGGCCGGGTCAGAAGAGTTTCGCGTGTTCTTAATTCCGTGGAATCTAGACGTCACGCACAGGAGCATATAGCACGCAAAAATATTTGCGGGCTTTTATTTTCGCGCCAGTTTTTGGTTGCGCGAAATGCGCGAAAATTTCAACACCGCGAAAATTTCCACTTTTACAGTATTAGACCAAGTTGCAATAAACCTTTCCTTTTTTTCCTTTTTACTGAAGAGTAAATAAAAACTGTGTTTGAATAGCAAAAAAAAAAAAAAAAATTGCTTTTAAAGCTTCTTCCCCGTTGAAAAGTCGTTAGTGCTTCATAACTTTAATAATTGATGTGTATGATGGAATTTTTTCCTCATGATTTCATCACAGAATAGAATGTCCAGTAAACAATTTTGTAAATTTCAGGGGGAGAAATACAAGGCAATGACATCATCATCTCATCTAATTTGCATATTATGTGATTGTGCCAAGTATCACTATGTTAAAAAATATCAACAAACAAAAACCCATGGCAATCATTTTAAAGGAATTATTAGCTTAACCTACGAAGATTTTGCACACTTCTTTCCATTCGTGACTGTCTCAAAGCATTATAACTGTTGCTGACTGTTCAAAGTTTCTGTAGGTTTATGTGAACACTTTCGCATACAGTCAACTCCATATAAGTCGATGGTGCATATGTCAAATAATCAACTTAGTCAACAGAATAAATATGTCCCAATTTGGATTTATAGATTTGCGTGTGTATTCCTCTAGTTCTGTGCACACAAAAATTGAATATTGTCTAAGTTGATGGGTTTTTCCCAGTTCTCTGAAGATCAATGTAGGCAAAGCCGACTGTACTTCACTGTAGCAAATGGGGAAAAGCCATATAAGACACCCCCCCAAAAAAAAAAATAAATAAATAAAAAAATAAAAATAAAAAAATAAATAAAATAAATAATGAATAAATAAAATATAAGATAACACAGATTTTTTTCCCCTCTCTTAAAGAGACTGTACAGTTCTGGTTGAGGTTAGGATGCAGCTTTTAATGTTTTGCAAGATATTCAGAAACCACTCTATGAGATGTCAAAGAGCATACAATTCGAAGGGGACTCAAAAGTTTATTTGATGAAAATAGGTTTTGAAATGGCTGAGACATCAAAAAACAAGGTAAGATAAAGAGATCCTAATAAAAGGCGTGGTCTGTCGCCTTTTATTATTATCACTTTTTTTTTTTGATATCTCAGCCATTTGAAAACCAATTTTCATCAAATAATTGTTGAATCCTTTTTGAAATTATGTGTTCTTTCATATTTCATAAGAGGTTTCTCATTATATCACTTAGGAATGTTATACTACTACTACTACTAGTACTTTTTCGAGGGCATGTAGTTATTTGCTTCAGCCGATGCCAACT
The DNA here is from genome assembly GCF_040938485.1 of Diadema antillarum. Lineage (NCBI taxonomy): Eukaryota > Metazoa > Echinodermata > Echinoidea > Diadematoida > Diadematidae > Diadema > Diadema antillarum. The sequence goes on from NW_027271332.1 coordinate 10,963, forward strand.
CGAGTTCCATAAACAAAGTTGCGCCTCCAAACCTCTCTATCTAACATGACTGTCCGTAGGTCATTAATGCTATCAAGGCCTGCGTCCTTCTTCAGGACACTGATTAAAGTGGCCTTACGTCTTCCTCGTTTTGCAGTTCCCTGTTTAGGTTCCCAGAGTACACAGGAATTCGCAATGTTATAACCCTGAATCCTCACCTTAACCAGTACTGCACAGTCCCTTTAAGACTATACATTTCCTTCAAATTTTGCTCTCAAACTTCATATATAGCTAGAAAAAGAGTAAGCCTCTCAGATAACATCAGAAGCCAAAACCCGGTTGAGGTGACCCAAAATGGCTATACCCTACTAGACCTATTGGGCCTACTGGAATGTAAGTGCAGGGTCACATTTATATGAATGCCTTCAAGAGCTGACATCAAAACAGTCTCCATCTGGCTATACAAATGTTTGAATCAGAATCTTGTGTCTCAGGAATGAACATGCTCTACACATGCAGTACCTTTCTGAGCAAAACAGCAACCGTTATCCTGGTTACTTTGACTAATCCCCAAACTCGCACTCGCAAGACCGGACCCACCGAACTATTATAGGTACCTCTGATAGTGTGCCTGTATGATGGTCACCACTATGTCTCATGTGTAGTGTATGCTCCACTCCGTGTAACTTGTACACGTATTGGCCCGAATTGATGAAGTTGGTTTGAACCTGATTTAAACCTAGACCATGGTACAGATTTAAACCATGGTCTAAAATGAGCATGAAATAGGCATACCTTTGACATGCGTATATCAATATGCATTTGTTGCTAGACGTCTGTTGGCATACACAGACTGTCAATCATATTTAGGCAGAAGAAATTTGCTTTAACCATGGTTTAAATTTGTACTCTCTAGAGTGAGTTTTGGCCATATTAAGGGTAGCCATGTCTGTGATCAGGTCTTTGAGAGATGTTTGAAACCATTGTATCATTTTCCTTTTCAGAATTGCAAAAGGAGAAAGGCAACAACCACCCTGATAAAAACTCTGAACCAGGTCACGAGTTTGACTTGTATGACGCAAGACCAGTCATTAGTCAGTCTCGTCCTTGTGCATTATCTCTTCAAACCGTCAATTTTATCACCGGCATTGGACTGGATATTCTCCGCAACCATGGTGGTGCTGAACCAAGTCCAGGGCAGGGGACAATGAATACGCCATTTCACTTTGAAGAGGGAAAACCACCATTTCATAGCAATCTTGCCAGTCCACCGTACGCCGTCTCAACTCCTAATATCCCTCTCACGTTGTCCATGGAACAGAGTCACAGTGATAACAACTACCGGGATCGCTGTCATGACCCCATGTCTGGGTTCCCTCTGCTGGGTGGTGGTGGGAGGGAGGGGCAGGATGGAATAGAACCACATTTCGTGCACCGAGATCCACTGGAGATGATCGCGGCGTCTGGATCAACCCTCAATATGCCTGTGATGCAGACTTGACATGTGACTGTTTCAATCAAGCTCTGAACCCACAGGCATTCCTCAAACTCTACCAAAGTGAGGTTTGATCTGCCTGTGAACATCTCAGATTGGTTCAGTTCTGTTGTTTTGTAACGTTTGGAGCTTTGCTCTCCTGCAGTTAGCCTACAAAGAGACGACAAGATTTTGTTACCTTTGGGGCAATTATGAAATATTTTTATAATACCAGTTTTAAGATTTACTGGTGGCTGTATCATTTTATTTTTATTTTTCAATCTTAGCTGAGATTGTATAACACCTTCAAGGCAAAGTCAATGTATATTTTATCCAGCTTCTATGGAGAATAATGGAAAACCAGAAATTTTTGCATGCATGAAAGTTTTGCAAATAATTTACGAGGAGCCAAGATTAGCAAAAGCAAAATGCAGATGAAAATTCTTGTGTACACAATTTGCAAAAGTTTCATGATGCAAAAAAAAAAAATATTATGTAAAAAGTTTTCACTTGTAACCACATTACCTCACAAATATTACAGATGCATCATTTTCATATTAGGGTGATTTAGCCAGGAATATATTACGTATTCATGCATCAGCCGGAATTCAAAGATTAATATCTTTTGTACCCTCTGTCTAAACTTCAAAGTCTAAGAATATTTTGAATACAATTCTGTTTTCGTGAAGCATGAGCAGGGAAGACAAACGAAGAGACCTGTTTGCTTTGATTTTCTAATCTCCAGCTTTCTATAGGCACATTCACACAGTCACCATTGGTTATGATTATTTGGGTCGCAATTTGAGTTGCAAGGCAAAAAACTATTTAAAAAAAATATGTGTGAACATAAGAATTGCTATTATTAGATTCAAATTGTGGTTTGCACGCTATTAAAAGAGGGACAAAAGCAAGATAATGTGATCTGCTCCCAAAAGCAAATCTAGAAAAGGAATATATTTTTTGATATATATATATATATATATATATATATATATATATATTGGAATTGTAGTCACCCAGTTGTTGCAATAATAGTTTCTTTGCCGTCATAATACAAGCCTTGTTTTTTACTTCGGATATCATAGATTTAATCATGAATTTATTTTTTTTATCACATATTTTCAAAAAGATTATTCACACAAGGAAGTAGTAGAATGATTCCAAGCCTTAAACTATCATGCACATAATTGTATTGAGGTAGATATGAACTGATAGCATCTATCTATATCCAATAGAATGCATACATGTACAGATGTATTTATATTTCTAAGATGATTGCACTGTACTAGATATATTGTCTTTCAATTTGTCATAAATCAGTACTTTCATATTCAGTAGGATAGTCTATCAGGGATTGTTGTTTTAGGTATCTTTCTCAGTACTTGAAACTTTAGAAAAAAAAAATTAATCTGCATCAGAAATCATAGGTGTTCAATGATGCCTAATGTGTCCGTGTTGTACTGTTTCTTACGATTATTCGATATCCATTTCGCCAAAGTGATGTTGATTCTTTGTGATAAAAAGTTATTGTGTTTCCTCCACACTTGGGAAATCAAAGTGTGTAGGTGTGTGTGTGTGTTTGTGTGTGTGTTTTTGTGTGTGTTTGTGTCTGTGTCTGTGTGTGTGTTTGTGTGTGTGTGTGTTTGTGTTTGTGTGTATGTGTGTGTGTGTGTGTTTGTGTGTGTTTTACATTATATATGAATTAGGGAATATTCATGATTTTTTTTTCTTTTTTCTTTTTTTTTTAGTAAGAGATTACATGAAGATTTCAGGTATTTTCTGACCAAGTTGGGGTTTGGCATGGATTCAACTTGGGGTGTGGTACGGAAGTGGCTTTCAGTGACTCAGATGTATACATGCGTTGAGCCAGTGAAGTGCATGCAGGGTTGAGTATTATTATCATTTTATAAGTGATTTGTTTTAATCTATTTGTAGTTTGCAATTCAATCATGACATTAACTTGCTCTCTTACTCTGTAAGAAAATTGGTATGTTGTCATTCATTTTTTTTTCATATAAATCTTTTGTGTAGAGAAATTCTTTTCTATTTTCTGTAAAGTTTTACTGAGTGTTCAGTTTAGCTGTATTTTTGTAAGGTTACAAGTCATTCCATGCATTTATCGGTTGCATTGCAATAAAAAGTGCAGTACTGAATTGTCTCATATATTTTCCTGACAAGTATGACTGTGAGTGTAAGAGATGTTGTATGAAGGATGTAAAGCAGACTATTGTATTTATGGCAATTCATGGAAAGATTTGTACTATTTAGTGAATTCAGTATTGACACTTTTGTCTGTTTGCCTGAAATTTCTGCTTCTCATATCCCAAAGTAGGGTAGAAAATCATTGTACTCTTTGCTTATAAATGCAGTGAATGCAGTCAAAACTTACCCCATGATGTGTATATATAAATTAGTCTCAGGTGTATCAGCCAGTTGTATGACAGACCCTGTGTAAACAAAATTTTCATAAACAGAATTTCAGCCAATTGAATTCAGAACAAATCCTTTGTTGCAGTATTGATTGTGATGATGGTTAGATCGAGTTATCCTTCGCAACTCTGTTTGTATGCTTCAGCTGTGACACCTTGGCATGTGATATGGTAAACTTATCAGAATGAGGAGTGCATAAATATACTGTATGAGCTGTCATTTTTGCATACATATATTTGTGTGTGTGTGTGTGTGAATGAGGAGATCATGGACCAATGTCTGTCAGTTCGAGATCATGCTTAATTTGTGGTCCAACCGTGATTTGCAAAAAAAATTAAACCCTTAGTGATACTGTATACGCTATATATTTCGCGGGGGTTTTATTTTCGCGAATTTCGCGAGTCGGGAGCTATTCGCGAAATTAACAACACGCGAAAATATTACCTTCCAAAATGAATCCCTTGCTTTGATGATACGAACATTTCAGTACTAGTATACCATGTCACGGCTTACCGAACAGACCATACTGGCTAAGCTTGTTTACGCTCGTCCACGTCTACTTACAAACACTGTAGAGAGCCAATCCATTATCGCAAGGGGACCACTCGTCAGAAATCTAGCGCAATGGACTTAACCACTTCAAAAATGTTGAATTCTAACTTACTAGTTTGCAGAGTTTGGTAAGTTTTTTTTTTCATGCAGTGTATAACTAGTATCATTTTTATTTGCTAGTATCGTTGAAAATTCACACTTTCTTTGCCACTTCATATTTTCTCTGGTCCCCCAATCGCGAATTTAACCACTCGCGAAAATGTGTGACAGCGGCAATTCGCGAAAATTTATGTACGCGAAAATTATAGCGTATACAGTAATAAAAGCTTGTACAGGAAGTACATGAAAACAGGAGCAATACATTGGTGAATAGTCTCCTGCTGTGAGTATCAAGACAAGGGTGCATGAAAGAAAAATCATGAGTTTTACATGATTGTGATTTTATCACTTTGTTTGTACATGCATGATGCTGCTCTTGTGATTTACATTATATTATGGTGCACACCATCAACTTCATGTGTGCCATTAGGACACACAAAGTACTATTTTACAAGTCTTTCCCAAAGATACCTGAGCACAAAGTGCATGGTATATTGAAGTGGATGTTAATTCTTTCATGACTGTATGAACAGATTTTTTGGGTTTGGTCTTTTCGTGTTGGGAAGCAAATGTGTGTGATCTGCTGTGCTAGTGGTGTCATAGTTGCCTCACTAATACATTTTTTCTTTCCTTTTTTCTTTTTTTGATGACAGCTTTGACTCCCGTACTGTTGAAATCACATCCTTAAATCCACCCATGGATGGCATATTATGTCTTGACAGTTCAGTTGTGTTTCATACGACTCATTTACTATGTAAATTCTCATATATTTTTGTAATATTTTTCTTAGTTTCACCCATGTAAAAGAACAAACTGCAGGAGGTCAGTTATATACATTTTCATGGTCTAATGTTACACATAATGTTGATTAGGTATTTGCCCTGATGAATGAAATGTAGTATAGTGTACACATGGTGTTGATATGTTTATGAAGTTAGTGAGTTGACAGATATTTGAAAGATTGACAACAAAAATTAATAATGAATCATTTCCTACCACGACCCAAATAAACTTGTTGTATATCATCTGAAAGGTGGGAAATCACCCTCTCTTGGAAAATGATAATGCTTCTTTCTCGTTCCACAAAATGATTCTTGATCGCGAATTCAACCACGTGTGAAATGGTCTTACAAGTCCCAATTTGTAAAATTGCGGGAAGTGTAAGACATATTCAGAGTAAGAATACTTTATAATCTAGTGTAATCTCATGAAATATAGTCCACAATTGTAAAACAGGGAATACCATTTTAGAGAGGCACTTATAAACTTCAGCCACAAAATCAGAGGTAGTCCTGAATGCTTGATTGCGATTGGTTGAAAGTTTAAGGACATTCCATCTCTCCCAGTCCAAATACTTTTTATGTGGAATATATTTTGTGAAGTATGGACTCAATGAAATTAGCTTGGCACAATAACACATTTTAATCAATAAGTTTAATTCATTCTGCTCTTCTGCATTTAGCTTCCTTTTTTCTTCAAGAAAAAAAATAGACCTGCAAAGTGGTATTTTGCCAACTTTTGGCTCACATTAGATAGGAGATTTGAAGAAAATAGCAGTTCAAAGAGGAAGAAAAGAACATTAAGTTAAGTGCACATAAATTCCAGCAGATGTGATCCCCATGACTTGTATGTAAAGAGGAGAGGTTATTCACGTTATTCAACTATTGAAAAGAAGACTTAGGATCTCATGGGAGGTCTCCGGTTACATAACTGATTCTGCACGCACCTTGAGTGGTACTCTAATGCCTTAACTCTTTCAGTACTGGAGGCAAATTATTTGTACTAATGCCAATGGCACTTTTAAGTTAATTGGCCTGAAAGGGGTACACCTTCACACATGATAACTGCAGCTTTTAACTTGTCTAGCCATATTATCAACAGCATTCAGCTCATCCGATTCAGCCCTACCAGAATTTGAGCATGAGGTATTAAAAGTTAGAATCCCCCCTTACCCCCCACTCTGTCATATCATTGTAGTTAGTCCTCAACAAAGGCCATTTTGTTACAATAGAGTGTGGAGAGGATTGATTTATCCCTGCTTATTGTTGATTAAGCTTCGTAACATCAGTACTGATTAGTTGTGATACTGATCTAGAAAAAACTCAGCCATCTTCCCTATATGGGCAATTATAGCATAGCAAAAGTTAAAGTCCTCTTATTATGACTATTCATAAATAGGTCTTATCTTGCCTATGCACTTTTTTTTGCTTTTTTTTGCTTGACTGTAAGCCTATATCGTACTAAAAAATTGTGTTGACATGTTCCTCTATTTGAATTATTTTATTTCATTCAATTAATGATTAGAGCAAGTGGTCACTCGATGGTGGTATGTTTTGCAGGAATTTGTTTATACTCTCTTAGCTTGCACTGAAAGAAAAAGTTCATGTTAACGACTTAATTAGAGGGAAAAAATGTATTCTTTCAAAGCATGTTTTTAAGTGTGGTGTTTGAACAGTTACAATTTGAAGTAGAGACCCAAATGAACTTGTTAAATTTGATGGCATTCGACAAAGAAGTATAAAAGTACTGCATAGAAAGAATCTATTGCATTATTATTGAGACTGACTGCTGCTATCCTTTTCAGCAGATGAACTGTTGTGATACTCTCCTTTTCTACCTTGTATTCTTCGAAGTTTTCTTCAAGTTTTGGAAGATTAGTATCTGTAGTTGAAAATCCCAAGGTTATGGTGAAGAACGCTACTTTACTCCAACATCTGTGTTACTGTAGATGTTGATTATCGATTCATTTTGATCTGAATAAAATTATGTGATAATTATGGCATAAAGATGATAATGATGATGATTGATTCACGTCGATTTGAATATTTTAGAATGCCTACGGTCTGCATCAAAGAGTATTTACTGAAGAAATGATGCTGTTCCCTTCTCTCAAAACATATATTGTGTAATACACTTTATCAAAGGGTACTGGGGAAAATGTTCCAATGATAATGTTGTGCTGCTTTTTTTTTTATTGATGTGTCTTTGAGATGGGTGTGTTGACTTATGTTAGTGAAATGAGCATAGTCATGCATGCATAAGAAATAAAGTGCATTGTAGTACTGTATGCAACAACAAAAAATGATAATGAAACAACAACAACAACAACAAAGAAGCAGAAAATAGAAACAAAACACACATGTAAAGGAAAGAGAAAGAGGGTGGAAGTGAGAAAGGAATTATTTTGTCCTGAGACAAATTATTCATTTTCTAACGGGAAGCAACATAGCTTGCAATAATGTTTGCATCATCCTAAGGAACGTGTTTACAGGATAGTTAAACCAAACATACAGCAGAAGTAATCAAATTGATGAAACTGTGATGACAAATGGGCAAACAATGTAAAGAGCTTGATCTAACAAGTCCTATTGAATTATCAATAAAGCAAGTCAATAGTGTAATGGCAACGTTTGTGATAATTACGTAGGAGAAAGTTATAGAAACCACCGCATAAACCAATGTATTCATATACCAGTAAATAACAAAAGTACAGTATACGCATTTGTGTATATATATATACAAACATTGTTGAGAATTCACATATTGGCTCCAATATAATGAAAAATCAAGAAATAATCTAGTAATGCATTTTCTTTCTTTCTTTTTTAGCTTATAAAAAATGAGTTTATTGGACTCGAATTTTCGGTGGCCTCCCGTCGAGACTCCTGAAGAAGGTGGAGGCCACCGAAAATTCGAGTCCGATAAACTCATTCTTTATTGGCAAAAAAAAAATAAAAATGCATTACTAGTTTATTTCTTGATTCTTCGTTATATATATATATATATGTATATATATATATATATATGGGGCGACTGAAAAGTTTTGAGCCTTCAAGAGACGTTAAGAGGCAGAAGTACTTTATTGCTCTATTTTTCTACATAGTCCCCTTGTGAGTCCACACACTTCCTCCAGCGGTGACGTAGTGCCTCTATGCTGCTGGTTGGTCCTCCAGGTAGGAGTCAACAGCATCAATGACCTCCTCATCAGTGGTGAAGCGTTGTCGATTCAAATCTTTTTTGAGGTTCGGAAAGAGGTGCAAGTCCGATGGGGCTAGATCTGGTGAATACGGTGGGTGCAGAACTAGTTGGAACCCACAGTCATGAATGGTTGCCATTGCAACTGCTGATTAATGCGCTGGAGCATTGTCCTGGTGAAACAAGACACCTTTTGTGATCATTTTGTCCATTTTTTAATGACTCGCCTGATACAGAAAGTTCAAGAACCTGTAAAATAAGGATAACAATTGTTATGACCAAGAAATTTGGTTGGTAGGATTAAGATATAATGAAGACTTCGTGGAACAAATTTGGCCTTCATATCTTAATCCTTTCTATGTTAGGCTCAAAACTTTTCAGTCGCCCCTCGTATATATATATATATATATATACAATTATATATAGAGAGAAAGACGGGTGGGGGAGGGAGGTGACATCAATTCAGTAATATAAATCTGTACATCGTGGGGGCGCTGTGACCATGGACCTAATTAATGCTGCGAGGGACCCGATTCCGATTCCCCGCCCAGTACTTACGTCCTTGGACAAGATTACCCACCACGTCCCTCTCGACCCAGGTGTATACATGGGTACCTTTGTACATGCGGATAGAATGAATGTAGCAATATTAGTAGAACACATCACTGAAAGTTTGAGGAAAATCGGGCAATCTGTTCAAAATGTATAAGTTTTGAAGTTTCAGTGCCGCCATCGCTGGATGAGAAGACTACTACAGCTAAAAAATTAAAAACATTTTCACTTTTCTCGCATGGTTGACTTTTCCCGCTTGATTTGTCTCTTTCAGAAGGATGGGGAAATGATATTACCCTTAACATACGTCAGTAACAAGTCAAGGTAATGCGTGCCTTTTTTTTCAAAAGATTGAAATTTTGTGGACTTCTCTACATATTTACTATCGTTCTACGCATGTGACATCATAAACTATAGTAGTCTTCTCATCCAGTAGTGACTGCATAGAAACTTTCAAACTTCACAACTTTTTGAACGGATTATCCGATTTTCCTCAGATTTTTGCTGATGTGTTCTATTGATTTTACTGCATTCACTCAACCCACATGTATCAATTAAGGTGAACGTACCCTTTAAACGCATACAATGTATAACAATGTGTATTATCATTATTATTGTTATTGTTATTATTATTATTATTATTATTATTATTATTATTATTATTATCATTATTATTATTATTATTATCACTATTATTATTATCATTTATATGTACCAAAATGGTTTAAATAGATTAAAAAAATGAAGCAGAAGCGAAAACGCGGCTTATTATATGCGAAGAGCAAAGAAGAGAGAGAAGAAATAAAGAGCAGAGTTATTATAAAACTACAAGCTGAGATGAGCGGGGATGCGAGAGAGATAGAGAGAGAGAGAGAGAGAGAGAGAGAGAGATAGAGAGAGAGAGAGAGAGAGAGAGGACGGGATATCGAGCAGGAGGAGTGATTATTTTAAACAGAATATTTCTGTAGTATAGGAGTCCTGAATTGTCTCTCATAAATTTGATAAAACTATGGAGATGATAAAACTTCGGTCGAATGAATTCCAGAGTTTAGGCCCGGTGAATGCGACAATTTATTTTGTCCCTACAGACAACGATTTCTGCAATGAATTTTTCCGTTTTTTGTTTTTTGTTTTTTGTTTTTTGTTTTTTGGTAGTTGTGAACAGAACTATTTTAAATAAACATTTCAAATATTATGGTAGATGATGAAGAGGAAAAAAAGACATGTCTTGGTAACAGTTCGTGATTCCGAAGGTTCGTTTACTTAATCCAAAATCAAAATTAGATTCATTATTTCGAAGGCTCATTATCCAAAATGAAATTAGGTTTCTTATTCCGAAGGTTCGTCAATATTACGCATCACTTTTTTTAAAAATAATTTTTCTTATCAACTAACCATCGCAATATAGAACCTTATCTATTTGTTTATTTATTTTGATCAATGAACCTTCGGGTTCTAATTTTCTCATTCTAATTAGTGAAATTCTTGCGTCGAGATATCTTTATTGCAACTGATTCAAAAATTGCCCTACATCAATGCAAATATTACCACCGACAGTGTTTTAGTAGTAACCATGATAAAAGATCATGGGCATACTCGGGCAGTCTTATTTACGTCGACTTGGGGCAGTTTGTCAATCATACAAATGGTTGCAATAACAAACATCTCAATGCAAGAACCTAATTTAGGCCTATTTGAATGAACACACAGTATCCGCACCAGCGAGTTAGAACCCGAAAGGATAAGAGCCATCACTGGCTGTCGGGCGGAAACACGGTTTAGTGGATAAGACTCCAGACCTGTCTGGTGTTTTAATACAAAGTCGCAGGTTCGAATCCTACCCAAGTATGTACACTCAGCAAAAAAAAGAAAGTAAACACTTTTCAAGATTATACTTCTCATATAATATTTGGCTAAAAGTTAGTGTATTATGCACCATATTAAAGATAATTTAATTGGCTATCGGCCCGGTAGGTCAACAAAAAGGAAAACTTTACGCATGAGTGAACACCTTTGTTTTTCTCTTCCAGGGCACAAAAGTAAAAATTGCAAAACTGAGCAAGTTGTTATTCATGGGTAGGCGCCCTTCAATATAACAATGAGAACAAACAACAAATTTCACACAAAAAGCAACATGAATTAAGTTGCAAAAATAAACCTATGATCTCCATGATATCTTTAAAGCCCCAAAGATCAATGAAGGCTAAAAACAATGGAGGAAAATGAAGAATCTTCTGTCAAATCTAAATTCAAATGAAATAAGAGAAGAAGCAATAATTAACAAAAATGGCAGAAATTTTAGTTTTGCTTTTTTCAAATTAGAAAATTGTCAATAATGTTTGGTTCTTTAATTGGTCTTATGAATTCTTAAAAAATAAAAGAATGAAATTTAAAAATTCTGTTCATTCAACCATGTTTATGCATATTACTTCCTATATGATTTTAAGTTTGAGTTGACAGAAAATTCTTATTTTCCACTTTAGTGCCCCACTTTGTTTTTGTTGGAGGTTAGATATATATATAAAGAAGAAAAAAACTTAATTTTGCTATTTCATTCATGTCTCTCATTGTGTTAAACTTGTCTTTTGCTGTCATTGTTATCCTGATGGGCATTTGCAAATGTAAGGCAGCATGTCAATTTTTGCAATTTTTACTTTTGTGCTTTGGAGGACAAAAACGAATGTGTTCACTCATGCGTAAAATTTCCTTTTGTATTAACCTACTAGCTTGATAGGCAATTAAATTATCTTTAATATGGTAAATAATACATTGATTTTCATCAAAATCTGCTATGAAAAATATGAACTCGAAAAAGTGTTTACTTTTTTTTTTTTTTGCTGAGTGTATGTCCATGATTTTTATCATGGCTACAACTAAACACTGATCAATTCGGTGTTTATTCCAGAAAATTTATTTTTCAGAATAACGAATCTCTTAATTTTCAGATTAACGAATCCCTTTTATATTTTCGAATCAACAAACCTCTAGGTACAGGGAGTTTGTATGTTTCGGAATGATGACCTTCCGACTTACAAACCCTATAACGATTTTCGGATTAACATTTCTACGGAATAACAAGCGTCACGATGGTAAAATGTACATCTGTACTTTCAATGGCAGAGGGCGAAATGAAAGTTCTATCCACGATTGACTTGTTGATACAACGGCGTATCTAGGGGGGGGGGGGCAAGGGGGGCACGTGCCCCGGGCGCCACTCCTTGGGGGCGCAAAAAAAAACAACGAAGAAGAAGGAAAAAAAAGAAAAAACGAAGAAAAAAAAAAAGAAAAAGAAAAGAAGAAGAAGAAGAAGAAGAAACTCACCGGAAGGGGGGGGGGGGGGAGGAAGAATGTGGTGGGGGGGGGGGGGGGGGCAGAAAACCAAATTAAAAAAAAGATAAAAACAAAACATAACGATGACTCGGACAAAATGACAATGTTTTGTGCTCACACAAGAATTCCATGTTATGTAAGCTGAAATACAATTTTCGGCTCGCTCGCTGCGCTCGCTCTCTAAATTTTGATAGAAGAAGAAGGTAAGGACAAAATGTGATGATGAAGCGGAAAAAATGACAATGTCTATTTTGTTCACACATGTCATTTTATATTTAGTAGGCAAAATGTTTCACTGATCAGCGGCTGCAATTTCTTTCGTTCTGAAGCGATCGCCAATTGGATCAAAAGAAGGCGCCAACGGTTTCGAACATAGGGGGGGGGGGGGCGCCAAAAAAAATCAAACAAGATAAGAACAAAACGTAATGATGACGTGGAAATATACAAATTTCGGCTCACTCGCTCGTACTAATTTAGAGTATTTCTTCAAGCCCTCAGTTTGTTGGTAAAATCGTTATCTATAAGGCCGTCACTATATCTTGATTAGAATTGTAAGATTTGATAAGCAAAAAATGACAAGAGTTCCATGTTTTGTAAGCTGAAATACAAAAATTTTCGGCTCGCTCGCTGCGCTCGCTCTCCAAAATGTATCAAAACAAAAAGGAGATAAGAACAAAACGTTATGATGACGCGGAAATATACAAATTTCGGCTCACTCGCTCGTACTAATATTATTCAGAGTATTTTTTCAAGTCTTCAGTTTGTTAGTAAAAATCGTTATCTATAAGACCGTCACTATACATTGTATCTTGATTAGAATTGTAAGATTTGATAAGCAAAAAATGACAAGAGTTCCATGTTTTGTAAGTTGAAATACAAAAATTTTCGGCTCGCTCGCTGTGCTCGCTCGCCAAAATTTATCAAAATTAAAAAGGAGATAAGAACAAAACGTGATGATGACGCGGAAATATACAAATTTCGGCTCACTCGCGCGTACATGGGGGGGGGGGGGGGGCATTTCATGAAGCAATTTGTCAGATATTTCGTCTGACAAACTGTTAAAAGCTACTGAAATCCTTGCTTCTGATTGGCTGAAAGCAAATTTTGTCCGCCAAGTTGTCGGACAAAATGCTTCATGAAATGCCCCTCTGATTTAGAATATTTGTTAAAGTACTCAGTTTGTTGGTATAGATAAATCGTTATCTATAAGGCCGTCACTATCTTGATTAGAGTTGTAAGATTTGATAAGCAAAAAGTGACAAGAATTCCATGTTTTGTCAGCTGAAATACACAACTTTTCGGCTCGCTCGCTGCGCTCGCTCGCCAAAATTTATCAAAAATTCATTACATTTAAATCACCCTCAAAAGACCCCTTTTAAGGGCTTGAAAAGCATATCATGTGGACTTTGCTTAAAGTCCCTACCGGGATGGGGTTGGGGTTGAACAATAGTCTTTTTCAGAAATTAGGGGCGCAATTTTCGCACTTGCCCCGGGCGCCGTTTTCCCTAGATACGCCACTGGATACAACAATAGGTAAAATACATGTACAGCAAATCTTTAGCCCATGGAATGCCACCTGGATTAACGGTTACGTAAGACATAACGGTCTGCATGGGAATTAACGAGGGAATACAATGCGGAGAAAGATTATACGGGAAAGAAAGGGGATTCCCCCTGTCCTTGACACACCCACCTCGATCAATGGCTGCCTTTGAGACGATCACCATTATTTTCTTCACGCCCAATAAATACTGCTAGGTCTAATCATGGGGCTACACGTAGGCCCATGGCATAATACAAGGCAGTGTGGTCCCTGGAACTCGGGCTATGACTGTGTAAGGTGGCGTACATTTTTTCTTTCCTGTAGGCAAATTTTCTATATAGACATGACTGGGATGGGCAAAAATTTGGATTGTATTAAAAAAAGAATAAACAGAAGTGTCTATCTACCTAATCAACTAATTTCCATGGTAAATCTTATGAAAATTTCAACGGGAAAATTATGTTCCACTCTGTCGAATGCTCTTTGAAAATCTCAAAGCAAATGTGTTCCTTGTATATCATAGTTTCATCGCAACATTTTATTCTATCATGGTCCTGATCCTGGTTATTTGCCCAAATGTTTCTACCTGGCATACCGCCGAATTTCGTTCCTAATTCATTGAACGCTAGTCCGCTGTTTTGCATAGTGAACTGAAATGGAGGAGGGGGGGGGGGATGGCCTGTACAATCATCCCCCCTGAAATTTGAAAAAAAAAATGGAGGAAGCCAAAATCCGATTGTATCAATTTTGGGATATTGCATGACGTTTGTACGCCGGCCTTCAGACAGGTAAGAGAGCTGAACAGTATTCTATCTTGTAGGAAAATGTATACATAATTTTAGTATTAAAGTATTTAGGATTAAAGTATTATCGACATACACTGTAAGGTATGGCTCAGACGTTGACAACGTCAAATAGTATAGGCCTACATGTAAGCATGCTATGACGCGAGAAACTGGGGACAATCTACAAAACAAACAAACAAACAAACAATAAACAAAAATATATCGCCATAATAATAGCATGAACCCCCTCAATTTCCTGAATCGAAACGACAGTGAGTGATGACTCAGTCAGGATACATCTATGGGCATGCCCAGGGAATATCATGAGCGTCGAATCTATCTCGGGGGGGGGGGGGGGGGGGCAAAGGGGCATTTGCCTCGCCCCTACGGAAGTGTTTAGGCAGACAAATCATTTATCCCCAAAGCAATTCCCGAGATGAAGACAAATCTCGAACTTTCTTAATGGAAAATTGTCCAAATACCGCCAGAACTATGCACCAGATCGTTGAATTGCAGTCATAAACATGCAAAAGCTCCGCTATACTGGATCCCTTTCGATAGACTTTGTACACTTTTGAGATTGACGTATATTTCCCTACTATCAAAGAGTGTGCAGCAGATCCCTCATATGCAGAGGCGTCGATGATGTCCTGATGTTGCTGCCAGTAACTGCCAGCAGTTGCGCCCGGTGCGCCCCCCTTAATTTCCAAAGCGAAAAAATACAGCCCAAAACGAAAGTTGTTGCACTGTAAAATTTCAAAATTGTCAAGCTCTCTCGCTTCGCTCGCTCGCATTTAATTGTTATGCCATTCTCCTGATGTTGCTGCCAGTGATTGACAGCAACTGCGCCCGGTGCGGCCCCCCTTAATTTCCAAAGCGAAAAAGTATAGCTATAAACTGCAATTTTTAAACTGTAAAATGTCAAAATTTTCAAGCTCGCTCGCATTTAATCGCTATGCCATTCTCCGGATGTTGCTGCCAGTGATTGACCGCAGTTGCGCCCGGTGCGCCCCCCCTTAATTTCCAAAGCGAAGAATATAGCTACAAACGGTAGTTTTTGGACTGTAAAATGTCAAAATTTTCAATGCAAAAAGATTTCGCCGTGGAAGGGGGAAACCCCAGTACCATACCGCCCCCCCCCCCCCCTCGCTTGCTTCGCTCCCTCGCATAACTGCTCCCCCTAAGATCAAATCCTGTCTACGCCGGTGATAGGCCCCACTATTTAGTAGGCCTTCACAGTGATGTCGCACAGGCGGAGCAAGAGCTGAAATACCACGATTTAGTCATTCAATAATATATTGTGAATATTTTATTTTCCTATTGCTTTTTAAGAAAAAAACAACAACAAAAATTTCACCAAAAATGTGCACCAGGGGGGGGGGGGGCATTTCATGAAGCATTTTGTCCGACAAAGTTGTCGGACAAAATTGCTCTTAGCCAATCAGATGCAAGGATTTCGATAGCTGAATTGTAACAGTTTGTCAGAAATATATCCGACCAAAACGCTTCATGAAATGCCCCCCAGATCGCTGAATTTCAGGTCTAAAAATGCAAAATCTTCCTCGTGTAGGAGAGGGATACCCCCCCCCCCCACACACACACACCCTCCCCCCGTTCGGTCGCTCCGCTCCCTCTCACAGATATTTCAAAAACAAAAAATGTCTTCATACCTTTAAGGTTTGATTTTCCGCCGAAAGTCATCTGACAAGTAAAAAAAAAGCAACAACACTAACAAAAAGTCTTCATATTTTTGCTGCCACTTTCCTCCCACTTTATATTTCATGCAAAAGACTGGAACATCAGATCCTTGTAAAGTGTGTGTGTGTGGGGGGGGGGGGGCACCAAGCTTCTTCCCCCCCCCCCCCCCCGCCCCCCACAGGCTGCGCCGGTCCGGTTATGGGCTTGTAATCGTGGTGATGGTGACTATCGCCTATCATCCCCCCCCCCCCCCCTCCTCAGTACGGATTTACGCCGTTGGTTGAAATTACTATAAATACGTTTCAAGCCGCGACAGATTATAGACTGGTTACCACTTCGTTATCCCGCCATTGACTCCGAAAATTAAACAAGGTTCGTTATTCCGAAGGTTAATAAGCCGCTACAAATGTTATAGACGATTACTAGTTCATTATTCAGAGGGTTAATAAATCAGACACTGAAATAAGGTTCGCTATTCCGAAGGTTTGTTAATCCGAACATTAAATTAGGCGTATTATAATATTCCAAAGTTTCGATAATCCGAAAAAAACCCAAAAAAGTTTCGTTATTCCGAATGTCGTAATACGGAAAATGAAAAAAAAAAAATTAGAAAACAATCCATATTCCTGAGGTTCATAAATAAAAAAAAAAAGTTCCTAAGTCCGAAGTTGGTTATTATGCAACTCTTTTTTTAAATTCCATTTTCGCATTATTGAATCTTTCGGACTAGGGAACCTTATTTCATATTCGGTTGAACAAACCTTTTAGAAACAACGAACTTTCGGAATAACGCCACAAATAATGTTCGCATTATAAACGAGGTCTCGTTTTCGAATGAACATCTCTTAATTCTATACATTCCTTCGGAATAACGATTTATAACCCCTCTTTAAATTCCCACTAGGCTCGACCAGGCTCTATGCATGCGCTTCACCTCACAATAACAAGGCAAAATGGTTCTCGTTACACAATCACAAACGTAAGCATTAGTTATGATTGAAGCAAGTAAAACGCTTCTGACAATCGTATTGAAAGGTATTACTTACCATTGTGAGCAGTGATTAAAAAAAATCAAGTTATCACATTTGTTTGATGCATATGTGTAGGTCACTTGAATCACAAAACATCCTATCATATAAAAATGTCGCTATCAAAAAACTTGTAGAATATGATACATATTACTATCTTTTTAATAATCCATGACTACATGCAGACGGTTTATTCTAGAAACAATCATATTGTAACTATTGTTCACATTTTGTATATTCAACAAAGCTTGTGATGGATTATGTACTGAATAAGATTTTCACATTGGTTGTTTCTATCTCTAACTCACATTTTTAGAACTATTTTGAAACACTGAAGCGGGGTTTTTGTTTCATCTCCAAATGGTGATTAATGCTTTTAACGCAAATGATAGCAGGGATTGGGGGCAGCTTTGGGAGGGACTCAAAATAATTTAAATAAGGATGCAGAAAACTGTTATGAATCTTTCTCCCACTAGCCAATCGATAAAGTAGTACTTTTTTCGCCATGTTAAAGGGATCGTATAGTTTTGTTGAGACCCAACTTCAGGTTTGTAACATTTGTTGGAGGTAAAATGCAAAACTTGTCATGAAATATATGGCGCACGCAATTCCAAGAAGGATTCAATGTTTTATTTTGATGAAACTTGGTATTTGAAATGGCTGAGATATCCAAAACAGAGGAATCCTATAAAGGTGGGACACACCTGTTATTAGCATTGCTTAATTGTTTTACTCTGTTTTTGGATGTCTCAGCTATTCCAAAACTTTTCATCTAGTAAACTTTGAATTCCTATTAAAATGGTATGTAGCATTATATTTCATAAGTGGTTTCTTAGTACAGTATCTCACAAAAAGTTAAAAGCCCAATTCTCTATTCCACCAATACTATACCATCCCTTTAAGATAAGCAATAAGAGATAGATAGATAGATAGATAGATATACAGTAGATTGATTGATTGGAGTAATGATCCAGAGTATGAGGAAAATGAAGAAGATAATAGTGAGCTGGAGGATCGAGGGAGAAAAGTTGGGATGGAGAATAACGCTATTGAATATAAGAGGAATACAGGAAATGTGAGAGAGTTGAGAGATGAATGAGGAAGAATATATTATAAAGACAAAGATAGAGTGGGAGATATATAGGTTGCAAACAGAATAATAGGAATTTGATTGAGGGCAAAGGAGAGGGAGACAGGAAACGCGCCGAAGGAATGGAAAAAGGAAAATAGAGAAAGGAGAGAGAGGAAGATGTAGACCCATACCAATAGTACAATAAGGGAAGAGAGGAAATTAACAGGCGAGAGAACTCAGGAGCGAGAGAGAAAGGGACTATAATATGTGATAAGATCTCCGTTTCCTTGCGGAACATGTACGACCTATAGAGGAAAAGTGTTTTGCTACCCGAGCTACCCGAGGACTCGTGTTTCTACTGACAGCACCTCACATCCCTGGCATCGCCACGAATTTTGTCCAACGCAGCACCTCGTATTTTACGACCACTCGAGCTGTTTCTACTGAGCGATAAAATACGAGGTGATGCAAAGGTGACGTGCAAATGCGGCGATTCCGGAAGTCAGGTATTTTTAAGTCACAGATTTGGGTCACGCGCGCATTGCCTGTTAATACGATCCGAACCCTGCCTGCTTTGCTACAACTGCGTCGGCTATTTTTTGATTAGCCATTTCTCTTCGTCTTCCCATCCAATATACCCCGAACTAACATACTGGTATCCTGCCACTGACTGATGAGAAATCTTTGGAGATCGAGGGTCCAGTTGAGATTTTTTCAAGGCTGCGACATACTAATGTGGTACTCTCGCGATTCGAGACAATATAAAATGAAATAACGCGGTGTAAAATCAAGTAAGTGATGAGGGCTTAGTAATGCAATAAGTTAGGCGAACAATAGACGATGAATGCCACAATTCTCATGTAACGTAACGTATAGGGCCTATAACACATACACAAGCGAGTTGGTACAAACAAAGCATGATGCGAACACGGTCGCTGTGTGTACACACATATTTTGTACACATGTGTCGAAGGAGTGTGTGCGACGAACCGATTGAAAAGCGCGGGGAGAAATTCTAGACGTCCGATACACCACGAATTTCGCTACCCGGTGTGTTTCTACTGAGAATCGTCCTTCGCGTCACCACGCATCGACCACCTCAATAGATGGACGACGGAGCACCTCGCATCAGCCGGCATCGGCCACTACCCGATCTGTTTCTACTGAGGAAAAATTCGAGGTGTCACCACGCATCGAGCGTGTTTCTACTGAGCGACGAAAATTCGAGGTGATGCCAGCCGATGTGTGGTGATACCGGCCGATGCCGGCCGATACCGGCCGATGCGTGGTGACACCTCGAATTTTTCCTCAGTAGAAACAGATCGGGTAGTGGCCGATGCCGGCTGATGCGAGGTGCTCCGTCGTCCATCTATTGAGGTGGTCGATGCGTGGTGACGCGAAGGACGATTCTCAGTAGAAACACACCGGGTAGCGAAATTCGTGGTGTATCGGACGTCTAGAATTTCTCCCCGCGCTTTTCAATCGGTTCGTCGCACACACTCCTTCGACACATGTGTACAAAATATGTGTGTACACACAGCGACCGTGTTCGCATCATGCTTTGTTTGTACCAACTCGCTTGTGTATGTGTTATAGGCCCTATACGTTACGTTACATGAGAATTGTGGCATTCATCGTCTATTGTTCGCCTAACTTATTGCATTACTAAGCCCTCATCACTTACTTGATTTTACACCGCGTTATTTCATTTTATATTGTCTCGAATCGCGAGAGTACCACATTAGTATGTCGCAGCCTTGAAAAAATCTCAACTGGACCCTCGATCTCCAAAGATTTCTCATCAGTCAGTGGCAGGATACCAGTATGTTAGTTCGGGGTATATTGGATGGGAAGACGAAGAGAAATGGCTAATCAAAAAATAGCCGACGCAGTTGTAGCAAAGCAGGCAGGGTTCGGATCGTATTAACAGGCAATGCGCGCGTGACCCAAATCTGTGACTTAAAAATACCTGACTTCCGGAATCGCCGCATTTGCACGTCACCTTTGCATCACCTCGTATTTTATCGCTCAGTAGAAACAGCTCGAGTGGTCGTAAAATACGAGGTGCTGCGTTGGACAAAATTCGTGGCGATGCCAGGGATGTGAGGTGCTGTCAGTAGAAACACGAGTCCTCGGGTAGCTCGGGTAGCATAACACTTTTCCTCTATAGGTCGTACATGTTCCGCAAGGAAACGGAGATCTTATCACATAGTCCCTTTCTCTCTCGTGCTACCTACTACAGCTTCAAAGATAATCCGGTTATCAGCCACTGAGCGAGTAATTCTCGGAATTGGCGCCACAACGCGAAGATTTCATTGAAATGAGAGTCCCTACACACACCAGCGTTGCCGTTGAAGCTTTTGTCACGGCGATATCATGGAAGAAAATTGGAAACCAAAAGACGAGCAAGACAATAGGGCATACCAAATTATAATTTTGACGAACAGGTGTCCCCTGCTGGGATGCCATGATTTACTGTATCAGGAAACGCGGTACAACTTTGCGTCCTTTTGTCGACGTACTCGTAAAATACGCTCTGCGGCTCGAATTCGAATTGGATGTATGTTTCGTTGCCTTTGTGATAATACACACATGTCCTAGCTTGGCGTACTAGTGGAAAGTACAGACACGTGCACTAGCTCAAACGTTGTCTGACTCTCTCAGGAGGTCTGAAACCAAAGGCTTTTCGACAATAAAGAAACTAGTCTGGGTGCCAAAGGCTGAACCTTGTTTTGCCGTCCACCCAATGTTTTTTGATGGTTTTACCCTATTTCGGGGGTGCTGAATTCGAATCTGGATGATGCAACTCTTGCATCCTTGAGGGTTTTGAGATATTCAAGATGGCCGCCAAAATGGCCGCCCAAACCGGAAATTCCCATGTATTTCCTTCTAAATGGTGAGAAATTGAAAACAATTCACGGTTTTACCCTATTTCGAGGGTGCTGAATCCAAATCTGGATGAGGCAACTCTTGCATCCTTGAGGATTTTGAGATATTCAAGATGGCCGCCAAAATGGCCGCCAAAATCGGAAATTCCTATGTAATTTCCTTCTAAATGGTGAGAAATTGAAAACAATTGATGGTTCTAAGCTATTTCGAGGGTGCTGAACCCGAATCTGGCTGATGCGACTCTTGCATCCTTGAGGATATTGAGACATTCAAAATGGCCGCCAATTAATGGCAGCCAAATTACCCGGAAATTCCTATGTATTTCCTTCTAAATGGTGAGAAGTTCAAAACAATTTATGGTTCTAAGCTATTTCGAGGATGCTGAATCCGAATCTTGCTGATGCGACTCTTGCATCATTGAGGATTTTGAGATATTCAAGATGGCCGCCAAAATGGCCGCCAAAATGGCCGTCCAAACCGGAAATTCCTTTGTACTTCCTTCTTAGTGGTGAGTAATTGAAAACAATTGATAGTTCGAAGCTATTTCGACGGTGCTGAATCCGAATCAGGATGATGCGACTCTTGCATCCTTGAGGATATTGAGATATTCAAGATGGCCGCCAAAATGGCAGCCAAATTACCCGGAAATTCCTATGTATTTCCTTCTAAATGGTGAGAAGTTCAAAACAATTTATGGTTCTAAGCTTTTTCGAGGATGCTGAGTCCGAATCTTGCTGATGCGACTCTTACATCATTGAGGATTTTCAGATACTCAAGATGGCCGCCAAAATGGCCGCCAAAACCGGAAATTCCCCTGTATTTCCTTCTAAATGGTGAGAAATTGAAATACTATTGATGGTTTTTACCCTAGTTCGAGGGTGATGAATCAGAATCTTGATAAAACTCTTGTATCCTCAAGGGTTTTGAGATAATAAAGATGGCCACCAAAATGACCGCCAAAAATGGAAACTCACATGTAGAGTAGAGACCCCCTTTTCCATCTAAATGGTGTAAAATTGAAAACAAACTGATGGTTTTACCCTATTTTGAGTTTGCTGAATTTCAAGCTGCAGGATCCAGCTCTTGCATCCTTAATGGTTTTGAGATGATAAAGATGGCCGCCAAAATGGCCCCAAATGGCCGTCAAAAACGGAAATTCCCATTTAGGCCCCCTAATTCGGTCTAAATGGTGTAAAATTGAAAATAATTGGCGGTTTTACCTTATTTTGAAGGTGTTGAATCCGAACCTGGTTGATGCAACTCTTGTGTTTTGGGGGGTTTTGAGAATTCCAAGATGACCGCCAAAATAACTGTCAATATTGAAATTTTTGAGACCCTATTCAGCACCCTCGACATTTTGTTGT
Source organism: Diadema antillarum (assembly GCF_040938485.1). Lineage (NCBI taxonomy): Eukaryota > Metazoa > Echinodermata > Echinoidea > Diadematoida > Diadematidae > Diadema > Diadema antillarum. Next base: position 33,733 of record NW_027271332.1, read on the forward strand.
TGCCATTTTTGCGTTCTGAGTTTTGCGTTCTGAGATGTCCAAGATGACCGCCAAATTAATTGGCAGAAATTGAAATTCCATTGTTATTTTTTTTTTCTAAATGGTAAAAATTTGAAAATAAATTGATGGTCTCACCCCATTTCGAGGGTGCTGAAGGTTTTGAGATATTTACAAATGTCCTGTATAAACGGAAATTCCTTGATATTTTCTTATAAATTGTGAAATATTGTGCTATAAAGTGAAGCGAGTGATTAAAAGCAATAATCCGTATTCTTGAATTCAACTCTGTTGAGCAAATTTGTCAAATCAGCCAACAATTAATGGCATCCAAAATGACTGTCACAATGGTATACTGAGATATTCCGCTATGTCTCAAACGGAACTTTAACACGTAATGGAAAGAAAGTGATATTGACATCATACTGAAACGTACAAACACAAAGATAAGACTGAAAATTTCTTTATGCACAATAATTGTTATAGAGTAATGCCTGTGGTAGCCAATAAGGGCTCCGCAGACTGATGTGAAGTTAATCCTTTTTGGTTATAAGAGTAATATTAAATTATGGCCTGCTGGTATTTGGTGTTCAAATTTGTCTTGTATTCTTGTGAGTCTCGCCGCGTACTCTTATGAAACTTGTGGCATATTCTGATTACGTCACTAGAAATGGTTGCATCCATGACCACTATAGTAGATATCAATATAAAGGTACATGTAGTTTCAAAAGCACTCTGCGTGATTATGATATTCGTAATTACTGGACTATCAACTATTACCTTACATGTTGTTTGTTTGTTTGTTTGTTTGTTTGTTTTACTGCGCGTTACCTGTGATTTTTCCATCCCCTCGTGTGTATGATATCGTCGCTTGGGCGACAAGACCCTGTGTATCTGAAATTGTAGTGAAAATGACATTTTCCTGTCCAAACCTTTGCTGTCTTTACCCAAAAAATGAAGCTACCATGGCATGTCAAAGGAAAGGTTCTCTCATTTGTTATAGTGCTTTGGCTGCCATGTTTGTTTGCTTTTTGTTTTTGTTTTTGTTTTTCTCTCCTGAACATGTGACATTTTGTAGATGCGAGGTTTGTCGCCCCATATATATATATATATATATATGATTACATATATATATATATATATATATATATATAATTATATATATATATATATATATATATATATATATATATATATATATAATATCACATCATATTGAAGAAAAATTTGAAGCAGAACTATAAAAATGTCCAACTCTTGTCTTGGACAATGTCATCAAGACCACCAATATAAACCAATTAACCAATGTGAGTGTTCATGGATGAAAGGATTAAAACTGTTCATGGATTAAAACAGGTAATATTGGGAATCTCAGTAAACTTCTCTACATCACTATCACAATATGATTGAGATGGGTATGTCTTGTCCGCTGATTGTTAGTGTTCAAAACATATCCATGATATGTAGATGAAGCAGTGTAATCTTTCAAATATTCAACCGCATCTGTAGTCTTGCAGGATTCATTCCTAGCACAGCTGTATCTTACGAACTCCAAGATATCCGGTAAAGCTGGTTTCACTGTACAGCAAGTTCAAACTGGGATGTACAATATGCATTCGTTTATCAGCAGAGTATGGTTGGGTTTAGATTTTGCCATTGACGAAAACCTGAAATAGGGTTAAACCATCAAATGTTATCAATTTCTCACCATTCTGGCGAGCATTTTGGCGGCTATCTTGAATATCTCCAAACTCTCAATGATGCAAGGGTGGTTTCGTCCAGATTCCATTTCAGCACAGTGATCAAAATAGGGTGGAATCATCAATAAAATTGTTCTCAATCACGAAATATTAAAATTGAAATACGTGGAAATTTCCGGTTTTGGCGGCCATTTTGAAATCGGAATAGAATAGAACCATCAATTGTTCTCGATTTTGAACCACTGAGAATGAAATACGTGAGAATTTCCGGTTTTGGCGGCCATTTTGGCGGCCATCTTGAATATCTCAAAATCCTCAAGGATGCAGGAGTTGTATCATCCAGATTCGGATTCAGCACCCTCCAAACACAGGGGTGTATCCAGGATTTTTTCGGGGGGGGGGGTCGTAATCAAAGTTTTTGGACCTTTACCTTTGCGAGGGAGCGGAGCGACCGAGCGGGGGGAGGGTGTGGGAGGGGGGTGTCCCCCCTCCCACAGTAGGGAGTTTTTGAATTTTATATCTTAAAATGGGGCCATTTGGTGCATACAAAAGTGACTTTTTCAGCATACTTAAAAAAAACAAACACCCATTCATCATGTTAAAATTGGTGATAAAACCTGTGTTGGTCACTTGTAAGTTCGTTAATCGGTAAGTTGAAAACTGCATAAGTGCATTTAAAAAAAGTTGCTAACTAGCTAACCTTACACCTTCCTAATACATAGACCCCAGGGTAAAAAGCCCTCGAAAAACAGAAATTGTCTTTTACAAAAAGTGGACCTTTTGAAAATTTGGGGGGGGGGGGGGGGTCGTACGACCCTCCCGACCCCCCCCCCCTTGCATACACCCATGAAACAAAGTAAAACCATCAATTGTTTTCAATTTCTCACCATTTAAAAGGAAATACGTGAGAATTTCCGGTTTTGGCGGCCATTTTGGCGGCCATCTTGAATATCTCAATATCCTCGAAGATGCAGGAGTTGCATCATCCAGATTCGGATTCAGCACCATCCAAACAGGGTAAAACCATCAATTATTTTCAATTTCTCAACATTTAGAAGGAAATACATCGGGATTTCTGGTTTTACTTGGCTGTTATTTCTGCGGCCACTTTGGCGGCCATCTTGAATATCTCAAAACCCTCAAGGATGCAAGAGTTGCATCATCCAGATTCGGATTCAGCACCATCGAAACAGGGTAAAACCATCAATTGATTTCAATTTCTCACGATTCAAAAGGAAATACATGCCGAACATGGGAATTTCCAGTTTTGGTGCCCATTTTGGCGGCCATCTTGAATATCTCAAAATCCTCAAGGATGCAAGAGTTGCATCATCCAGATTCGGATTCAGCACCCTCGAAATAGGGTAAAACCATCAAGTGTTTTCAATTTTTCACCACTGAGAATGAAATACGTGAGAATTTCCGGTTTGGGCAGCCATTTTGACGGCCATCTTGAATATCTCTAAACCCTCAAGGATGCAAGAGTTGCATGCATCATCCAGATTCGGATTCAGCACCCTCGAAATAGGCTAAAACCGTCAAAAAACATTGGGTGGACGGTAAAACAAGGTTAGGCCCAAAAAGTGGCTTTGGCACCCAGACTAAACATGTCTATCCGTGCTCGCTGAAGCTCAAAGCGGCACAAAGGCAGACACCACTCGTCAGATAACGAACGCCTGATCCGTGGTGTTGCTGGTTTTCTCTGTGGTCGATTCTCTTTCAGAACTTCGTCATTCTGTTGATGGCTTCTCACCCGTCCCATTTTCCCACAGACAGATATGTTGCTGCGAAAATGTAGCGGATCGCTTCGGAAAGCCGCCTCAAGGCCTATCAATACTGCTCTACCTTGAAAGTTGTGCTTCGCTCCTACACAAACTGACCACGGACCTGGTTATAGCCAATTAAAGGTCCCACGATCTCAACAGTGCTCATTGCAGTCGGTATATTTCTTCGGTTCCAAATCGTCTCCGAACAGAGAAATAACCAAAAGTCTCTCCCCGGTGTGGCTCGATGGATAACTCTAGAAGTAGCGTCTCAGGCGGTCACTGAAGCGACGAAAACTCGTGGAAAGTGTGATGTGTGTCAACAAAGTTAGTCGAAAGAGCCCTTGCTTACATAGGGTATCCTTGTCCAGCAGGTACACAGAGGGGAAAAACTGGATTCAATTGCAGAAATGTCAATAACTTTGTTAGTTTTAGTCCTGTTCTGTCAACTCCTTGCCACTGAGAGGCTGGTGAACGCAGATGTCGGGGAGTTACCCGTTAGGGGTGAAACATGCCGGTCAAAATATACTTGGGAGGTAACGGATAGTGTCCAGGTAAGTAAACACATTGACATTTTAAAGGGTGGTGTAGTTTTGGTTGAGATGGAGATTGAGATTTTAACTTTTTTTTTTTTAGATTATTAGAAACCATGCACTTACATGAAATGTTATAGAGCGTACAATTCTAGAGTAATTAATGTAAAAGTTGATATGATGATAATTGGTTTTGAAATGATACCAAGAATGATTAATAGTTCAGATTTCAGATAACTATGACATTAGAGTATAGAAATGTGGCGTGAAATTAATCTGGATTTGAAGAAAGTGTTATTGGAACATAATAATCAAATAGAAATTGAAATGAGCTCTAAGATTCAAATTATATTCTGTCATTCAAGTGAAATTAAAAAAAAAACCCAGTTTGAGTTGATATAAGATCGATCTGATATAAGATCAGAAAGTTCTACTTTAATTAGCTCAGGATATCTTATGACTGATATTTCTTGCTTGTTTTGTATTATGCCTTATTTCCATTACTGGTGGGTGGATTTCTGACCATTTTCTTTGATGGGTTTCTTGAAATGCATTTAGATAAATTATATAGGATTTTGATGTATCATTTGAAAGCTGAAAGGCTGGAAAACAAAATCAAATCGTGATGTTGATGTCTATATCAACTCTATCAAGCCATTGTGGTAATGTGTCATGGTCACCAAGTCTGGAGTTTTTATGATTTCATCTGGTGTAAGATCAAATGAGATTTTCTGTGAATAGGTGAGGGATGTTTGGAGAAGATGGGTATAATTTGTGAAAGGTGAATTGATTTTTATGTAGCAAATATCACCAAGTTTACAAATAAGGAAAAAAAGAAAACTCAAATATGACTACAGGATTTGTATTCTTGATTTTTAGGCAAATTAACACCATAATATATCAATACTATTTTGGTAGTTGGAGTGACATAATTGATATTATTGGATGGTTTATTTTGGGAAATTTTTTAAAGAAATGAGTGCTTCATGTAAAGACCTCTTTGTAAATTGTGTTCCATGAAGCCATTCTTTAAAAAGGAAGCATGTGAAAGTCCCATGTATACTGTATGTAAACTGGATGTTATAAGGGAGAGAAGTAGAAGAACTTTCTCCATTTTTAATTTTTTTTTTGTCAGAGTGGTTTTAGACATTGGAGGATATTCCTTTGAAATCGGTGCGAGTACCAGGGTACATAATGTCTTAGTTTTGAGATTGAAAGGTGAACACAGAGAGACCAGGAATGACATAGCGAAGTTAAATCAGGATTGACACCTGAGAACAGAAAAAAAAAGAAAGGAAAGATTCACATCTGTCAATGATTAACTGCTGAGATTTATTATTGAAATGCACAGAGCAAGAGCAAAACAATATTTGAGACACTGCATGTGATAAAATTATAGTTTCATTGTGACATTAAAGGGATAGTACAGTATTGGTGGAGATGAGAATTGGGCTTTTAACATTTTGCGAGATACAGTACCAAGAAAACACTTATTACATAGTACAGAGCATACCATTTTATGAGGAATTCAAAGTTTATTTGATGAAAATCGGGTTTGGAATGACTGAAATGTCCAAAAACAATGTAAAACAAAGTGATCATGATAAAGTGGGGGTCCCACACTTTAGTAGAATCGCTCTTTTTTTTGATATCTCAGCCATTTCAAAACCAATTTTCATCAAATAAACGTTGAATTCCTCATAGAATTACATGCTCTTTCATATTTCAGAAGAGGTTTCTGATTATTTCACCAAAAAATGTTAGAAACCTGAAATTAGGTCTCGACCAAAACTATACAATCCCTTTAATGATGCACTGTATGGTACATGCTCTATGATACTGATTTGAAAGGTAGTTATAGGGGTTCAGATTAAATGTTTTAATACCACTTAATCATTTATAATATACTGTTTTTCCAGACTGCATCAGTCTGGTTTCATATCACTTCTTCTCATATTCTCTTTTATAGGAATTTTGATATGTATGAACCATCTCGCACATCTCAAGTGAATGATAATTTCATTAAAAGCATTTAGTTGTGTAAGTAAATGGAAAACACAATGTTATGTGCCATTTGTTCAGAGGAAAGGAGTTATCCCTATTAAAAGAAGAGCATAATGATGAACTGCATTTCTAAAGGCAAGGACTTATGACTTAACAAAAAAAGGATTTGAAATAATTTTGAAATTTGCATCTGATTTTGTTGTTGTTGCAGTAATAGAATAATTCATATGCTCCGCAATATGTGTGGAGTCATGCAATGGATATTATCTGAGCAATTATATCCTTACTGGTGAGGTGTTGGAATATTAAAGTACCTTTAACCTTTTCTCTCTGTTTAGCAAATATAGATATGGCTTTTGTTTCGACCATTTCAAACATCATTAATGTAATTAACGCTGTGTGTCTCTGTTTAAACGTAATATGGTTGCTGCAAGAATGAATATATATAGACATTCTATACATATATTCATATTACAATGTATATTCTCTATATAGACTGTTAACTTCATTTTTGTAATTTATGGGTCTTTTATCTAACTAGAGAAAATATGAAAGTGAAGTAATGAATATGAGGCTGCATTATATACAAAGTTGATGACTTCTCTCATGCAATTAAGCAGATTTAGAGATATTTTCCTGCTATAATTAGCATAGAATAATCTCGTTGAGTTCAGCTATGTGTACAGATCTCTTTTTATTAAAAGATATTAAAAGATATTTATTTTTTATTAAAAGAAAATGAAAAATGCTGAAAGATGTTGCACAATACACTTTAGTTTGGTTGTAAAAAATGTGGTCTTGGGTTTTGTTTTGATGAAAAATGTAGTTAGATTTAATAATACATTTGTTGGACCAACACCTCTTTAGGTAGAACCAGAAAACTCACAGTCAAAGAGATAAATCTCCTTTTTCACAATGTGTGCTCAATCCCGCATGGCTCATCATCACACTGCGTTTTGGCCTCCTTTCTTTAACAATTAATTACACCTTCAGAAGCAACAAGGGACTGTACAGTACTGGTTGAGGTGGGGATTTATGTTTTGAACATTCCTAAGTGAGATAATGAGAAACCTCTTATGAAATATGTAAGAGCTCAGTAATTTTAAGAAGGATTCAATGTTTATTTGATGAAAATTGGTTTTCAAATGGCTGAGATATCCAAAAAAGTGATAATAATAAAAGGCAACAGGCCACGCCTTTTATTAGGATCTCTTTGTTTCACCTTGTTTTAGGATATCTCATCCATTTCAAAACCGATTTTCATCAAACAAACTTTTGATACCCCTTAGAATTGCATGTTCTTTGACATCTTGTAGAGTGGTTTCTGAATACAATGTATCTCGCAAAACGTTTATAGTTCAAGCTAAATCCGCACCTCAACCAGAACTGTACACACCTTTTTAGTATTACACACAGTGTTTGCAAGTTGTGATTTTGTGGATCATTAAATTGTTGCATCATGATTGCAAAATAATGTATGTGTAGGCAGGAAATACATGTATCTACATTTTCTGATATGTAGGCCTACGCCATGAAACTGGTATACTGCTCTGCAGTATGTCCCATCACTTGCTTGTAGATGACGTGGGTTTTAATTCATCTTTGTGTAACATAAAGTGTAATATTAGCAATTGGAATGATGTTTGCATGCATTGGTTGTTAATATGTCAGCCAAACCTCTGGTAAGCTCTCTAGCTGTCATGGACAACCTTTACTTGTCATGAACAAATACGCCAAATTTGAAATGTACAAGCCACCAAACCAGTTGATGGCAGCCGGAGTGGTAGCTATAGGCTATGTTAAGAATTTACATATTGATGACATCTGCATGTGATACCTTGTTGGGAGAATGTGCAGAGACTTTTGAACAAAGTTTGTTTGCCTGTATTAATGGAACATTTTCCCTCAAGGCTGTACGGTACCAATGATCAGTACAATTGCATTTACAGCACTCAAAATCTCTGAACCATCACATTCTGTATGTAAGGCTCTGTGAAGTGTGTTGTCCATGTTCCTCTCCCAACGCAGCACAAAGCCAGCCAAAGTTCTGCTTGGATTCAATTTTGTGATGCATTGATAATGTTCAGGCATTGTGTATGGGATATAATGAAAGCGATTCAAGTGAAAGAGATCAGTACGGCAATTTCATAAATCTATGTGTGTGTGTGTGTGTGTGTACATGCATGCAAGAACTTATTGCTCCCCTTCTGAATGGCTGGGTTTCCATTAATAGTGAATTCTTCATTAGATTTTGTTAAGGAGTTTGTATGAGGTCCAGTTTGATGAGAGTTGGATTTTGTAGTTTGGCGTCAGGCAATACATTTGATTAATCATCATCATGATAACTATCATCATTATTATCATTTTTAGTTATTTATTTATCCATTTATCATCATTATTATCGTTATTATTATTATCATCATCATCATTACCTCTATCATCATAATATATCTTTTGGGGATCAATATCATGTCAAGTTCTATCCTGGGACCTTAGACTTCTACTACTTTCCTGAGGATTTTTGGAGTATTACTTGGTTGGGCACACCCACATTGTCCAAGTAATGTTGTAGCTGCTTTGATTCCACAATTAGCAAAGTTTTCTGGCCAGGCCCTAGTACTTTTCTGTCTGTTCCTTCTCCTTTTTGGCTTCCATGCTGTCTCCCGTTATCGTGGCATCAACGATAGTGCACTTCTGTCTAGCCCTTTTCTTCTTCTATTATTATCTATTATTATGTATCTTAATTGTGTTGGGTATATACAATACATTACACAAGTACATCATCATAATTAGTTTCAGCTCAATCTGATAATCCCTTTTTTGTTGTTACTATATATATGGTGTTTTACATCCTGTTTTATCCCATTCACTGCACAACTAGCACGACTTGGTAAGATTAAGTGCTTGATAGACTCTATACTTTAACTTGGAGCATCTTTTCTCAGTTCACACTTTTCTAGAGCGAGTGCTTTCTTTCAAATATTTAGATAGTTAGGAGAGTTCATTTGAATCGAGTTGTATATCATTTTAAAGCTTAAAGTCTGCTCTTTTAGAATCTTTCCTCTATCAAAAAAAAAATCCATATCTGGTGACTTTTTGCTGGTTTTGTGATGCAGGGTCACATTTATCTGTGAAATCAGGGACAATGAAGCATCTATACTCTATTTTTTTTCATATTTTAGTGACAGTTTTTGAAACTATTTTTGAAATTTGTATGGTTTTTTGTGTTTTGTTTCTTGTCCACAGAATCCTCCCATCAGAAACTACAGCTACACAGTCAGGAAATTAAGTGGCTGCAAAGGTAATTATGTTTCAGCTTCTTCTTCTTGATGGAAGCAAAACACTCTCCCCTCGAGTGTATGGTATTCCAGCAATACATCATCAACAAAATATCCAATCATACAGTGTATATCATCGGCGGTCATCCAAACCGTTGTATATCCCGATTTTCTTCAGTCATTTCCATAGTGGACATTCCGTTTACATATTGTGAGATTGTCAGTTTCTAACTTGATATGATTTTTGTGTAATTATCACTTTTGTGGAGTCATGTAGTTTACATTTTGTTCATTTCTCCATATGCGTGCATGTTTGTACAGTGATACTCCCCAATATACGACGGAACGGATGACCGAAAACACAGTGCGCACGGTCAACAAACCATTGTATATGGGGCATATTGACTTTGCGCATAATCTTGTAGTGATATACGACAGTTCGTTGGTCAACAAAATTGCCGTATATTATGGCAAACAACAATGGTCATTGCCTACCGAAAAAAACACACTAGACTTGCGATTTCTTGAATATTTCATTTTCAACAATACAATTTGACGAGTACATCAAATGATGAGTAAGAATTAAACTCTTAAGCATTACAAAAATGATTGCAAATGCCAGAACATGTAAGTGTGGCAATCATGATTGAAAAAATGGATAAACTTCAGACATGATTATCTCGAAATGTCATGCATACAGGAATATTACATCTATAAGACAGTTCAGATGACCGCCAACGATATTGCAATAGCAAAGACACAAAACAACAATGCACAATGGTTATGAGAGCAGGGAAACACATTGGTTTACAATCACAATACAATGATTAATGTTTGTCTGAGCACTTTATGTACATGTGAAAGCATTGTTACAATTATGTGGAGCATAGTTTCTGTTTGTTTCTTTTGTGTCGTACAGAAAAGTGAATAATCATTAAAGCTATTGAATTTACTAAAAAATGGTATACTATGCTGGTAAATGCTGACAGGTTAAGGTTGTCAATGAGGCTAATACATAACACTAGCCTATGGAACTAGCCTACATATATAGGATCTCAATGAGTGCTAATATACGATATGTAAATCACATGTGTTTCGTTCAACCTTGGGGGCATCCACCCTCTATCCAAAGTGGAGGTATCTCATGGATTGAATACTGTATACACCATATACCTACACTGTAAAAAAAATTTGTTTAGTTTCTAAACACCTAACTAAACACTTTTCTGTGACAGTTTAAAAACACTGCGACGCGTTTATATATCAAACATGTTTAGGAACTAAACACATGCTGTGATTTTCAGCACACCCTAGGTGTTTATCACACACACATGTTTATGTTTTGAACGGTTCTGATGTTTAAAAACTAAACACCTAGCTGCTGTGTTTATAGCCTAAACACCAAACGTTTACTCCATAATCACTCACAGTGTTTAAATACTAAACACCGCACAGTCACATAATCACCCACAATGTTTAAGATCTAAACACTGAACCAAAAAATAAACATGACGCACTGTTTACGATGTAAACACTGCGACATGTTTATTCGCTGTGACAGATTAAAAACACTGTGACATGTTTATTTGCCATTTTACACATGTCTGATTTTTAGATCGATCACAAAATTGCATACATTAAACATGTGACATGTTTACATATTAAACATTGCAATTTCTCAGTATTTATATGATACATGTTTACACCTTATACATGCTGAGTGTTTATATGAGACATGTTTACACATCATAGATGGTAATTTCCACGTGTTTATATGAGACATGTTTCCACATCATACATTCATACATGCTAATTTCTACGTGTCAAATGAGACATATCATCATGCATGTTAATTCCCATGTATTTATCAATGTAAAGTGGATTGTTTCCACTTTCTTTTTTGTATGGAATGAGATAAATGCATAACATTATATAGAATTTACCCAGTATGTACCAAATCATCAGCACACTTACATCGCATAATACCAGGGAAGACCTGGGTTAGCTTTCACAAACATTTTGGCTACAAGAGTCAAAGGCAATTCTCTGAATGCAAGTTATCAAAACATCAGTCAAAGCTTGGGCAATATCTGATGAATAATAAGTTAAAATCCTTTAAAGGGGAAATCGAGTCCAATAAATAAGATACCATGGTAGTCTGATAAAAAAGAGTAAAATCTTACAAGTTTAACAGTAAAAATTTGAATGAAATCGGATGAAAAATAAGGAAGTTATAAAATTTTGAAGTTTTGCTAATTTCTGCAAAGCAGTTAAAAGTGGATATGAATATGCAAATGAGTGAGTTGACCATGCCATAACCTCACAATTTTCCATTGATCGTGTACACAAAAAAAATGATGAAATTCAATGTTTATGTTAATGAAATGTGAAACATGGTATTGCTGGTTGAATAACTTCAGAAAAGTGATCAGTTAGATATATCAGGACTTGAGCCTCGGGAATAATTGCGTTTGAATGAAAAACTTGAAATTAAGTAAGTTGTGAGGGAATGACATGCCCACGTTGCCATTTGCATATTTATATCAACCATTCAAGAACTGTTTCCTAAAAAATTAGCGAAACTTCAAAATGTCATAACTTCCTCATTCTACATCCGATTTCGATCAAAATTTTACCGATGAACTCTTAATATTTTACTCTTTCTTATCAGACTAACTTGTATTTGGACTGGATTTCCCCTTTAAATATTGCCATGTTTTGCTATATGACACCATACTGAGTTATTCCAATGCAAGATACCTGGGAGTCACTTGCCTGTACATGAAGACGTAAATGAAATTCTCTCCTATACACACAGTAAAGTTTGCATGCAAGAAATGGCACACAACTCATTTTGGAGAAAAAAAAATATTGCATTAACAATTACTTTTCAGTCACATGTAATTATTGGCCTACTTTCAAGAATTGCCGTCTTTCTACTGTATTCAGAACTAATTCTTAGTATTGTAAAACAAACTAATATACTTGTTGATTGTGAATTGCAACTGTCACAAATGTACACACTAGTAGTTATGTACATATGTATGATGTACTGTATGCATGGCTGTTTTAATGTGTATGTACACAGGTTGACCAGATTCATGGAGAACATTCTACATGGTATAGATATAGTACATACAGGCTGACCAGATCAGTGGAGAATTTTCTAGGTGGTATACAATGTAGATATACAGTACATGCATGTAACAGGAAATACATTATAGCTCACTCAATCCAGAATGATTTCACCCATTCCAGAATGTTCTGGGAAGTGCTAACATATTTGGCTGAGTGAGGCACTGTCCCTGTAGCCCAATGTGATTGGTAGTTATTCTTGGCAATGATGTTTTGTACATAGATAGGCAGTGAGTCATCCAGGATTCCTGGAACTTGGACTGGCTAGTAGGTTGGAGAGAGTTATAGAATGTGCTAGAAGGGGGTGAATGGATAGTATATAAGCTAGAGAAATTCTGCAGTAGGCAGAGTACCCAACACCTCTGCTCTGAGAGTTACGTCACTTCTGGCTCTGAAGCGACTTGTTATAGTCAGTCCTGTGTTACCTGCGGACCTGTTATGTTTGTGGAGATAAGGCCTGGGAGACATTTTGCCTGCAGAGAATTAATGTGCCTTCATTGGACTCCATATTTTAACGTCAATGGACATTGCTACGGCAAAGCTGTGACGGGCTGGATTCCCAGCTGAACATTATTAAGTGAATCATCATTCAACGCATCAACTGGACGTGGTCGTCACAACGTTTGGACTCTGCACGTTTCGCCGTGGACATATTTCGTGGATTTTACCCCGGATCTATACCGTGGACTATCGTAACCTGCGCCTCTGGAGTTACGTCGGAGGAATCATTCATCGGTGCATCACGGATCATTCGTCTGTGCATCGAACATTGTATTTGGACACTTTCAAAGGATTATTTAATACGTGTAAGTGATTCCACTATCGATTTATAACTGTTTCTATTGATCATTGTTGTATTGATGTGACGCCGATTACCAGTCTGTACCCACCATATCACTGTTAATAAACCGCCTGAACATCAGTTGATTGTTTCTTTTGTGCGATCATTCTCGGAGTGATTTTGGTCGTAACAAAATTGGGGGCTTGTCCGGGAAGTGAATTTAAGCCAAAACTTAGAATTTGGAACGTTCCGGAATCCAGAATATTGGAACAGACAAAATACCAGTTGAGTTGATTGTTCAATTGTATATTGTGTGTATTACAGTGTGATAATGTCAATCAGTACAATGGATGTTCAGGTATTTGTTCAGAGGACAGATTTGTCCCTCAAAGATTTGCAAAGGTTACGCAAATGTGATTTGACTGCTATTGCACAGCATTTAAATGTTGATGTTCCACAAGGTGTAAGAAAAGCAGAAATTCTTGACTTAGTAGCTGGTCACATGGAGCTCAAAGAAGAAATTGACACTCCAGATCAAGCTCAAATTTCTGATCAGACACGGCTTGAGCTTGCTAAATTGGAAATAAAGGAGAGAGAAAGAGCAAGGGAATTAGAACTGGAGAAAGAGAAGATGAGACTAGAACTGGAAATGAAGGAAAGGGAAAAACAAAGAGAAATGGAAATGAAGAAATTCGAAATGGAGCAGCAACTGAAATTGCGTGAGATGGAATTGACTCATGCACAGACTGTTGGAAATCATGAAAGGGCTCCCTCTGAATTTGATTTGGCCAAGAACATTCGATTGGTGCCAAAGTTTGAAGAAAACAGAGTCGATGCATATTTTGTGTCATTTGAGAAGGTGGCTGACAGTTTGAACTGGCCACAGGAATTTTGGCCCATGCTCCTTCAAAGTGTGTTTGTCGGCAAAGCAGCCGATGTGTACTCATCTCTCTCAAAAGAGCAATCACGTGACTATGCTACAGTCAAGAAAGCAGTGTTGAATGCTTATGAGTTGGTGCCAGAGGCGTACAGACACAAGTTCAGAAATTCGTACCGCAAACCAGGCCAGACACATGTTGAGTTTGCTCGTGAAAAAGAAATGACGTTTGATAGGTGGTACAGATCCCTGAAAGTGGATCAGGACTTTGATAACCTACGTGAGGTTGTTCTCTTGGAAGAATTCAAAAAGAGTGTTGCTTTCAGTGTGAGGTCACATTTGGATGATCACAAAGTGACAAATTTGCGTAAAGCAGCCTTGATGGCTGATGAGTATGAGCTGACCCACAGAAATGACAACAGACCACCTTTCAGGAATTTCTCTGGAAATAAGAGAGACAAAAATCAGTCGAGCAGTCCAAAGAATGCTGGTCCTGAAAAAGGCACGAGTTCTGACACTTCATCGGCACCAAAGCCTCAATCTGACAAAGGGTCCAGTACAAGTGCAAATGTCATCAAATGTTTTCACTGTAACAAGACAGGGCATGTAAAGTCACAGTGTTGGAAGTTGCAAAACAAAACAAAGAAGGACTTGGGATTTGTCATGTCAAAAAGTGTCCTACCTGAAAACAGTGTCCCGTTCAGTGAAACACAGGCCATTGAAAGTCAGTCTCCCAAATTCAAAGATAGGATGAAGCAGGTGGATGAGAGCTATCGTAGCTTTTTGTTTGATGGTGAGGTGACCCCATGTACTTCTGGTGAGGCAGGTAAGCCAGTGGTCATCCTGCGGGATACGGGGGCCTCTCAGTCGTTGATGGTGGATGGTGGTATGACTTTTCCACCAGATAGTGCAGTGAATGCAAAAGTCTTGATTCAGACTGTTGATGGCAGTTATATGTCAGTGCCACTGTATAGAGTGGATTTGAAGTGTGACCTAGTTTCTGGTCCTGTTACTGTTGGAGTTGTTCCTGAGTTGCCCATGGCAGGCATTGACTTTTTGTTGGGGAATGACTTGGCTGGGGACAAGGTGGTTGCGTCTCCAGTTGTTTCGGATAAACCAGTGGTGGTTGCTGAAACTGAGCAGTTGCAGGAGGAGTTTCCTGGGATTTTCCCAGATTGTGTTGTGACTAGGTCTCAGGCTCGTAGAGCTGTTCAAGATGATGCGGATTCTGTTGATGTGGAGGAGAATTCCGGTGTTTGGTTGGCAGAAACCTTTTTCAAGGATTTGAATGATGGGGTTGCTGTATTAGGCTCCGAGGCTAACAGTGATGGGCTGTTTAGCAAGTCTTCCTTGGTTGAAGCACAGCAGGCAGACTCTGAGTTGAAAGGCTTGTCTCAGACGGCGTGTTCTGAGGCTGAGGCTGAAAAGGTCCCTGAGTGCTATTATGTCAAAGATGGCATTTTGATGAGGAAGTGGAGACCTCCCCATAGGCCAGCTGATGAGGATTGGACGGTGGTCCGTCAAGTTGTTGTCCCTCCTAGTTACCGCGGTGAGATCTTGAGGATTGCTCACGAGTTACCAGTTGGCGGCCATTTAGGCGTCAGAAAGACAAAGGATCGGATCATGAGGCATTTCTATTGGCCAGGGTTGAATATGGATGTGGCTGAGTTTTGTAAGACTTGTCACACATGTCAGGTGGCTGGTAAACCACAGGCCCAAAACCACTATTTCGGCGCAATTGGTCGAAAATCGTGTCGCTTATGTTCCTACTCACCTAGGAGAGATAAAAAGCTCTTTCAAAATGCCCCTGTGATTTTATGTGATGCCAAGGGACATATAAACAAAAACTGAAATCATTTCGAAGGCGAAATTATACCACTAAGCCATTGGTGGAGGGTTAAGTTCGGCCAACAGGCTTAAAAGTGCATGTCGCCAACGATGATTTTTAATGTTTTCTCAACTTTGTGGGAAAATATGAGCATAAAGAGGAAGCTTACTCACGGTTTCAGAAAAGTGGCTTAAGGTTCTATGAAAACCTAACACAACTTTTTAAACTAACTATTCTTTATCAACAAAATAACTGATGGAAATGTGTCGCCAGATCCGCTGAAACATACGTTACCATCTTTATACTGCCAACTTGGTTATGCTATTACAGTGAGTACTACACAATTGTATTGTTTTTCTGACCAAAAGGGGTGTAAGTTTATGTTAAAAGATATTTCATCACTCAGCTTCAAAAGACATGCGACTGCTAATCTCGCAAATATAGATTTTAAAAAGGTAGATTTAAGAGAAGTAACATACGTTACCATCTTTGTAAAAAGTATGAAGGTGCATGGCTCTGAATGATTGTTCCAGAGTTGAGACTAATGGAGTAGATTGTCGTCATACCCATTGGTGGCAAAAGATTCATTATTATGTTGCTAACTTATACGATTTAATCCACAAGTGTAACATACGTGATGTAACTTACGTTACCACCAAATGACAGAAAGCTTAATTACACCATTAATTACCACCTAAATGTACATTTCTCGAATCTGTGCCGTCGATTTGAGGTCATGGGATAGCTCAGCAACTTCTTTCAATGGCATCTTGAGCATTGGCAGCACGCAAAATACCTTTACATGATGTGTTGAAAAAATGAGTAAGTATTTGATTGTTGGAAATGTGTTGTTGTTTTTCATAGAATCATACTTTACTTCTGTTTATTGTGTCTTTATTAAGTCAGTAGATTCCACCGTAAAAATCCAGTTATTGCTTTGCTGTACAGGTTTATTCTTTTGAAATAAATCACTCAATTTATTACGTAACGTATGTTTCAATTTTTGGTAACGTAAGTTTCAAGATGTTGTCATGTTGATAACAGACAATCCACAGAAAAGCCCATTTAATTTGAGACAATTTAATTGTTGCAGTTATGATGTTGATGAGTTTCTCCGTCAAAACATATCAAATTTATTTACAGCTCTATGTTCTTGTTTGTTAGGAGGATGCAGTAAAAGGGGACATAATCATAGTATCTTTGAAAAAAAATCGTTTGGTGGGCGTTGATGTTCAACTTGGCTTTAATGATGTCATATTCCAGGTATAAACAATGAATTTAACATTGTTTTAAGAAAACTCAATGAATAGCTAATAAACTTAGGGATTACGCAGATCTCTACTTCAAAACTATTGGATCAGGTCCCTGCATTAATATAGTAACGTAAGTTTCTAGTTTTGGTAACGTAAGTTTCATCAATTCATGTCATTGAAAAAGGATATTTTAGAGAATGTGCGTGGATGAAAATAACATTTAATTGTTCTAGAACTATAGTTGAAGGAATTCCATAGGGAAATAAGTCTTTTCAATTGTATTTATCTTCGGTTACCATAAATCAATATGGTGACTTACTACTACCTGACTATTTTTAACGGAGAAAACTCAAATTTGTGTCGTTATATTATTGATGATCTCAAAGTGAAGAAAAACACACTTTGAATGAAGAAAAGGTAACAAAAATACATGTGCATTAAAGAAATGTAATTTTAACTATTACCCAGTATACCATCATAGATCAGGCCTACATGATAATAATAATGCTAATAATAATTATAGTGATGTATGTTTCAGTAAGATATATGTTTAAGACATCAACATTTTTTTGTTCTTCCTTCTCGTTGAAGTTAATGCAGTTGCAATGGGGAAGAGCAGTGCTATAAAACCCCATATATATAGAGAGAACGTATAAGCTGCAATCAGATTGGCGAAAAACATATCTCTAAGCAAAGATTCAAGAAAAAAAAAACATGACAAAGAAAGAAGCAAAGTCACGCATCTTTTTTTTTTTTTTATTTACCCTACCAGGGTAACTATAGGGGAGGGGGTTCGAGGTTCCCCGCCCCTTTGCCAGCAGTCAAAATATAAACAAAAGGAAATAAAAAGAAAAAAATGAATCGCAGAATCCTCCTCCCCAGTTTGAAATAAAAAAATAAAAAAACATGAAATTTGGCTTGTACTGGCAGCATAGAATTAAGCTGAAGCCTTTCTTTATATTTCTTCAATTTTCTTTTCTTTCTTTTTTTTTTCTTGCTTGTCAGTCGATGAAACCCGGTAAAAGAAATTAAACAAAAAGAAAAAATGGCACGGGAGCTTTTATTTTTCTCCCTGTCAGGTGATTAAAACTGGAAGTAGTCGACTTTTTCTAACTCTGACCCCATCCCCCACCCCATGAAAATCCTACTTACGGGCCTGCCTGTAATCATTATCAGTACCTTTGTTGTGCATGTATAGCAACTTGTCCTTTCACTTTTCTTTTGAAAGATTCAAAAACATTTTTCCATGCAGGAGACAATTTCCAGATACGGCAAGAATTATTAATGCAAGACTTGTGATTCTTGTTATCGTTGTGGATTATACTGTCTTATGCATACATAACAAGGACAATCGAGTACATCATTTCACTAATGACAATTTCATTCATCCTACCCAGTATTGTCCTAATGCAACTATGTAATTTGACGTTATTTCATCGACCTCATTTGCCATAGTCAACTTAGTAAAGTGGTCATTTATTTAATTAACAAAGAACATTTCTTGGTTCCTTCTGTCCATATCTCTTGTTTACCGAGTTCAGAAATTTCAAATACAAGCAATACGGCGTTATTGTTCATTATGAAGCACTTTAATAGAGTAACCATCTCGTTTCTGCCGTTTCTTGTTTCATACAAGTGTTAAAATTTTGTGAATACTAGAAATTGTATTGAAACTGCTATTTTCAAACTGTTCCTGCATAGAATAACTGTTGCGACAGCAAAGTTATGGAGTCTGTAAAGTTATGGATTCGAAACATATCTTTCAACAGCATGAAGTGACAGCTGAAGATAACAAGTTACAAGACATCAATATGAAGATAACACGTTACAAGACGTCAAGCATACGAAAACTTCCATTATGATAAAATTGAAGTGAAACCTACGTTACCCACCACTCGTTTCATATTACACGCACATCATGACAATATTTTCGTCCGTGAAAGCACGTGAAAGCATGTTCCCAACTCTTATCATTTTAATGCCATAAATTCATAAGTATGAAGCCAATTGTCTTCAAAATATTAACAGTAACGGATTAATGTTCTACTCCAGAGTTTATACGCGGACATGTTATAAAGTCTTGCAGTTTTACAACTATTTCAATTGTAATTTTTGAGAATTGCATCACAATGATATTGCGACATCTTGTTATAATATACGTTCACTTAGAGTTGACGAGAAATTAATGTAAGAATATATACCAAAACCAAAAAGAAAAAGTACCAAAATAAGTTGCACATGTAGTAGTATTATCTTTGTAACTTACGTTACATTAACGTGAAACATACGTTACGTGGAATCTGACGAATATATTTTTGCGCACATAGATTCACATGTTTCATCGATGATACTCAAGAATTGGCAGGCAATTTGGGACTGATAAATGTTGAGAATATTTTCTGAAGAAAGTCTGACATCAAATTATCGAGAAAACAAATGAACATTACATGAAATAAGATTTAACACAATAGGACATGCTGTGTTCAGTATAGCATACAGGTCATTTGCCATCCTTCCCATCTGCAGGCAGCAATTACAAACATGGCAGCCGATGGTATACTTCACATCTGACGCATAATTATCTCAATCATAGACTGTAGTCACCAATCTTAAAGCATTTGAAATAGAATGACATTGGTAACGTATGTTACATGATGAAATCTACGCCCTATGAAAGAAATTATCACACCACAAAAATAAAGCAAGATTGTGTGTTCATATTTTTCAACTACAAACTTGAATATTTGTGTCATGGATTGGTATAAAAATGAAACCTATTCTAAAAACTGTAATTTTCGCGTTTTGCGATTGTCCAATTGTGCCGAAATAGTGGTTTTGGGCCCACAGCATTCAGTGAAACCGGCGCCATTGATTCCGATTCCTGCGTTTGAAGAACCATTCAGTCGGGTTCTAGTCGACTGTGTTGGACCTTTGCCTAGGACTAGGTCGGGTCATAAGTACCTCTTGACAATCATGGATATGTCCACACAGTTTCCAGAGGCTATCCCATTGCGAAATATCACTGCTAAGACTGTGGTAGATGCTCTAGTGCAGTTTTTCACTAGGTATGGGTTGCCCAAGGAAGTGCAGTCTGACCAAGGGTCAAATTTCATGTCAGGCATATTTCAAGAGGTGATGTATCGTTTGGGTGTGAAGCAGCTGAAGTCGTCAGCTTATCATCCCCAATCCCAAGGTGCGTTGGAGCGCTACCACCAGACCCTAAAGACAATGATTAGGGCATTTTGTGAGGAGTATCCCGAGGATTGGGATAAGGGCATCCCTTTCCTGCTGTTTGCAACGAGGGACTCCCCAAATGAGTCGACGGGTTTCAGCCCATTTGAGTTGGTGTACGGTCATGAAGTTAGGGGCCCACTGAAGCTCATCAAAGAGAAATTCATGACTGAGGATGATGAGGTCCACCTACTTGACTACGTGTCAAAGTTTCGTGAAAGGCTTTCAAAGGCTTGTGAGGTAGCTAGGGAACACTTGAAAGTGTCACAAGACTCTATGAAGAGAAAGGCAGACAAAAATGCCAAAGCCCGAACTTTCAACCCAGGTGACAAAGTTCTGGTACTGCTGCCCATACAAGGTGAACCACTGAAAGCCAAGTTCAGTGGCCCATACTGTGTCAAAAAGAAACTCAATGATGTGAACTATGTGATCAGTACGCCAGACAGACGAAAAGATCAGAGGGTGTGTCATGTAAACATGCTGAAAGAGTACTACGAGAGAAAGGCTAGTCAGCCGGTAGGCGTAGCTCAGGTGGTAGAAGAAGAAGTAGATGAAGAGGGAGAAGCTCAAGATGAGAATGGAAGTGAGCCCTCTAGTGCCAGGTTGTCTAACTCAGAGATGTCAGGGAAAGTAGATGAGGCACTGAACTACCTACCTGATAATCAGAGGAAAGATGTGACTAGTCTGTTACATGAGTACGAAGAATTGTGTAAGGACAAACCAGGCTGCACCCCTCTGGCTGTACATGATGTCGATGTAGGAGATGCTGACCCTATCAAGCAAAACCCTTACAGACTAAACCCAAGCAAACTGCAAAAAGTAAGGGAAGAGGTTCAATACATGCTAGACAATGACATAATAGAACCTAGTAAAAGCAGTTGGAGCTCCCCAATCGTCATGGTGCCCAAACCGGATGGGTCTCAAAGATTCTGTATTGATTACCGCAAGGTAAACGCCGTGACGAAAACAGATTCTTTCCCCATTCCCAGACTAGAAGACTGCATTGACAGGGTCGGAAATTCTGCATATGTCAGTAAAATAGACCTTCTAAAGGGATACTGGCAGGTGCCCTTGACCGACAAAGCCAGAGAGATTTCTGCCTTTGCTACACCAGATGGCTTGTTCCAATGCAAAGTAATGCCATTCGGCATGAAAAATGCTCCAGCCACCTTCCAACGGCTGACAAACCAAATCATTGCCGGACTTGACCACTGTGTAGTATACATTGATGACATCCTTGTGTATAGTGACACGTGGGAGGAGCACATTACACACTTGCGGCAACTTTTTGATCGACTCAGGGAGGCCGGATTGGTGATTAATCTGGCAAAGAGTGAATTTGCAAAGGCCAAAGTGGTGTATCTCGGGCATGTAGTCGGTCAGGGACAAGTATTGCCAAGAGAAGCCAAGGTAGAGGCTATACTAGGCTTTCCCATCCCCCAATCCAAGAAGGAGTTGCTCAGATTTCTGGGCATGGCTGGTTTCTACAGGAAATTTGTACCGAATTTCAGCACTGTAGTCACCCCCCTTACAAACCTGCTGAAGGGCAAGGCAAAGTACACCTGGACTGATGAGTGTCAAAGAGCCTTCGAGAAACTAAAGGCAGTCCTTGCTAATGAGCCTGTTTTGGCAGCTCCTGACTTCGCAAAGCCATTCAAGGTGGCAATAGATGCTAGCGATGTAGGAGTGGGAGCGGTTTTGCTCCAAGAAGATGAAGAAGGCACTGAACGGCCAGTTAGCTACTTCTCAAAAAAAAACTGAATGCATACCAGAAGAAGTACTCCACAATTGAGAAGGAGGCTCTGAGTCTCATCCTTGCCCTCCAGCAATACGAAGTGTATTTGATAAATAGCAAAGGGGAGATCACGGTCTATACTGACCACAACCCCTTGGTCTTTTTAGACCGGTTCAAAATGAAGAACAACAGGTTGTTCAGATGGAGCATGATGACGCAGCCATATGCACTCAAAATCAAACATGTGGCAGGCAAAAACAATGTAATTGCCGACGCTCTGTCAAGAGTGTAACTTGAAGAGAGTATCAAAGGTGAAAAGTTTTCACCGCGTATCATTTCCAGTGTATGTGTTTAGCATATTCATTAATGTGTGCAAAACAGTTTGATATGATTGTATAAGCTCCGAGAATCTAAGCAATATCATTGTAAATAGTATCCATGAAAAGAGAACATGGAATTAATACAGCTATCCAAAAGGCATGTGATAGTATGTGATTATTGTAGCTTGACTTGGATTTTATCTCATATTCACTATAGATAATAATGAGAAATTGTGAAGGTAAAAGAAACCCTTGCTACGGCAAGGCTTTCTTTTTCCCATGGGGGATGGTGTCACAAATGTACACACTAGTAGTTATGTACATATGTATGATGTACTGTATGCATGGCTGTTTTAATGTGTATGTACACAGGTTGACCAGATTCATGGAGAACATTCTACATGGTATAGATATAGTACATACAGGCTGACCAGATCAGTGGAGAATTTTCTAGGTGGTATACAATGTAGATATACAGTACATGCATGTAACAGGAAATACATTATAGCTCACTCAATCCAGAATGATTTCACCCATTCCAGAATGTTCTGGGAAGTGCTAACATATTTGGCTGAGTGAGGCACTGTCCCTGTAGCCCAATGTGATTGGTAGTTATTCTTGGCAATGATGTTTTGTACATAGATAGGCAGTGAGTCATCCAGGATTCCTGGAACTTGGACTGGCTTGTAGGTTGGAGAGAGTTATAGAATGTGCTAGAAGGGGGTGAATGGATAGTATATAAGCTAGAGAAATTCTGCAGTAGGCAGAGTACCCAACACCTCTGCTCTGAGAGTTACATCACTTCTGGCTCTGAAGCGACTTGTTATAGTCAGTCCTGTGTTACCTGCGGACCTGTTATGTTTGTGGAGATAAGGCCTGGGAGACATTTTGCCTGCAGAGAATTAATGTGCCTTCATTGGACTCCATATTTTAACGTCAATGGACATTGCTACGGCAAAGCTGTGACGGGCTGGATTCCCAGCTGAACATTATTAAGTGAATCATCATTCAACGCATCAACTGGACGTGGTCGTCACAACGTTTGGACTCTGCACGTTTCGCCGTGGACATATTTCGTGGATTTTACCCCGGATCTATACCGTGGACTATCGTAACCTGCGCCTCTGGAGTTACGTCGGAGGAATCATTCATCGGTGCATCACGGATCATTCGTCTGTGCATCGAACATTGTATTTGGACACTTTCAAAGGATTATTTAATACGCGTAAGTGATTCCACTATCGATTTATAACTGTTTCTATTGATCATTGTTGTATTGATGTGACGCCGATTACCAGTCTGTACCCACCATATCACTGTTAATAAACCGCCTGAACATCAGTTGATTGTTTCTTTTGTGCGATCATTCTCGGAGTGATTTTGGTCGTAACACAACTCAACGCTTTGGAAGCTTGACATGTATGTTACACCTCCAGGAACATAACTGCAGTCTGTAAACAAATCCATGCCGACCTTGAAGATTGCATCAGTTATTGGCAAAGTGCTTTGGGGTGTACCCGAACCAGATTAGGCTCACGGTAAATTATACCATGCACAACACTATGGTCGTATTGGTACTGATCAGGGAATGTAGATGATGCACTCCATCATAAAGAGACCAAAAAAAAAAAAAAAAAATGTTTTCACTGTATTTAGCCTGTGGCGAACATCTGCACCCCCTGATCAGTACCAATAATGGAACTACATACATGATATTGTTCTTTTCACTGCGATCACTGAAACTACATGTAGGCTAACAGTACTGTATGGATTTTTCACTTTTGCTATTTTGAGAGAAATATTAGAATGTTAGTGGATTTCAAGGGGTGAGTGAGAAAAAACTTCTACCGTGCTAGAACCTTGGAGAAAGAAGTCAAACTCAATGGGTATACATGGATAGTCTACTCAGAGTCTAATCAGTCTCATCATACTCCACATAATCATGGTATGGAGGGCTACTTCCAATCTCGACACAGCAGAATTTTTGGTAAAGACAAGAGGATATGAACAAAGAAAAAATAATGCATTGCAACTGGAGGCGGGAGGGTATGCAAGGCTGTCATGAACACGCGATGTGATCAGCAAGACTCTTCCCTTGTCAATTTGTCAGTCAGTTGCAAGACTCCTCCCTATTCTCCATACATGTTGTACTACATTTCTAATACCTCTCTCCATGTGACCGATTTCAAGAATATCTCAGAAAGAAAATATTAACTACCAAATACTGCATTTCCTATCAGGTCTACAAGAAAATTGCAAAGATTTCCAAACAAATGCAACTCCTGGTCTCTTATTTGCGTCCAATATCTCCTGATTGTATTGGAAGCACCTGAGGAAAAAAATGAAATGGCTGATATTTTGATTTGATTTGTTTTGATTTCTATATTTCTTTTTGCACAAGAATATAACAGAAAGCCAATCGAACAAAATTCTTGAGTAATATCTTAACAGTGAATTACAAGGACATTGGTTGATGAATAAAATAAAGTGAATAAAACTGTTTTTCTTAATAGTGCAAAACGATTTCGAGCAAGTGTCTTTACATATTAGATAAAATTACAATTTTACGTACCAGCTGTTAAACAAAGACAATTACACATATCTTTGAGCAATAAGAATGCAGGTGACCATTATCGTATAAGCACAGAGGACAATAGAATCGCTTTGTTTTGGATATCCCTGCAATTTCAAAACCAATTTTCATCAATTAAGCATTGAATTTCTTTTCGAATTATATAGGCCTCCTACCTTCATATTTCTTTAGAGGTTCGTCATTATGTAATACACACACGCATTCAATTCATTCAATTCATTTATTTTTCATTCTTCTTTTTCCAACAAAACATAACGCATAATATATTTGGAATTACATCATAAACATAAACATTCGACTTTGTAAAAGATAAAAGCATACACACACACGGAGAACTGAAGCCCCATCGCATACAAAACCCTATCATCCCCCATATGATTTACTTTATTCTAGTATACAGGTTTAGATGCACACTGTCAGTGAAGAAAAAAAAACCAATAGAAAGGTTGCTCTAACAGGTGGGATATATGCCTCCTAATATAGGTCTGTAGTGCATCATGATGATGTGAGACATCACATGGCTAGCGGGAAAAAGATTATTAGCATTCAAAATTATTATCCATGGTTCATTTCCTTCATATGGCATGTAGGCCTATAGATATACTGTATGCCAGTATATCTTGCGATGTCCTTGTAATCCTCAGATGTTTGCACTTTTTACGGGTTGTATAGAAGTAAGCGCATGCATCATTCATTCTAATCCAGACAGGTTTGGCATGATCCCTGATCAATTCTTCCATGACGTACTGGTGCTGGTAAAAAGAAATGATTACACAAGGAAAACAAATCAGTTGGCTTTGCAATACAATGGACTTAACTGCTCCCATAGATTCTGAAAATGAATGGATAGCAAAGAAGTTGACTGAATCCATAAGCAAGTTCAAATTAAAAGGAATGACAGAATCCCTTCATCGCATGAGCACTTAGTGTCTTGCGTCAGTTTTTACTTACTTTGCTGAATTTTCTGGAAATAATTCAAGTCTTTTTGTTGAACATTGTTGTTGCTTCTTTCTTATTCATCATCATTAGCAAGCAGAGTTACGACCATTACTGTATCCTTTGTCTCTTGGGTGAAGATTTTCACATCTGTAATTTACACTTTCAACAATATTTGCAATAAATCAATTTTCCATATTTATTTTAGCTAATGGATTGGATTCGGGAGTCGGGAGTAGGTTCCCCTCCCCCCCCCCCCCCCCCAAGAAAAAAAAAAAAACCAACCAAACAAACAAACAGAACTTAAAGCATCTAAAATCTGCATTTTATAGAAACTCGTTTACATGCCCTTTAAGTACATAATATTAATTGATTTGGCTCTGCAATTTTGAGTACTTACTTGATTTCCACTTTCCACATGGGTAGTATACAGTGATGTACTATCCCCAGTTGATTTACTCTGCACTGACTGCACCATGCCTCGTTCTGTGCCAGCAGAGGTAATGTCTTGCAGAATTTATACAGTCGTCAGGACATCATCGTCACCCACTTTGGTGCCATCGGCATCCCTTTCCAAGACATCCTAATGGGCTTTACATTCAATTTTCACCACCTGTTGAGTTATGAAGAATTTACAGGGAATGAAACTGAATTTCACTCAAAATATAGTCACTAACCCATCGTCATTCACATGAAAGATACTTCATAACTTCGGAAAATTAAAGATACAGTGAGTTTACCCGCTAGGCCGAGTTTACCCATAACTACAGTACCGGTAATCTGTAGAGTGTAGGCCTACAGTATTATAACGTTAACAACCCTAACACGTTACAGTTAGAGCATTCCCCGTTCTAACGTTAGATTTAGAAATAGAAAACTAAAACAAACAAGCAAAATCTTTAAGGGCGTAGCCTATTTCTACGCCTACTACAGTTTTACATTAAACGAGGGCAATTTTGCAATAAATCTTGTTATTCACCGACTTAGCAGACTTAGCAGACTTACCGCTTTCATGCAGGCCGGCCAGGCTAGAACTTTATCGCTTCGATGCCATCTTAGCTAGATCCGCTATGCAGTACAACAGTCAGTGCAGTCGATCGAGTCGTAAGTACAGTGTAGTGGACGATACCAAGCCTAGAACGAATGGGCACGTAGTGTAGGCCTACGCACATCACGCTGCTAGGGCAGCACCAGCCAGCCAATCAGACAGATCTATCCGTACAGGTACGTACGCGCACATCTCCTTTCCCGCCAATCATTGTGCATTGATTATGGTCATAATTATGCATAGCACGAGTGTGCGTTAGAAGCGCACGCACAGGGCACCACTGCGTGCGTTGTGGCCGCGGCCTGGCCGTCATGTCACATGCGCTGCTGACTTGTAGAGTACGAGTATCACAGTGTTTATGTTAAACATGTGCGGTGTTTAGAACGTGTTTACGAGGCGTTCTAAATGTAAACGCATCTGTTTACCCTGACAGTAGAAGTGTTTAGGCCTAACCAACAAACATTTAGGTAATGCCCTAAACCATGAGCGAAATCATTAACGAAGACAACTCCCATTTTTTTCTAGCAGTTAAAATATAGGACTGTACATGCGAAACCAAAATATAAATTTATTACAATTGTATTACATATTTTTAGGTTATCCTTTTTCCTTATTGATAAGGCATTTCCATGAAAGGCCTTAAACATGAATTATTTCATAGTGCATCTTGATGTTGTAACAGTTTCCACTTTCTCGTGATAAAAGGAAACTAGAAATTGCAATTTACACACCATTTCCAACACTTCTCCATATATATATGGACATATTGAGATCAACATAGCGTGACCAGAATAAACACTCCAACTAAACGCTCCAAGCTAAACACTTTAACTCTCAATACTTTACACGTGCTATACACACCGGGTGTTTAGACGTTAAACAAAGTGTTTAGATTTTTAACACTGTGTTTAGTTCATAAACATGTCACATTTTTTACAGTGTAGCAAATCTAATTTTTCACTGATTTTGGACTTTCCGGACAATTTAACAAGTGGCTAAATTCGTGATCACATCATCGAATACAGCAATGGAGAAATGTTGTATGCATTTCGTATTCATGCCGGGATCAGAATTGATATTTTCATAGTGGGTTTCAAATATGAGAAAGTTGATTAATGAAGCCCAAATGTGAAAATTTCAAGTGTTGATATTACTTGCCTGGCAGGATAGAATTGAATCATTAAGATGGAGTGTAAGGGGTTGAATATTGAAGTTAAATGTCACTCTAGTTTGGTCAGGGGTTTTGTTATAAATCCAGACATCATGACTCTAGCAGAGGAAAGTTTGATGAGAGTATAGTTTAGTGAGAAGATAAGTTTGCGGAAATATATATTTCTGTGATGCAAAAAGGTGTTAAGTCAATCTTTATGGTAAACCATCAAGGTCAGTGAACTTCATCCTAGTGTGAATAAAGGGTCAATGCCTGTGGCAGAAAATAATGATTGCAAAAGAAGGTGGGGGCATTTAGGTCAATAGCATACTGCACTTCAATACTCTAGTTTCTATGTTGAAAGTTTGGAGTAACTGTCAAACAGGCAATCAACCGTTGGACCTGTTCTGTAAAATGAGTCTTCGGCCTTTTCATTCCTCTTATGTCACACCTTGGAAGCTAATCATCCGTCCATGCCTTCAGGTCAGTGAGAACTGTCCATTTCATCATCTTCTTCTAGCTCCGTTTATTTGCTGGTTGGTGACATAAAGATGGAAATCAAATAAAGAGGTCTTATTACTGCTTGATGATTTCTGCCGACACTTTGCTCCAGTTATTATGTTTTGTCATTACAGCTGTGCTTGGAGTATGGAGAAAGAAAAATGGTGATGACAGGTATACTCCCAGTAATATGTCACTGCAATATGATGTGAGTGAAGAAATGATGAGTGAGGAATTACTATACAGGAGGCAGAACTGTTGATTGGGGTCCTATGTGATTCATGACAGCTAGCATGTAGCAGGAAATATAAAATGGGCTTGAGAATCTCTGCAATCTGATTGGTCAATCATCATGCATTGATTTTTATTGATCCACACTGAGCCATGTGCCCAGTAAAATCTGAACGCACGGCCATGCATTCGGTAAATCCATCTGCTGTTCTTGTGGGTTTAAATTTAACTCATGCATCCAATTTTCACTGATCCATTCTGTCCTCTGCATCATTTGTATTTTGACAGCCAGTGGTGGATCCAGGCGGGGGCACACCAGGTGCACCCCCTTTACTTTTTGTTAAAACAAAACAACTAAAAAGAAAAAAATGGAGGGGGGCGTGTGTGCCCCCCATTAATTTTGTTGTGGCGCCCCACACCCTCCCCCCTTTCCGGAATTCCAGGATCCACCCCTGACAGTATCTGAAATACTGTGGACCAGAGACTGTGCAGAAAAGGAGGTGGAGTTGGGTGTGAGGAGTGTGATGAAGAAGGTGGGGTGGAGTAGGTGCTTTGTATGAGTGACAAATACAGAGTGGGGGTCACTATTTGGAGGCTTCGATGGCTGGGGTTGGCAGTTGGGGTAGCCTTTGCTGAAAGTCCCTCATGTTGTAGAGATTCTGTGAGATGCTAGCAGGGAGTTATCTTGTGAATCATGTTATATGAAGAGTTTGATTGCAAAAGGTGTTAACTCCATTCATGTTAATTTTAGATGTTTTTGATTAAAGCTGCTTAAAGACAGAGAAAATGATAAGATATGGGATATTTTAAATTATAACTTCAAGAATTTTCCTTTTTATATGTCACAAGTGAGATATTTAATTTCACTTCATTTCATTCATTTCATTTCCAAATATCATTGTAACATTTGAATACACATAATAATATAACAATATAATGGAAAACAAACTGACCACTGAGATACACTGTTGTAAATTTCACAACAAATACCAAAAGGAAATTGTTGGAAATGGAGGGGACTGTTAAACAGCAGGTCTTTTAGTTTGCAGTCTTGCTCTAATTGATGATCGACTTGTAAATGTGTAGAAATGGTGCTTAACCAGCTCTGCGATCAATCTTTCATATTGTCAAGCCACTAGCAGAGCACCATAGCTGCAAAAGGGCCTTTGGAGACATGTCCATATTTCTGAACTTACATCTACTAATCACTGAACCTTATTACTTAAGCATTTAATATAAAAAATCACATCGTATCAGTGGAGCCTTGTTCAAAGAAGCTAATTTCCTGACCCATGGGCAAATCAATACATCCATTCCATCGGTTGAAGTGACTATTTTTGTAATTCATTTGCTGAATTTATTCAGCAGGAGTGGTGCCATGTGTTGGCTTTGTATTGGCTAATGAACACAGTCACACTTGCCAATCTCAAAAGGAACTTACGTTGTCTTCTCTCACATCTCTCAATCATGCTGCCAGCGGTGATGGCCGCAATGAAAAAAGGCTATTGCTAGATTGGCTGCCATTTGGGGGAGCTCCATTTTAAGGTGCTACAACAGCAAAAAAATAAAAACAAAACACACCAACAACAACACAAAACAAAACAAAACAAAGCAAAACAAACAAACAAACAAACAAACAACCAACCACAACAGCAACACCAGAGCAAGATCAGAGATTATTCTGCTAGTAGAGTCAATAGAATTTAAAAAAAAGTTTCTTAATATAATGGTTTCATACTTCATGAGTACAGATTTTGCTTTGTGAAAAAAAAGAAGGAGGAGCATAAGCAGTTCTTTATGATTTTGAGAAGCAAGAGTCAGTCATTCAATGGCAAACTAAAATTTTGAACTCAATTGCATTGCTGTGTTCTGGTGATAACACATTTTGTGAGAAAAGAGGGAGTTCAAAAGTTTGGGCTTCATTCTCCCAGACAGCGGAGACACTGACCTTGACTGACTCAGAAATTTTTGATCTGTGCAAGATATCAGCTCATCATAAACACACAGGTCTGCTCATGACTTTTGAAGATGCTATTTGTATGGAGAGTGTAGCTCATATGCATTAAACATTATGACACTCTTAGTTAGAAAAAAAAAAATAATTTCTGTTGTATGGTACTGTTTGTTGACTGATTTGTTTTGATTTCACTTCTCTCTGTAAGATGTTACGTTCCTCCCACATCAAAGTGATGGCATTTTGATGTGAATGGCAGTTTGTATAAAAAAACAACAACAACAACTTTACGAGAAATGGGGACTGGGAAGTGAGGTTGACATTTTGTCATTAATTTGTAAGATGCAAGAAAGATAAGATGAAGATGCACTGTACGTGGGATATTAACCCATCGAAGACGAGTCCCGAGAATACTTGGGCAGGTGTCTATGGGAAATTTGTGTTACAGCAAAATCAGTCCATCCTCAAGGGGTTAATGGAAGAGGGAGAAGGGAGAATTTCACCAGCAAATTCAAATTTTAATTGACATGATTGAAAAAGCTCCCATCCTGGCCTCTCAAGAAGAAACAAAAAAATAAATGTCACATTTACTATATATCTGTAAGTTTACCCTTACAACAAGCAAATTCTTTACATTGAACCTTATTAAAGGGACACAGTCCTCACGAAATTTAAAAAAATATGTTGTTGTTGGTACCTCCAATGAACTACTTTCACCAAAAACAAACTTTAAAATCACCAAATAAGCTCGTACATTTTGGTTGAAAAAGTGTGACTCTGCATGGTGAATATGCTAATGAGCAAGTCTTGGCGGAGAGTCATACATCGTCGATGCACAACTCTTCCCAGCCGTGTTCTGCTCGTTATCCGTACGCTCCCTAGTGTACCCGGATGCATGAAGACGTCGGTGGCTACTCCGACTCGTATTTGACATTGTTTCTACGTTGTGTGTGTGTGTGTGTGTGTGTGTGTTTGTGTGTGTGTGTATGTATTGTGTATTATATTCGCACGTGTGGACGGTACAACTAGATGATAGATCTACGGTAGATACGCGTACGCGCCCCGTACGCGGTTTGCCCTTCGCACTTTTCCAGTCTCAAGCGCAGCTGCAGCCCTACCTGTCGCCGCTCATGCATGTTCTACAGTACGTACAGAGTGTACATATTTGTAGGTAGAAACGATTCTACACAGGCCTGCTAGTACACTACAGGGGCGACCGCATTCAGTGTCGTCTGGTCAGGCTATCTTACATCAGTAGTTTTGCTCGAATCGTGCAGAAAATTTCCCAGGAAAATCCTTTTTTCCGTCCCAGACCAACAAAAGTATCGTGAAAGGTGAGCTGTATGGCTGGGAAATATCGGTACAACGATGCCGAACATAAGAAACTTAGGGCCTACAAAATCTCGAAATCGTGTTGTGACCTACCTGTGCGTGGACAATTTGTGAAGCGATGTTTTTACGTGGACCGGCAGGCTGTGGCCCTCGGTTATAAACCGAGAAAACTCCTGAAACCAGATGCAATCCTGACCATTTGCTCACATGAGTTATAAAACAGAAACACCTCGAGCATCGACTTCAAAGAGAACCGAGGGAAAAAAGCGTAGAGAGGTAAGGAAAGTGGCTAGCTATGTTTAATTTACCGTGGGCCTGCAGCCGGGGTTGGACTGCAGTACAGTGCCACTGAGCTAGCTGCTGCCAGTGCCGACTGGACATGCACGGCAAAGTGGAGCGAAATCATATCCCTACGACCCCCTGTGTTTATCCTTCCCGGCTCACGTCATATTTTTTTTTTCGAGGAAAGGCGATTATCTGACTACTTACAGAAATATTGAGATACAAACAATATTTTCTTAAGAATTCGACTCTCTCATGCACAGGTTATCTTCAGTTTGAATGCCAAAATTGACTGGACGGAGTAGAGTGTACTGTGTATGTATACATTGGTATGGTAAGGATTTGCGCGCGAGAGTGGTTTCTACGCTAAGAAGTATGCAACACGGACGGAAGCTAGAAAACGACCGTGCCTATTTGATGTCAAGTTCATGGTATATTTGGTTTAAAAATACATATAAATTTATGTTTACAATATTAATTTTTCGTAAATCATATATATCTAAGCTTGAAATATTTTGTTTGAAATTATAAAACCACAAACTTTCACATTATATGATAAAATTGCAACTAATCATTTGAACACTTAAATTGGTTTTTAGAGGCACGGCTGTCAACTTGGTGAGTAGGTCATGCACTACATAGCATCTTTTTGCCGGCTCTTTCACGATCGCTTCCAGGAATTATTTTTCAAAAATCGCGTACGGAGACAATTTTTGATGTCCAAGCGTATAAATTGGTGAAAGTTTATATTTTTTACTCTTCTTAATTATCAGTACAGTGAAAATCTCAGGACTGCTTCCCTTTAAGTTTGATTGGAATTATAATTACAGGTAAGGGTCTGACTCTATAAATAAAACAGTATTTAGAGAGACAAGTACAATATAATACTTCTGCTCTGCTCTGTGCACATGGGTTTTTAACTCAAATTTCTGTTTTTGCTGTTGAAGGCATTATGCTGACTGCCACAAACAAACAAACAAACAAACAAACAAACAAATAAAGAACAGTTATGAATTAATTCAAATTCAAGGCATATTCATACTACAAACTACTACATGCAGGAACACACACAAACCATAATCCTGGGGTATGCCCTCTGTATACCTGACTGTACAACAGTTTGTTTTGATCAAACAGCATCCAAAAGTGACAGAATTCAACTTTATCAGTCCTAGCTGTTTGCAAAATGTTTTACATACATATTACATTGCAATAAGATGACAGTCCTTGTAGGGTCAAAAATGATGTGACAGCATTTATCAGTGCATTTGTAAGGACCAAAGCTACTATGAACTGGAATCTAACTGGCAGACAGACAGGAGATATACATTTACCCGTCAAAGACATACAACCGAATAAAGCGTAGGCATTACAGGACGTTTTGGGCATGTTGAATCCACACATGACTGTAACCATGCAACCTTTATGCACACATTAATCTGCAGAATCTTTTGTGTGCCTTGTTTGTACACCAACAAGGGGCATTTCTTATATTTACACTTATGCCGAAATAAGTCTTTAAAACACTCCCACCTGACACATTTTCAGAACCTCACATTACAAAGATTTTTATCACATCATTGAACTTGAAACAATTACTCTTGGAAGATTTTCAAATATGCAAATGAGAATGTAAACATTGCAACCCTAAGAAACAAATGAAGATATATGTAATACAGGGAGCCAGTGTGCCTCATTGACAGTGTTTTAGTAGTAGTTTGTGAAAGAAAGCTTTTCAGCAAAAAGTATTGTTATTTATTCTTCATTTCCTTTTAATTCTTTTTTTTTTTTGCCTTTCTTCCCGTGAACGAATTGACTCATTAAGGGTCATTGTCAGTGACCTATTTGACATATTATAGTTGTGATACATTAATAGGCCAGTTAAGTTGGAGACTGAGAATCTTTGAAGATGACAGCACAGTTTTGAAGTGGGAAGATCAAGAACTCTGCGTGTCATGTCATCCACACCGAGGACTATACATGTCACTCCATCGTAGAGAAACTGAGAGAGATCATTGATACGATATGCGGATAGAGTGATGTGAGTGTTCAAAGCTAAAAAGACTTTGATTGCATGCACTTTATCATGGCAAGATACAAATATGCAGGGCTCGACACTAACGGTGGCCTGGTGGCCCGGGGCCACCAAAAACGCACGTCAGGCCACCAAAATTTCAAAATGAAGAAGTTGGTGGCCTGATCGGGCCACCAAAAAAGGTCGGATGTTTGCCTTTGGGCCACCAAAAATTAAAGTTAGTGTGGAGCCCTTATTTATGTATTTTTACGTGGTGAACCCATCAGACAAGCGTTAAAGTTAATCTAGAGGCTGTGAAACATAAAATATTAAGGTAGTGTCATTTTGATTATTGACTTCAAGAGGGGTGTGTACAAAGATGGTATTCATAGACAGGGCAATGCGTAGCTACACTCTGTGGATTCTTTTTCTTCTTTTTTATTCTGCCTCTTTCAATTCAGAAGATTATTGCAGATTGTGTATGAGTATTTAGGCAACTGGACATCACATTATAGAAGTGTCATAATGTAAAGTGCTCGTACACATGTGTTTATATACTGCTATCCCTCAAGGTTGTTAAATTCTAAGCATATATCAACTGTAATCTTGGTTAGATTCTATAGTTTAGCAACTTGAGATCTATCACAACCACTAGAACTAGAGCCCCTTTCAAGATGTCCTGTGAAGGCACCTTATTTTAGTGTTATAAATTACATTTTATTTTTCCAGTGTGACATGTCTGTGTGTTTTTTTGAGTGTACATGTATCTAGCACACTACTGTGACACCAGGGCCCCATTTCATAAAAAGTGAATATGATAGCAACTCTTGCTGGAATAACAATTGTCATAGTAATGACAAAAATCCAGTCTCCTGATTGGCTGTTGCTATTGGAAGTTGCCATTCCAGCAAGAGTTGCTATCGTAGTACTAAACATCTTTTTATGAAATGGGACAGCTAGAGGTTTTCACTATTAATAGTCAATTTTAAAAAGAAAGTAGAGAATGTTACCATGCATTGATAGTTTGTTGTCCTGCTTGGAATACCTCATGTTGTAGATAACAGAGAGCTGTGAAGACTAACAGATTTTATTCATATATTCCTCACAAACCTGAACTCAAGACTTGGCATGCCATAGTCTAACACTATTCTTTGAGTCAACTCAACACCTCTTACACTTTGTACAGAGCAAAATGCTATACACAGGTTGTCTGGGGTTTTTTTTTTGTCTTTTTTTTAATTTGCATGTATCTTTACTCACATGGGTTGTGAATACAGTAAAAAAGGAATTACTGTTGATCATCCACCCTGCAATAGTTGGATTGGGTTAGAACCTCTTTCTTATTTAGAGGATCTTTTCATTTTGATCAGTGATTGTGATAATGTGGAGCATTATAGATACCAACACCTGCCTATCATGCATGACTGGGACCTAGGTGGCTTGACTCTATAGAAACCACCGCTAGGATACACAGTACTACTGTACAAATATTGTATCTTGTCTACACTTGTCTAATTTACTGAGCTATATAGTGTTTTTCTCTTGCGGAAGCCTCATTGGAAACTGACCTTGAATGTCAGCCGAGCTGTTCTTGATTCTGAATGCTGTATCTCAGATATCGTTGTATGCATTTCATGACACACTGCATCAACTGTTCTGATACTCGGTATCACATAACAACCTGGTGTCTGACCATCCAGTCGCCTGTAGAAACTTGGTATGCACTTTACAAAGCCTATTAATATTTCAGATTCTTTCATGAATATTGGAAGTAGGTTAATATATTCATAAAAATGGATTATGTCCACCATTATAGACTTCTTTTGCAAAGTTTATATGCCACTGAAAGATTTTGGACATGTAATGACACTCCGAGTTGCGTATAAATGACCTGTGGTATTCCATCAACTCGTTAGGAAACTGGTGTGTGCTACTGTGTATACAAAGTCTGGCGGTACTTTGGTTCTTATAGGGTTTGTATTCATACAATATGGTGTATGTCCCCCATTTATGTGACCAGTTCAATGCATACGCCATCAAAAGACTCTGATACCATAATCACACATAACTCATTGTGAATGACCTAGTATCCCATGAAACCATTACGTGTGGGAAAATGGTCAGCATTTTACAAAGGTTATGGGTAGGCCCGGCCTATTTCACATTCTCAAAGAGTATTGGTTAATGCATTCATAAAATAATATGGAGAATGCTCGCCAATTTAAGATGCCTGAACAAGACTGGGAAAATTTCGATGCTACAGATTATAATTACATTCTCAGGTAAATTACCTGGTATTGAATCAATACATTGTCTGTGGGAATACATCAAGTCTTGTACAACTTTTGTCTTGATATTCAGAACCTCTCTGGGAATGGGTGTTCCCAGATTCCAGGCTCTATCAATTGACAAAAATGTTGAGAGATTCACAACCATATCATTCAATAGCTTAAAGAGATAGTAGAGTTTTGGT
This sequence comes from Diadema antillarum, assembly GCF_040938485.1. Classification (NCBI taxonomy): domain Eukaryota; kingdom Metazoa; phylum Echinodermata; class Echinoidea; order Diadematoida; family Diadematidae; genus Diadema; species Diadema antillarum. Next base: position 70,682 of record NW_027271332.1, read on the forward strand.
TGAGATGTGGCTTTAGCTTTCCAATAGTTTTTTTTTTTTTTAATGAGGGTTTTTTGAGATAATGAGAAACCTCTAAGGAAATATGAAAGAGCATATAATTCTCAGAGGAATTCAAAGTTTATGTGATGAAAATTGGTTTTGAAATTCCTGAGATATCCAAAACAAAACGATCCTAATAAAAGGTGGGACCCACCTTTTGAATAGTAGTATCGCTCTCGTTTACTTTGATTTTAGATATCTCAGTCATTTCAAATGTGATTTTCATCAAATAAACTTTGAATTCTTCTCAGAATTGTATGCTCTGTAACATTTCATAAAGTGATCTCTAAGTATCTTGCAAAGATTTAAAAGCTGATTCCTCACCTCAGCCAATACTATACCATCCCTTTAAACCTTTTGTGAATACGTGCCAAATGTCAACCGATTGTCTGGATTTGTCATAGGTCGTACATAGAACAGGGGCGGGTCCAGAAATTCCGTAAAGGGGAGGCACCTTTACAAAATGAAAGGGGGGCGCATGGACCCCCATATTTTTCATTTTATTTCTTTTGTTTTAACCAAAAATAAAGAGGTGGCATGTGCCTGGTGTGCCCCCCCCCCCCCCTGGATCCGCTACTGATAGAATATAGCATAATGATTCAAACCACCATCTTCTTTGGGGGCAACTGGATGAATAACATACATGCCTCATTGTGTAACACTCATGCCCATGTGTCATGCATAGTTTTCTTTTGAGGCAGCTCCTTTGTTATATCAACCCCCAAAGAGACGAGAAATGACAGACATGAATGTGTTCTTTTTTTTATGTAAATTGTGCCCACGTGTGGCTTGTGTGCACCATAATTTATAAGTGAATAGAAAAGGATTGGGCTTCAAGAGTAAGAATATGACATGTTACAGACCACAGAGCATGAGATATGTTTTTTTTTGTTTTTTGTTTTTTTCATGAAACTTGCTGTCACTGTCTTATTTTGTCTCACAAATCTTTGCTGTTGTGAAATCATTTGTCAAAAGTTTCTTAGGCTAAAAGATCTATTTCTTGTTGAACCAGTATGTATCTCGCATCTTCATTTGTTATATATGTGATATATGTATGTTACACATGGAACCATGTTCTAAAGAGGTCTGATATAGCAAAATCCTTTTATGATAATAGGATTTTGCAGCTGCAATCTCTTCAATATTTCTTTGTTTTTTATATAAAAAGATAAAATTTGCCATTTGTTAGGTCCTTGTTATCGCAGGGTTCCCCTGTATTAATGATGTATAAGTAAATATAATATGCATAGATGTAGAATATATAGAATATCATTTAAAGTTCATGACTTTCTGGTGAATTACTTTCTTTTGTATATTTGCATTTCTGGTGTCCCTGATTTGTCAGTGTAAATGTGTACTTATATCTTTCAGTTCATATCTTCTCGTGATTTCAAAATCAAGTGGGAAAAGCTAAATAATTGATGGGAAATGATAGTATTATTGAGTAACCTTACAAGTATAAACATCATAATATTCCAGGGCATAGTGGAAACCCACACAGAAGCTGTACTGTCTGTTTTATTGGGTTTGGGCCATGCATGTGCATGTGTGTGTGTGTGTGTGTGGGAGGGGGGGGGGGCATGCATGTGACTTTTTTTTTTGTGACTCTAAAGTAGCCAACCACGGGTGTACATGATAAAGCTGAATAAGTACAGTGTTAATCCACTGAATATACAAGGTATGATGTGCATTTATGTTACATGAACTAATGTACCAGTAGTTGGTTCTGAGCTTAAAGCCTATACGTGGTGTGCAGTTTTCATTATATCCTTAAATTGGTCACTTTCAGATAGTGAATATTTTCTTTTCTTCTTAACGAATGCCTCCATTTCAGTGGTCAGGCTGACCATTTGTTCAGTTAAGTACGAAATGATCCATTCAGAATCTTTCTGTGCCAGTAGGCACAGATTTTTTTATCATTTAAGAACCTTCGCAAATGATTTGCATGAATCTGACTTCAAGGGGTCACAGAATTGTCCTCATAGCACTGCTAATGCACTGTAATGGCCTTTGTGTGGATCTCTGTTGCATTGTGACATCTGCATGGTTTAGGGAATTCATTTGACATTTATCTGAGTGCCAGTTTAACAGCATGGCAAATTAGCATACAAGGATGAATGCATTCTATATGAAGGATTAATGAAATAAGTGCTCATTATTGTAACACTTGTAGAGTTGATCATACTATGATCAATCGTTATGCAAGGGTATGTTTAAATTAAGACCATACATCACAGTACATTCACAATAGTCAGTGTGAGTTCGTTACAGGTGTCATTTTTTTTTCACTTACACTAGTGTACTTACTTTGTGTGTGTGTGTGTGTAGGGGGGGGGGGGACGGGACTCTGGAATAGGGTATGGTGTAAATGCTCATAGCTGGTTTGTTCACAAGGTCTGAACCTCATTCCTACTCCAACCCCCCCCCCCCCCCCAAGTGTCTGCAGTGCCTGCAATATCCAGTAGTCCGGAATGTATGTGATCTACTCTCTAAAAAAAATCGAGTGAAAATTTTCACTCTAAAAAGAGTGAATACAAAAAAGAGTGAATTTCGAGTGAAATTGGAGTGAATTTTGAGTGAAAATGCTCATTTTCACTCATTTTGGAGTGACGTCAGGGATCACTCGAAGATTTTGGAGTGATCCCTGACGTCACTCCAAAATGAGTGAAAATGAGCATTTTCACTCAAAATTCACTCCAATTTCACTCGAAATTCACTCTTATTTGTATTCACTCTTTTTAGAGTGAAAATTTTCACTCGATTTTTTTTAGAGAGTAGGTTAACAAGTTGATTCTTCATTTTCTTTTTTTTTTCTCACTTAATTTGCTTCATAATATTGAGTGTGTGAAAAAAAAAACACTTATAAACTTTCTATCAAAGACAGTGATCAGTAGTATTGCATATATTTGAAACCGTAATAGCAGATGTACTTGGGAATATAATATTTGCATGATGAATTTCCCAAATTTTATGCTAAGTTTATGATCCTTTCATAGACATAATAGACATGGATTCTTCCTTTTTCCCAACAATCATTGCAATGTGAATTCATAGACTTTTACAACTTTTTAAAACTTCACAGTACTTCATAGTATAACCAAGGAGGTATGAGACCGCCTTGGTGTAACTGTCTTAGGGTGGGATTTCACGGAGCACGCGAACGATATGCGAAGGACGCGAATGGCAAAATCTAGCTTTCGTATTTTAGTCTGCAAAAGATCGCAAAACGAACGTGAGGGTTCGGAAGCGTCGTCAATTGTTCGCAAATGTCGTTTTTACTTCGGCGAGAATTTCAAAAAAGTTTGAAATTTTTTGCGAACCTTTTCCGCACACTTGGTCGTGATTTGTTCGTGAATTGTTTTCGAAAGTGTCTTTAAAGCCTCGTAATATGCGCAAGTCCTTCGCAAGACACGCGCGATGTTCGCAAAATGTGCGTGAAACCCCAAACAGACTCCGAAACTTCGGAGAATGTCTCGCGTATGTTACGCGAAATCTGCGAAGTTTTTCCGATCATTTTACGACGTAATCGCAAACTGTTCGCGTACCTTTTGAGACATTCTCGCGAACGTTTAGCGCACGTTTGGGGGATGTATGCCCTATACGTTTTCTACAAATAAAAATCGTAGCATACATCTAAACATCAAACAATTACTAACAACTGTAGTAACAAAAGAAATTAAAGACTAGCAAAGAGAATGAAATGTTTGATATACAAAAAAAAAATCGCAGAATACACTTAGAATTAATCTTAAATATGTACATTTCATTTGAACTATAGAGATTATGTGTTGATGGAACTGCAAAAAAAAAGATCAAATGCTTTACTAGTGGAGATACGTCGTAGGGGGAAAAAATGTAGGCAAACACACGATAGAGAAATGAGAGGAAAAGAAAGGAGAAATACAGGAAAGAAAACAAAAATCAACTCAAGAAAGCTGTTTTGAGTTGATTTTTTTTTCTTGCTTCCACCTCTCCTTGGTACATTTTCTCCCATGATTATTGAAAATTTTTCATTGTTCGCATTTCTGTCGCGTGTTCTTCGTGTACGTAACATGCTGTACTTAAGCAATGATGCACACGACAATCACACGTACGTCGTGGGAACTTCGCACAAATTGCGCAAGAATAGTTTTCGGCTTCATTGTCGGAACACATTCGGAGAAAAACTTTTCCGAATGTTGGATTTTGTCATTCGCGTCCTTCGCAAATCGTTCGCGTGCTCCGTGAAATCCCACCCTTATGAAAACAGATTATTTTGAAGATATTGTATGGTGATTTTTCCCATCAGCCCATTCCCATGGTGGGGGGGGGGGGATGGGGGTAAATACTGAAAGCAGAAAGATTTCTCGTTTTTTTATTGTCCATCAGGAAAATTGGCAAATTTCTGACATGGTTCATCACCACTTGTAGTCACGATTTAATCTTGAGCAGTCAAGTGGAAGCACTGCAGGCAGCAAGTTGGCTACAGCTGTAAACTAGTGGGCTTATATTTTCTACATTCACATGGAATGCTGCGGTTGATTAAAACTGGAAATAAAGCGTATCCCTTTTGAAATGTCTGCAAACTTGCTCTGTTATGTTGTGGGAGAACTGGGCATCAAAAGCGGACTGTATCACAAGTTGATTGAGCAGGAAACAAAAACCAATGAATTCGATTTGATACATGTTCGTTCATCTGTGGAAACAATACAGTAGTGGGTGATTTCTCAAATATCAATGGACTCTGTTCCTGGCCGCAAACTCCACATGCCATTCGGAATGTCCCGCATCAATGGAATCCTGTTCAGTGATCGGTCTACATATATTGTAGCATCATGTGACCAAATTAAACATTGCTATTGTAGTGGGGGAGGTGGTGTGTCCTCTCGGGGGATTATTGGGTGGTGTGGGTGTATGTGTGTTGAACTGGATGATTTACTAGAAGTGTGATGGGGTGCTAGGTGTGTGAGTACGCCCTACTGGTTCTGTTGCGGGGTTCTTATGGCAATCCAGTGGGTAAGGGGCGAACACGAGGCACCATGAAAGATGACCGAGTGGGAGACGGATCTGCCTGTATAAAACAATGGGAGAGGTCTTTATTAATACGATTGTACGTATGTAATGATAATATCATTACGAACAAACATCTTTGTCCAACACAAATACATGCCTTGAAATGCACTTGAAACACACTAACTCTCGAAACACTGTAGTGTACGATATCATGAAATCCGTACATGCTTAACGCCAAAACCATCTTAGTCATAATAACAACTTATTCATAGTATACACACAGATACGAAGTGAGTTATCATCCTTTAAGCCATGTAAATCCACAGGAGAGTATCAATAATAGTATCATAACTAGTGAAAGCATCTGCCGTCATCAGCTGTATGTGTCATAAAGTTAACTCTCTCTTTCTCTCTGTTGTTTCACTAATCATGACTTTTCAAAACCATTTATAATGCATTAAACAGACTGTAAAGGGCTGAATACAAATACAAGTGTTTTGTGGAACCATCTGATACATTGTAAATGTGTTGCAACAATATCTGCTTTTTGAGACTTGTACATTTTGTATGTTACAACACTGTAATGCCTATTCACATAGAAGGCTCACTCTACGGAATAAAATCATACTCTCCACTCTTCATGACAAGCAGCCAGTGTCATGTCCACTCTGTTAATGTAATGTCAGACTCCATATAACAAGATAAAGGCTTTCTACATGTGTGACTACCAGTCCTTGCATATATGATATACAACACATATCTCATTCATCATTATTTGTGAAAAGAATAATACCTGTTTTGTTTCAGAGTCCAACAGAGATCTGACTCAAACTATGCTGTTTTGTTTGAATGATAATAAAAACAAATGAGACAGCAGTTCTCTCCTCACTGATTTAAATCACTGAACAGTTTTGCCCAAACGTAAATGCGTCTATTATTAGCACCTTCACATAACCTTTCTTTAATCACATTTGCTCTTGAATAAAAGTCACGTGATATCATGGATAAATCCTCTCTTCCACCAACCATTCCTAACACATAAAGGTCACTTCGTCACAATCAGATCAATTATTACTTAAAACAATTACAATCACACATCTGATCCATATAAGTCCTACTAGTACTACATCAAATCTGGAATGTCAGCAAGGTAGGATGGGGATATAATAATGCTGAAAAATTACATTATACCAAACTACTGCGGATCATACAACTTTAGATCACAGGGTACACCAACTATGAAAAACACATACAAATCTACACAATGTCTAGCATAACAAACCTTAAATGATGGTAACGGCAGTGCAATACACCTGTATTCTTAACTCCACCATTGTGTGTGTCAAAACTGTTGTGATCAATACTCAGGTAGCTTCTTTAAATCTCTTGCTAGACAACACAATTACAAGATATCCTAATCCCTAGCTCCTATCAATACAGAATCTTACTCTATTAGGGGAAGCAAAAGGAATACTATTCCCTCTTACAACTTCAGTGGTATTACATCATAAACCCACAACATTGTACCTACACTGCACCGTACATCTCTGACTCTTCCACGTTACCAAGATCATATTACATAGTTGCATTAATTAAGTAACAATAGTCAATAAACACCATCCATTCTTCCTATCACACTATATTAGGCATTCTTTCTTTACTCATAACACACTGACTCACTACGCTCATCCAACGTATCTTGAATTGATCGTGTACTCCAACCCCACTTAGGCCTACAGTCTTTACGTACTGCAGTATATCATACGTACAAGCCTACGACCGCAGTGACTGAAGTTGATAATTTCGGAAACATAATGCCAATGGATAAGAATGTGCTTATATGCACCATGAAGATGTTCATTAACAAGTGCACCAATGTACTCTGAATGTCGTCATTATTTTATACATCGCTTATTTGGAGCTGCTAGTAGAATTATTGCTCGCTTAGGAACAAACATTATTCTTGCTATGATATGAGCTAGAACCTCTCATAAGTGGATGATATACTTGTTTGTTATGAGCAAATGGATGCTGTAAATTGAGGAATGTTCGTTTGCATTTAAATTTCGCGAACTTTGCATGAGCCAAGATACACAAAATTAAATGCACACAGAGGCTCTTGACTACACTACTAGTATATGCACTGAATGCCAGAGACACTTCGTGAAAATTTTATGCTGTGAAAAAGGCCATCAGCTCCAATTCGCGAAAATTTCATGCTACGAAAACATCATGTTTTACAGTATATAGCTGCCAATGAGAGAGGTTGATAGGTCATCTATTCATATGTCATTGATTATTCATAGAGCATGGGTTGACGGCAATATATTGTCGAGCTTTTTTCGAGAGAGATAAATGATGTCTGTAAACTCTGTTGAGTGAAATCTAATTGATCAACAAGGCGTCTAATACATGAGATACATGCCCCCATACAATGTGTAGATCAATTAATTTGTAAAATACAATATTTCTTAGTCTTGAGAGAGAGAACAAGGTGGGGATGGAAATGATTCTATTTGATAAGAGAAGAAAATGTACAAGACCTCCATCTTGTAAGCCAGCTACTGCTTGATCTTTAAGGAAGTTTCATAGACACGGATGACATACAGTGTGAGGATGTAAACATCAGAAGAAGAGAAGGAAGAATAGAAAGTAACTCGAGAGTGCATATTGATCGAGTGTTCAGTAAATGTTTTATATCTATGCATCATACAATACTAATACGATACTCAAACAATTTTCATGCACTTTTTTTAGTGTAACACAATCATATATATATATATATATATATATATATATATATATATGGATGTAATTGTTTTTGTGTGCATACTCAATTTGTTTGTATACATGCATAGTACAATAAGAATACATGTAGAGGACTGGTAATTTCATTGTAAAGCTACAAGTACGCATCTATGCATTGTAAAATGAGCATCATTTTCCCCATGGTCATTATTTTCAATCTGTCCCAGATTTATGTGAGAGACGCGGAACTCTACAAGATGATCAGCAGCCGGCAGAAAAGCTGCAGGCAGTTAATGTTGGCTACTATGGCATGGTGGCCGCCAATGGTCGCATCATCACCTGCCTCAACATCACCTTTGAAATTAATCGCCGGAGTAAGTTCGACATCCGCCTTTCATCTTGACATCTGATATAGAGTATTAAAAGAGATGAGCTACTCAGTTTCTACACTTTGTTGTTCATTCTCTGTCACAATGTGTTCACTGTTTGTCAGATATTTGTTCCTTTTTGGTTCGGAGTTTTTGTGTCTGAGACAGCAATGTGGTCAAGCTTTGAAAGGACACTCTGTTTTTTAAATCTATGCAGTGCCTATAACTTTTACTGATTTTAGTTACCATGGGTATGTAATGAACATTATAATTGTAGCAGAGAAAATGCCAAGCTTGCTTTAATAAAAATTAAATGAAAATCTGTGATTGTTTTTCTGTCAAATACCAGTAGCTATGCGTTATTGTAGAGATGTAGAGACATGACTTTTGTGCACAAAACAATGATGGAAAATTCACTCCCAAATCCAGTTGGAACAGATTTTGTCGTATAGTCAGTCACCTCATAAAATGTGAGCTATGCGTAGCAGGATTGGAATCGGAAGAAATGCCGACAATGCACTGACATTTGGCAACTTATTGGTCAGTTTGGGAAGGTTTGTGCAATCGAGTAGAATATGCAACTTTGGCACACCATTAAAACTGAGTCGGGTGTGCCAACTTGGCACATAAAAAGTTAATAACAATATTATTAATGCTCCATTCAGGTGGAACGCTACCAACAAGAATAGAATTTTGGCTGCAGCGGACTGGGACACACGAATGTCAGTTCTACTCAATGGAATTCATCACGGATTTAACGTATACAGCTCTTCGTGCCAGAAGTACAAATGTAAGTCATTCTATTATATCAAATGGGTTAGTCAAATACCGGTTAGTGATTGGCTAAACACAGTCACGTGATGGAGGAACATTGATTATGTTCGCCCATGGGAGAACATTTTATAATGTTTTCCCATTGGAAAACATTTTCACATAACAAATGACAGAATTAGAAGGACCCGTGCACAGTGAATTTGGCTGTGGGCGAGCGATCGAGTGAGTTGCATGTGCTGGTGGTTGACACTAACGTATTTGACTAACCCATATACAGTTGAACCTCTCGTATCCGGACAAGTCGGGACCGGGGCTCATCCGGATAAGGGATTTGGCTGGATACGGGAGACTCAATGCTTTATACATGTACATATACATACACATGTACTGATGTAGCCCATTGTAGTACCACATGTAGTAATGTGTATACTGTAACCTTTTCATTGTTACACTCAGTAACAGACCCCAAAATAGAGGTTCGTGTTTGCAAGAATGAAATCATTTTCTTTTATAAATTCTTGGGATGATTTACCTAAATAATTATTAAGAAATGTATCAAGTATATGTAATTCATGTGTGTTTGTGTAGGAGTTCTCAAGGAGTTGGGAATCCCCCTTTCCTCCCGTAATTATTAAAAAAAAGATAAAAAAAATCACGGCGAGATTGCGTCCGGATAATAGAGAGATCCGGATAAAGGGAGGCCGGATAATAGAGGTTCAACTGTACATGTAATATAACAGATGATGACTTTTGTTGTCGGGAACATGTACCAAACGTTCCACCCTCAGGGTTTGAAATGCTATTTCGGGAGGCTATAAGTCCCTCGACTTTGTCTCGGGACTTACAACCTCCCCCAATAGCATTTCAAACCCTTCGGGTGGAACATTCGGTATGTTCCCTCCCGCGCCAGTCATCATCTACAGTGTGTCTCTAAAAAAAGTAAACCCAACTTCAACGGCAAATTTTCAGAAAACTATACATGTATATAATGCCGCACTGCTGTAAACTCTCATCACACTTACATGTACGATGCAGGAAAAATCATTTTGACTTCTAGTAAGGCCAAAATCCTGGGGAAAACGATACGCTCAAGTAGGTATGCAAAGTTAATATCCAAAAAATATTGCTGTTTGAATTCTTAAGGGCAGCACTGCTAGAAATCTTTCTTAATTCAACTTTGTATTTTGTATAGATATAAAAATGTGGGCTCTCTCTCTGTACATAATTATATAAAGATTTTATCAAAATAAACCAGTTGCATTTTCAGGTACAGTATTAGTCAGGTCATAGCAAGGTGAAGGAAAATTGAGAATTGTTAATCACTGTAGCTGTCTTTTAGATGTAAAGTGAAGAATTGTAAGTGACAGTCAAAATGACGGGAATATTGTTTTCATCATTTGCAAGTCTAAAAAAAATTGCTGTTTTCATTGCCTTGTTTTCAATTACTTGAAATAGGCTACATTCTGATTGACATGTGTCTGTTATGTTTGATTCTGCAGAAAAGATTTCACTTTGACTGTTTCTGCGATGTGAAGCCTCATTTACAATACCTATTGAAAATACGACCATTTCCAGTTCGCATGACAGAGAATTGTGTTTATGATGACGACCAGCTGATGGAAAAGCGAGTACAAACTCCTGGTATGTTTAACATCCTTTGCTGTGTCTTTATTACCATATTATTTTATTGTCATGAGATCAATGTAAAATGCTATCATTGTTTTATTTTCATCACATACTCTTACAGTATTTATTTGTCCCTTTGCATTGTATTGATTACTTTTTTATTTATCAAATAACCAAAGTTGATATTATTATGATATTGGATCCATGTTTTGTTAAAATTTATGTGATTCAAAGTTCCTTATAGTATTATGTACTCATGTAAACATCATATATATTGCTTTGTATTATTCCATATGGAAATAAAATCATTTGATTTGTATTGAACTGAATTAAATTAAATTGATAAACATCGCAAAAGCCATGTTACTTTACTAAGGGATCAGGCAATTAAATCTCCATGCATTCACAAACTATTCCCAGGGTAAAATACATCATATTTGGTAATCAGCTGTGCAAGGTCTAAGGATCTTAGTCATTTAAGGGCAGGAACCTTGCAAGTTCTCTGAATGAATTTTAGATGTTATGTGAAACAGGTTGATTTACGTAGCATATTAAAAGTTGGCTGAAACTCAGGAGAGAATAAAGGAATGAAGCTCCAACCAAAAACATTAGCAGTTTGTGGATTATTGATTATTAATTTTAACCCATTGAGGACGAGTCCCAAGTATACTTGGGCAGGTGTCTATGGGAAATGTGTGTTGTATCAAAATCAGCCCGTCCTCAATGAGTTAATATACCAGTTTATCAGTGTATTCAATTTGATGAGAGTTAATAGTTAAATAGTTCAATGACCTTATTTTCACATCTTTATTTATAATTTGTAAATCAGGTTAGACCAGCCACTTGTTCAAGCTATTAAAGTCAATCCATTAAAGACTAGCCCCAAGTGATCTCGGGCTAGGGTAAATGAGAAATGTGTGTAATAGGAAAAGCAGTCCATCTTCAATGAGTGAATGTGGCAGCCTCTGCACTTTCTATTGCTCTTTCTACCAATATACAGTGCACTCGCGTTACAACGAACACGGTTATAACGAAATTTCGTTATAACGAAGTAAATCTTCTGGTCCCAAAATTATCACCATTAAAGTCTATAGTACAAAATTCGCTTATAACGAACACGGTTATAGCGAAATTTCCGTTATAACGAAGTCTTTTCTGAGTGCCACAGATAAAGAAAAACAAAAGAAATGTGCTCCGTCATAACGAAATGCAAATGCTTTCGAAAATACGTAGCGGAACAAGCGCATATAGCGTTTCTGCATGGGTAAACGCTTCTCACCACTGTGTGTTCGCTCCTTGTGTCACACACAGTTTCTGAGGGGAACTTGCATTTATTATTGTAATACAGCTATCCCATCACATTTCACATAGCTTTCCAGTGTATGATGAGTTTTCAGCAAACAGAATATGATATATATATGTGGTTTCCTTGCTTTTGTTATATATTGTATTTGTTCGGTTATAACGAAATTTCGTTATAACGAAAGAAAACTGCCGGTCCCGAGCATTTCGTTATAACGGGAGTGCACTGTATTCCATTATGATGCAAGATGAGTTTTAACCTTTTTAATTGTTCACGTTTTGAGGTACAGTTTATCATTTCTGAACCTCAATACTTTTATTCCTTTTTGTACCTAATGGACTTTATATACCGTATGCATGTTATGAAACTGTAGTTATGAAATATCAACTTACTAACTGTTTTATTTACTGAAATCACGAAAACAAATTCCTTCCTGAAATGTGTACATCAGGAAGTCATTCTTTATCCGATGATTATTTTATGACAATAAATGAATAGACACAAAAATTGTCCTAAAATGTATAATATTTGCTTGTCTCTAGATTGTAAAAACAAGAACAGGACCTGGATTGATCACTTTTGCAAACTAGGTAAGAAGGTGTAAGGATCCTTTTAATGTAAACTTTTCTGATTGGAAATATGGTTTTGAAACTAAACCATGCTTTATAGATGGTTTGCAGTTTACTATGAAGTGATTACAAATACAATTTGTAATTTATTGCAAATGAATTTTTATTTCTTTTGTTTTGACAAAAAAAAAATAAGTGGGTGTTCCCTACTCTGGATCCACCTCTGGGAATGCATTGTGATGTAAATTAGTGATTTGATCAAAACTGTGTTTCACATAGAAAGAAGTTTTGAAAGTCGACAGAAATGCTACTTCAATTTCAAACACAGTTTGAATGAAGTCACATTCGAGTGCCCCATGTTGCCAAATTTGCTGAAGGGACAATTGTGGACAAATTTTGGTATAAACAACAAATTCTACAGAATGACTGAGAAACAAAATCTTCTCATTTTTTGTGTAGTCCATCAAAAAAATCTCATAATAATCTATACAGCTCTCACATTTACAGTCCTTGAAGTAATCAGGAATCAGGAAAAATTTCTAGCTTTGTAGATTTAATTCATGCAGGAGCTGTTTGAACAATGAAGCTTTTTCTGGCTTTGAGTGCTTCTTATTCATTCAAAAAATGCTATCCCCTTCCCCCCCCCCCCACCCGAAAAGAAGAAAAATCCCCTGTGAAACGTTTTCATATTCCCTTCAATACCTCACTGCATCTTCGCAATCGTAATTGCATTTTCCAGCTGTAGCACACACACACACGCGCACAAAAGATGTTTGTTAGTACAGCTATTTTGCAGAGTTAATCACTGTGCAATATTGTGGCACTAAAACCCTATGCCAGTTTGCATGCTGTGAAGTATGTGGAAATCCCCAGGTCGCTAGACCATTTAATGTTCATGAAACACAAGTACCATACCTGGAGATATTGCCTGTAATGAGATGATTGATGTGTTAATAAGTTCTGAGGATCTCCAGCTTCCTTTCCTCCTCTTGATATATCATAAATGTAATTAATTATTCACTTTTATTCAGACAGCAATCAAAACTTTCATTGGTGTGATGATCAATCACACTTCAAGTTCACTGTGAGAGATACTTACAATGTATGCACTGGATGTGTCATGATAGTTATGCATGCTAATATTGTTGGTTGAGAACCAGAAAGGCATTATTGCAATTTTGAAGGTATTGAATTCTCGCTATCGCCAATGACGTAAAAAGTACCCGGATGTGGCTTTCTCGTCAAGATTTAGTTCACTTGGTAGCAAGGGCACTTCCGGCGCGGGGCATAATTTGCACAACGCTAGCGTGCGCGTACGTGTACCTTACCTATAGCGCAGCGCCGACCATGGATACTAGTACATGTACTAGTACAGTAGGCCGCTGTACTGCCCGAGCCAGCGAGTGGCCAGGCCTGTCATACTCGTACACTGTAGTCCCCGCCGCCGGCGGCCGGCCTTTCTTGCTATAGCTAGCATGCATGCACCACTCACTGCACGCAGCGCATAAGCTAACACATACCGGTACGGCGTACATCACAGATCAGTCATCTCTGCATACGCTGAAAATATGCTGGAAAATATTCACCCACCTGGATATACAGTATATTGTCATGGAATGCCCATCTTTTTTCTTTATTTGTTCTCTGTCGAAATGTCGCGAACACAATCCGGAACGAACAGTGATCTCGAACTTATCCTGTCTCCAAAGCAATTTCTTCCAAGTAAGTACGTACAATGTACGTAGGCACTGTGCTAGGCCTACTGCCTATGCTACTACCACTACTAGTAAGTCGCGCGTGCACGTACTGCGCTGTGGAGTCACCCGCAAACTTCACCCACGCTGCCACGTCACGTCTCGCATGCCAGTAAGGGTCCTATTTCTGCAGATTTTTTTCATTTATTGTCGTGCGAACAACACATGGCAGCTTCGCAGCAACAACCAATAGTTGTAGTAACAGCAATTTCTTAAGAATGGAGAAATTTCAAATCATATTAAAGCTGTAATTCAAGTCGAGAAAACCGGAAGTACACGTAGAATACAGTCGGTTGTGTGTGTAAATCGCATTAGTCACGTATCACGCGCGTATGAACGGAAGTGACTTTGCTACCGGACTATCCCATAATGCACCGTAAATGACGCTTAAATCAACATCCGGGTACTTTTTACGTCATTGGCGATAGCGAGAATTATTGATATCACACTGTAGAGCTTGATCTCCTCATCAAGTCTGTATATCATAGTGTTAATTTTAAATCATTTTCATTTTTAGGAAAATATTGAAAAGCAAATCCACAAGGGTACTATTTTAATCAATGTTTGGGAAAATGCTTATATGTCTGCCAACTTTTGATGGAGCTAACTTTTTATTTCATAAAAATTTATTGTTTGTTGTTGTAGATATTAGGATACAATAGTGCCATTCTGATTTTCAGCAGATGATTGTAATTTGTGATGACCAATGCACAAAGATATATGCAACAGGGGCGAAACTAGCTTTTTGTGCATGTGGGGTGGGGGGGGGGGGAGGGGTGGGTAGTTGACCCAAATGGACAAGCAAAAAAAGAAGAAGAAGAAGAAGAAAAAAGGCTTTAACATTTTTTGCTGCCGATTCTAGAATCGCCCCGAATCTGCTGACAAGACAGTTTGCCAGATGACAGTTTGATGATGATTTGATGATGATGGTGACAGTTTGAGGAATATATCGCTTACCAATGTATCAAGATGTGGTTGATTCCTTATACTACTCTTTCTATTTGGGGATTCTTCAGCAGTTTAGGTTGTGAAATTTGTATCATTATATGAAGAAAATCTAAAGAGAATTTTACAGGGCTTCATCTTTCTTATTTTTCCTCAGCCTTTTGCTGAGGTATCATAAGACATATTATTCTCTGGGCCCTCTGGATGAAATAGGTCTAGTGCTGAGATTGTCATCCTAGAAATGTGAATAAGGATATCCTTCGTGGGTATTTGGGCATACGAATATTCTTGAATTTTACGTGTCTCTCATAATGACCCAAAATAAGAAAGCATGTCCCCAATCCAGTGCTCCATCGCCGGGTCTGATTTTTTGTGTGTCTTTTCTGTTTTAATTTGCATGCCTGCACAGAACTGTGGGAGCCTAGCACAATCACCCTCACTCAGGAATTCCCAGGATTTGATAAACTGCATGTTACCTTCGACATTGCTCCTGTGACTTTCAACTTTAAATTGTACAATGTTTTGCTTTTGTGCAATGGAGAGGATTGTGACTTTAAATCAATTCGTTCTCCGGTAAGCAATATTTCACTCACAATTATAAGTAAATGATTTTAAATTGTAATTCTATACTATGTTCCCGTTGTGATTGTGATAAAATGGGCAGATTCAAATTAACAAGTTGGGAGAAGTTTTCATCAAAGTGCATGGAAATGGAATTGGAATGTTGTGGAATTATCATTTTCCCACATATTCACCAAATAGAAGTGTCATTTACAAACACTTATTGCAAATTAGTTGATGTGATATTATTACCTAACATCTTTCCCATTGGTTGTGAAAAAAATGTATATATATATATATATATATATATATATATGTGTGTATATATATATATATTTATATATGTATAGAGATTATGTATTTCGTCTTGCTGTGATTTATATTTCTCTTGAACTTAAGGGAATAATTGGTGAAGATTTAGTTAACCTGTGTGACCATAACAAAATTACCTCGACTAATTCACAACACGAGGCTACGAGAAAAGCATTACTTTTAGGTGAAAATATGTGGATTAAAAATTCAATACTTTTCAAATTTTGAATCAGAGTTTAAAAGAAGGCAAAGCCCAAGTGTAAATGGGATTGAGTGAAAGCAGCAATATCAATAAAATACATCAGTGAAAGTTTGAAGAATATTGGAAGATTGATTCAAAATTTTTGAATTTTTTGAAGTTTTGGTGCTGTCATCGGGAGACTAGTACACTTCAAAATGCCTTTATGGACAATAATATAGAAAATTGATATAAAGAGAATTCCACAAAATTCCGTTTTTCATGAAAGTACACATTCCGTCGACTTGTTACTGACAAATGTTAGGGGTATTGCTATTTCCCCTGCTTTCTGAAAGAGGTGAGTCAAGTGCTCTTTTATTATGCTATTTTGAAATGTTCTTTATATTTTCTTTATATTGTTGTTCATAATGATGTCATGAAGTGTAATAGTCTCCTTATCCAGCTATGGTATCACCAAAAGTTTATAATGTTTGAATCAATTGTCTGATTTTCCTCAAACTTTCACTGATGTGTTATATTAATGTTACTGCATCCACTCAATCCACATATTTGGCCTTTGGTTTTCTTTAATGAAACCTCTACCATTCTGTGTTATATGCTTTTACTCAATTTAACAAAATCATCTTGAACATAGTGTAGAATTGCTCTTGAAAGAAATTTTAAGTATAGTTCCACAAGTTGCTAAAACACTAGGAAGGAGCCTTCCTCACCCTTACTTTCCTCTTGTGAATTACAGACACTCCAATTATGGTCCCCTATGTAGCTAACTTATACCCTTGCAACTTTTCCCTGCAGTACTATGTGTGATATTTCAGAAATATATACTCAGAATATGCCCAAGAATAATCTCTTTTTTTTTTTGTCAGACTGAAGGAAGTTAAGGAGATTGGTGCGTAACAGTTTATTATCATGTTGGTCACTCACCATTACAGAAACAAATACAAAAGAGTCGTAAATAGACCTTTCTTTGTATTCAAAGTCTGTGCATTATGCTTTGTTCACAACAGATTGCCTTTAACCTGTTGAGGACAAGCTGATTTTGCTAAAGCATACATTTTCCATGGACGCCTGCCCCCGAGTACTAATATCTGGGACTAATTTTCAACCTGTTAACCATGGCAAAAGCTTGGCAGAAGTTGCCCTACCTATAGTAACAACTGCGTGATGAATCCTATGTGAATTCTTGCCTATTGAAAAGAAAACTTTAAGATAGACAGGAGCAGGTAAACAGAATGGTTTGTTACTGTAACTAGGCTGTAATATAAGAACATCCATGAATCATGATACATTAATACAGAAATGGAGTATGAAATAAATGAACAGAGTATATACTGCAGGTTCAGAGTGCATTTTTTGGATCTTTCTGTAATTTATTGTGAAAACATGGCTTTGATTTTTGTAGATCATACTTTAGAGGCATAACAGCTAGTTGGCTATATAGATAATGTAGAGGCCTATTAAGTGTTAACTCGAAATTTTTGTATGAATTTCCAGGAGAGACAAGACAACACATCTGGAATACTGGCAGCTGACTTTGATCTGAACAATATGATGATAGAAAAGCCACGTCCTGGGAGCAACATTACAGTCCTCGTAAGCTTCTGGTCTCAATTCCGACAATTAACTCTCTATGTGCCTCGCACCATGTAAACCTCCTTCATTTCAAATTATTCTGAAACTGTAATGCATGAACATTTTTGAAACACATTTGGTTTTTCCAAGCTATGTAACTCTTTTTTATAGAAGTGTTCACATATGCTAAAAACACATTACATCGGAGTCGTAGAGAGAATTGCAAGCTTTGTTGTAATATAAATCTTATGACAGATTTGAGCTATTAGATGCCAATTTTTCTGGCAAATGGTTAGAATTCAAACATAACTGCAAAACAGACTGAAAGATTTTGTTCTTGGTTATGAATATGACACAGGCCCCTATAGTTCTGTGGAGTATGACTTTGTAAAAATGAAACCCTGAAAGAAAATCAGAATTCCTGTGGAACACCACAGTTCTGCTCTAGGTATTGTTGGAGAAATGGAATCATATGTGATGCTTTCTTTGCACTGTGACTTACTGTAAAACCAGATATATTTGTGGCGTGAATTTTTTGCGAAGGCTACTGGCATTCCATACACATACACTGTAGTGTAGACAAAAACTTTCGCCTGCATTTTAACTTTGCTAATCTTGGCTCCTTGTGAAATTCGCAAAAATTTCATGCACACAAAAATTTCGGGTTTTACAGTTATGCGATTTAATGATTGGTTTGTGCATGGTTTAGTGATTGAGTAAAATACAGTGTGTGAATGTGGTATCCTGTCAACTTAGTGGGATGAGTGAAAGTGGTATTCAAAATTCATTCTCATCCAGGCAACACTGATTCTTGTTTTTATGGTTCCTTATTTAAAAGTTAAATTCATTGCATTTTGGTCTATAATGCCGAAGCTGATATGACTTGACACATATCTTGAAAACCTACTGCTATCAGTCTATTGTTCTTGTTTGTTTGTTTGTTTTTTTTTTTTGCATCAAATCTTGTTAGACTCTTTGTGGGCAAAATAGACCAAAAAACTAAAAAAGGGGGAAAAAAGAAGAAAAAAAAACTTGTTTGCCATGCTATAAATCATTTCCCTCACTGTCAAGACTCCATTAAAGTCAAGATGTATAGATTTGACACGACAATCCATTTTCAAGTTTTCTTTCATGAATAGGGCATGATCAAAGGGATAAACTTGTACAAAATTCATCAAAATCAGACTTCAAGTGTTTAAAAAAAATGTTTGGGGCCTTTCTCATGTTTTCATGAATCAGTGATGTTAGTCGCAACAACATGGTGCTGCTTGTTTGATGAAATGATGATGTCATTGCCTCCAAATCTTTGTGAAATTATTATTTTTTTTCTTCAGATTTTCTTAAACATTAGCTGAGATAGAAACACAATGATTTCTTCCATTATTATGCCTCCGCCACGAAGTGGTGCCGGAGGCATTATGTTTTCGGGTTGTCCGTCCGTCCGTCCGTCCGTCCGTCCGTAATGAATTTTGTGGACAAGGTAACTATCAAAAGCTGTTGAGGTATCCTAATGAAACTTGGCATGTATGTGTATTAGGGGGTGAAGTTGTGCCTATCAACTTTTGGGTGCACGTGCTCAAGGTCAAAGGTCAAAAGGTCAAGGTCAAATACATAAAATTTCACTATTTCCACCATATCTATGCAATGCCTGAAGATATTTTCTTGAAACTTAGTGTATACATGTATTACCCAATTTAGATTCTCTGGTGAAAGTTTGGGTCATTAGGTCAAAGGTCAAAGGTCAAAAGGTCGAGTAAAAGTATTAAAACTTCTTTTTTTTCTCTGTAAATTGGAAAATTGTTCAAGGTATCTTCATGGAACATAGTATATATACATGTACTGACTGGCAGTAATTATCTAGAGAATGTAGGGTTCATGGGGTCAAAGGTCAGGGGTCAAAGGTCAAGTGCAACACTTCAAAATTTGACTACTTCCCTCATGTTCATGCAATGCCAGCAGGATTAGTTGTTTTTTTTTACACTTGGTGTATGCATGTGTAACCTAATAGAAATTCTCTTGAGAGTTTTTTTTCTTTTTCTTTTTTTAATTGCCTCAAAGGTCAAAAGGTCAAAGATCAAGTGAAAGTGCTGAACTAACTTTTTCCTCCATATCTCGGAAGTGGCTCAATTTATCGTGAAACTTACTGCATATCTATGCATGTTCTACCTGAAAGTGATTATCTTATGAATTTTAGGGTCTAAGGCCAGATGAACATGGTAACAATTTACTATTCAGTACAGAAATTGCACTTTTTCTCCGTACCGGTACCATGAAAATTACTCAATGCATAAATGTATGAATGGGTCAAAGTCAAGTTAAAGTCCTTAAATCACCAAATACATGCTCTCCTATTCACCCAATTAAACCAAGTTCAAGGAAGGTGAACATTCAACACATTTCTGACAAACTTGTCATTTCAATATTTTGCCAGTTTTGTGAAAATGTAATCACACATTGTCCACATGTACTATCTAGACCTATTAGGAGAATCATACATTATGGCGGAGGCATACCAGTCGCCATAGCGACATTTCTAGTTTTGTTTTTGTTTTACAGAAATCTGACAATGCTGAGGGGGGGGGGGGGCTAGGAAGGGGTTGTAAATTATCACTTTGCATCTACGCAATAATTATTATTTTTTCTCCCCAAACTTGTTTCACATCAGTAGCAAAATCATGTCATTGTTTGGTGAAACTAGCATCGTAATATTTTCTTTCTTTTCCTCCTTTACTTTAAGGTTTGAGAGCTCAATGTTTTGAATCAAGGATACAACCTCATAAATCCTTCTGGTCAGTTATACTCATAAACTGCTCCATCAATGAGCTTGTTATCGCTCATAAATGCTGCCAGTCATCCACTTACTACTACTATAGTGTCGTTCAGACGACAAGCCTTATCCTGGAGGTTAAGCTTGTAGTGAGGGACTGTGTAGATGCACTCGTAGTTAGCTAATCTCCAGGTTAGCTCGATGTTAAGAGCCATGGAGATATCTCAGGGTTAGCACTCTAACCACGAGCCGCGGGGGTCCCCACAAAAATTAATGAACTCAAAGGGGCAGGAGCTTAACCTCAAGGTTTCCTAACCTCAAGGTTAGGGCTTGTCGTCTGAACATAACTTTTAACTCTAAAGATAAAAGATTTAACGAAAAAATAAATGCTTGATACCAGCTATCTGCTGAAAAATAACTGCTTTCACAACCTCCCAGTTTTGCCCTATCCGTCCTGTCATTCTCACTTCCTTGTTTTGACCATCCTTCTTCTCAGAAAGGCCATATACTTTTCTTTGCACATTTGTTTGAATAAACAGAAAGACAAACATCTTGTCTACACAACAGAGAGCTCGGAAAGAAATAGAGCAGGGAGTCCTCCTTTATTTGACCTTTTGAATGAACCAAAATGGTTGCATATTGATAAATTCAATCAGAATGTATGCTTCTATTATTAAAGTTTGGTGCCCCCATTACGTGTATGCTGCATGTCCTTGTTAAAAGGATGGAAGTTTTTTACAAACACCAGCAGCATGAACTATTTTGCTGAGAAACTGGCACAAGGCTATTTCTGGGTATTTCCCTGTTGTTTTTTTTATAGATGTCATTTATTGTAGAAACACCACGCAGTCACTACACATGCATGATCTCACACACTATGTACTTAGAGGCACAAATCATTCATAGCAGGCTGATGTTTATTCCAGAAGGAATCATAAATGCTGGCATTGAACCCTTATGTGTGGACTATGACGACACTATGTGTTTATGGGCTTCAAAAGCAAGAGCACTTGCAGCTAGCCACTGCTCTCCCAGCCAGTGAGAGAGTTATTGGATATGATGACATCACCATGTTTCATTTGCATTTGTAGCTGAAGCTAAAATCTATATTTCCTAGAAAAAGATAAGCGGAATTTGAGAGTTTCCAATATTTATTATGTTATGTCTGATTTTTTGTCAAACCATATCATTCAATTTTTCTAATTTTCCTCCTGTTGATAAAGTTATGTCCTTTTAGTGCTGACATGCTCTAAAAAACTCCAAATCATTTGAGATTTAAATTGGGGTACCAAAAAATTATGTGCTGGATGTATCATGTCATGCACTGCTTCAACTTTGTATGGGGTTTGTGCTGCAATAAAATGGAATGAATTGACTCACTGCTGACAGAAAAATCATGATTTTTACCTCATGACTCAACCATCTGAAAAATGTTCAGCTGTTGATGGGCCTTCAAACAGGTTGTTGTTTATGTCATAATATGTCATAAGTCAAAGTTGTAATGTAGCAGATGCAGATGGATTGTGAAAGGTAAAAAGACTTGTGATATTTTTTGTTTATATGCCATAGACATTGCAATTTTTCATCATGTGAAAATGGAAAGGTCAAAAGTGGTGGTCTACATGGGCCCTACTTAATAGTATTTCAGTGCCCTATGCATACATTTCTTGGTCCCGGTTTGTAGAACTATAGTAGGCCTACTGCTATGGACATGTGACACCATAAATTGTAGAATAAATGTTTATATATGAATTTAGAGTGGTCTTGGTAATGTAAATAGACTGGGACTGTTATAGTGTGTCTATGAATGATTAGAGTATGTTTGTGATCAGATGCAATTAACATCTAATAGCTTAATTGTTAAACCTACATGGCCTAATAACATTATGATTCATAATCATTTCTGAAATCACAAAGTTAATGTTTGGTAGGTATAAATGTGTGTGTGTGTGTGTGTGTACAATGTATGTGTGTGTGTGTGTTTAAATGCTTGCATGGGCAGTGCACTTTGATAATTAAGCTTTATACCATTGTATGTCGCTTCGCAATGCTTTTATCACTTGCTCGGTGTAAAATACCAAATTCAACATTTTGGACTGAATGTCTGTGTCATATCCTGTATATTTGTCTCCTGTTACATACTTGCAATGATTGAGTTTATCTGTGGTACAGACCATAATGAACCTACACATTGTTGTATGATGCGGGGGATTTGCTACATTGGTTTTAATAGCCATTGTGTTTGTGTGCTTTATATATATTCATAGGGGATATGCTTTAACATTGTACAGAACATAGAGAACAACCTTTGAAGATCTTTCAAGCTTCAAAGCCTACATCTGAAATGATTGTTAGTGACAGCAGGTGGCTTTGGAACTTTGAATCTTTGGTGTGGGAGATGTTCACGTGCTATATCTTAATTGTTAAAGGTCATGTATACCTTTGTGAACAGTGATTTAAAAAATGTTCAAGATATTGCATTTGATGCATATGTGTAGGTCTGTTGAATCACAAAACATCACCATATAAAATTTTCGCAAGACAACCTACAATGTAAAATATTAGGAGATATCAGTATTCTTCTAAATAGTCCATAACTGTAGACGGTTTAGTCTGGAAACATGTTTATTATAGTTATTGTTCACATCAATTATATGGATTAAAATTTTTTATATTGGTTGTTTCTATCCCTAACTCACACTTTAGAACTATTTTAAAGCACTAATGCTGGGTTTTTGTTTCATCTGCAAATGGTAAATTATGCCTTTAATATCGGGAAAATTAGCATGGGTGAGCTTTATACTTTTATTTGGCCTAATCATCATATGCATCCCTGCTTTGTTTGGATAGATTTCAAGATTAGGAGGTTCCACATCTAAACAAGGACCAGTTCTGCAACTGAAAGGTAAGGCCAAGAGATTGGACAACATACATCCTAGTTACACAGTATTTCTGAAACCTCAGGAGGTTACTGATAAAGAGTAAATGATACATATAAGTATAGGAATTGATCACCATAAGTTCAATTTTACACCAATTTCAAGGTTACTTTGGTTACTGGAGTATATATCGTGAAAACAAAATGATAGAATTAAATCTCATCATGATATGACCCCGAAGAAAGAAAATTATGAAGTCTTAAAGTTTCACATGTTTACATGAATCAGGTATATTCATATCATCCACGTCTTCAACTAAGAGGAGATTATAATGTCGTCACCTCAAGTGATTAACCAGCACCGGTACATGAATATTCACCTAACTTTCTCTTCTTTTATTTTTTGTGGGTGTAAAAGGGGAAAAAAGATTGCATGAGATATTTGGTCCTATACTCACCTATACAGTGACAGTATTAGTAGGGAATTATTATGAAAGGGTTGTATTGCTGAAGAATTGACCCCAAAACTTTCTTTATGTAATGTCAAAGTGGAATGACACTTCTTCCCAACCTATGGATGTTTGTTGTGCTAATACTGATGACCAACTGTTGATCTTCTTCATTTCTGTTTTTGATAACTGAAGCTGTAATTCTATCAACTCACTGCCTTTTTCTAATGAGAGTGAACTGATTATGAGGAAAGTTTTCACTAACAATTGTGTGGTTTTGTTAAAATCTACACCTTTGTGTGGTTTTGTTAAAATCTACACCTACAAGACAAACCAAAACTTCAGAACATGCATAATTCCCAGTGATGTACTGGTGCAACTCCAAAGCACTTGAGGAGACTTTCAAGAGCAATTGCATGGCTGTAGATATGCATGTGCACTATTGCATGTACAAAGGTGGCAGTGGGTATAGGTTAGGTTAATAAATAGTTGACAAGAGATTTACAGCTTTACATCTTTGTAACCTATTACACAGAAAATCCCTGTAAGAAAGCAGACAGGTGCGGAGAGGAGGGCACCTGCATCATTACCAATGAGGGGGACTACACATGCCAGTGCCCTGACTGGATGATGAACGTGAACAACCAGTCATGTATTGGTAAGCTGAAATAATTATTTACTTTGTTATTATTTTTATATTATTATTATTATTATCATCATCATTATTATTATTATTATCATTATTATTGTTGTTGTTATTATTATTATTATTGTTATTATTATCATTATCATTATTATTATTGTTATTATTATCATTATCATTATCGTTATTGATGTTGTTGTTGTTGTTATCATGATGATGATGATGATTATTATTATTGTTGGTGGTGGTGTCATTTATAGTTATGAAAAAGTCCTCAGAGACCAACAGTTTTCTTTCATTTTGAAATATGAAACAAACAAAGCATGTACAAACAATCTTGATGATAATTTTGGGCCCTGAATTTTACTTTGTTGTATCCAAAATTTTGTTTTTGCCGTGTTTGTTATAAAGAAAGTGCACTGTAATTGAAGAGAGAGAGAGAGAGAGAGAGAGAGAGAGAGAGAGGTAGATCGAACTCTGAAAGTGATCACAATCAACTGAAACATAATATGAAGGCTTGCTATGATACCCAGCACATTTAAGGTACAGTTAAACCTGTCGTTAATAGTGACCACCTGTCTACAGCGGCCACCTTTCATATAGTACGACCACTGAAAACAATTCCCTCAGAGATAAAAAGCATATTAGAGAATTTGTCTATAGTGGCCGCCTGTCTATGACAGCCACTTTTTCTTTTTGTCTCGATCCCTTGGGTGGCTGCCATAACAGACAGGTTTGACTGTTAGTGATATTAAGTTGTAATGATTTATATCAAACTATATTTTGCATCCACAGATAGGTATACTATGCTGTGATAATGAAACAACAACATACAAACAAACAAACAAACAAACAAACAAACAAACAAACAATTGACATTGTACACTGACAACTGTCCTTTAGGAAAATCATGATTGTCATTGCTTTTGGTTGCCATATCTTCTTTGACAGAGGATCCCTGCAAGGAGACTGATATTTGCGGTCCCAGGGGGAGGTGCATGGTCACATCTGAGGGAGATTTCGAGTGCCAATGTCCTCCAGGAATGATGAGCGTGAACAATGGATCCTGCATGGGTGTGTTTATAACCTGGCCAGCTTTACTATATATACACCAGTTGCTTTGTTTGCCTTTAAAGCTAATTCATTTTGACAATATTCTATTAATGGGATGATACAGTAGCGGTGGAGATGAAAATTGGGCTTTAACTTTTTTGCAAGATACCTAGAAAACACTTATGAAATAGTACAGAGCATACCATTTTAAGAGGAATTCAATTTATTTGATGAAAATCGGGTTTGGTATATATAGTTGAAACATCCAAAAACAAAGTAAAGCAAAACGATGGTAATAGAATGTGGGTCCCACACTTTATTAGGATCGCTGGTTTGGATATCTCAGCCATTTCAAAATCAATTTTCACCAAATAGATGTTGAAATCCTCATAGAATTACATGCTCTTTCATATTTCATAAGAGGTTTCTCACTATCTCACCAAAAAATGATAGAAACCTGAAGTTAAGTCTCAACCAAAACTATACTATCCCTTTAAAGCACATTGCACATTGGGCAATAAGATCAATCTTGGAGGTTAACCCCTTGAGGACAAGTCCAGAATATACTGGGGCAGGTGTCAGTGGGAAATGTGTGTTGCAGCAAAATCAGTTGATCCTCAATTGGTTAAGGCTGTCTTATGTAGTCCTATTCCTGATTATGTTACAAACTTTTTTATCTTGGACTTGCATGTTATCAAACTTGCACTAAATGCATGTTAAAAGTTATGTGATGAGAGATACTGTGAAACGAGGAAAGTTCGCATGCATTTTAATTTCTTGAATTTCGTGAGAGCCAAGATTTGCGAAATTAAAATGCATGCAAAATCAAAATGCATACGAAAGTTCTTGTATACACTACAGCTGTATATGCATTGAATGTTAGAGGCAACTTAGGAAAATTTCATGCTGTAATACAGTAATTTTTTGAAAGACAAGATGTGTATTTTATGCATGTATATAGGCTTGCATGCATTCTTATTTCAGGGGCAGTAAAGTACAGTTCAACTCATATACCATACACACATTAGGCTTTGAATATACTGCAAGGCTGATATGGGGTGATATTTTCTATCAGACTTGTATCAATTGCATCTTTCAACATATTTACAAGAGAGTCTGCCATCTAATAAGCAGTCATAGATTGGAACATTCATATTGAAGCCAATGTTAAAGGACAAGTTAACCTTCACAAACATAAGGATTGAGAAAATGCAACAATATTAGTAGAACACATCAGTGAAAGTTTGAGGAAAATTGGACAATCGATGCAAAAGTTATGAATTTTTAGCTCACCTGAGCCAAAGGCTCAAGTGAGCTATTGCGATCGCCCTTCGTCCGGCGTCCGTCGTGCGTCGTGCGTCGTGCGTCGTCCGTCGTCCGTCGTGCGTCGTGCGTCGTGCGTCGTCCGTCGTGCGTAAACTTTTTACATTTTCATCTTCTTCTTGAAAACCCCAAAACCGATTTCCATCAAACTTGGCAGATAGCATCCCTAGGGGTTTAGGAACTCAATTTGTTAAAATGGGCACCATGCCCCACCCAGGGGGCCCCCAGGGGGGCCCAAACCCCCCAAAATTAAGGAATCTGTAAAAATCTTCTTCTCTAGAACCAGAAGTGATAGAGCCAAGTTGATACTATGAGTTAGTACATTGATGACTGTAGTTTCAAGTTTGTTCATGGCAGAATCAGGGGTGCCCCCCTTGGGACCCAGGGGAGGGGGGTGGGGAGCGGTCCTAATGGGGCCTGAATTGTACATTTTCATCTTCTTCTTGAGAACCCCATGACCCATTTTCACCAAACTTGGCAGGTAGCATCCCTAGGGGGTTAGGATCTCAATCTGTTAAAATGGGCACCATGCCCCACCCAGGGGGCCCCCAGGGGCCCCCAAACCCCCCAAAATGAAGAAATCTTTAAAAATCTTCTCTAGAATCAGAAGTTATAGAGCTAAGATAATACTATGAGTGAGTACATTAATGACTGTAGTTTTAAGTTTGTTCATAGCAGATCCAGGGGTGCCCCTCTTGGGGGTGGGGGGGGGGGGGGAAGGTCCGAATGGGGGCCTGAATTGTACATTTTCATCTTCTTCCTGAAAACCTCATGATGGATTTTTGTCAAACTTGGCAGGTAGCATCCCTAGGGGGTCAGGATCTCAATTTATCAAAATGGGCACCATGCCCCACCCAGGGGGCCCCAAGGGGCCCCAATCTCCCCAAATTAAGGAATCTTAAAAAAATTTGGACCCTTTTTTTTATTGTACATTTTCATCTTCTACTTGAGAATGCCTGGTCAAATTTTAGTAGAGCTGTGAATAATTTAGATTAGTGACTGCGTGAAAGGTGAACTTGCGATACTCAGGTGAGCGCTAGACGCGCGGGTCTCTTGTTTAAATTTTTGTGTTGGAACCGCTGGATGAGGAGACTACTACAGCTTGTGAGTCATATGCGTACAACAGTATAAAGAAAATATAAAAGAAAATTCAACATATTTTCACTTTTTTTCACATAATAAAAGAGCAATTGACTTGCCTCTTTCTAAAGGCAGGGGGAATAATATTACCCATAACATTTATCGGTAACGAGTCAGGGAAATGTGTACTTTTTTCAAAAGATGGAATTTTGTGAAATTTCTTTATATTTTCCTTATATTGTTGTACGCATGTGACATCTAAGTTATTCATACACTGCAGTAGTCTTCTCATACAGCGGGTACTGCACAAAAACTTCAAAAATTCATAACTTTTGAACGGATTGTCTGATTTTCCTCAAACTTTCAATGATGTGTTCTACTAATATTGCTACATTCTCTCAATCCTTATGTTCATGAAGGTGAACTTGTCCTTTAACTGCAGAAAACAAAAAACAAAAACAAGTGTGTGAGGAATCCTCAGCTTACACAGAGTGAAGCAATTGTAAAATGATAAAACCAAAACAATAAGAGGAAATACAGGTACACGTACGCGCGCTTACCATTTTAAAGCTTTTTCACTATCTCTCTGTCGAGGGAAATAATGGGAGGATTGAATGTCACACATTAATGATTGTCATCACTGTTGATGACAACAGCCAAACTTAATTATTCTACTAATTATTTATCATTTCTCCTAAGTTTACTTCATGTGTTTTTATATACCATGAATTCATAAAAATCACATTATTATATATTGATGAATATTGTTTGATAAGATAAAACATAAAACATGCAAAAGGAAATTCTCTATCCTTTATAAAGACTGTTATATCTTTCTTTTTTTTTAAATAAACAACAATTTTTCCTTGAACTTCACAGACTTTTATGTCTTTACCTCTGATGAGAGATATTTTTACATTTGAAGACTTTGTTTGTAAAAACCGATAAGTTCATATTTGTCAGATGGAGATATTTGCGTTTAAAGGTAAAGAAAAATAAAGAGAATAATAAGACAATTTTTGCTTCTTTTGACCATAACTTCAAAAATGTACCTTTATATGTAGTGACCAATATATCATTTAAAAGTTATCATTTTGTACTTTATGACAGAGACCGTACTTCAAAATCTTCAAAAATGGACTTATCATTTGTTTCCATTTTGTATCAGCTCTGTGCTGTAATGACCCTTTTGGATGAAACAGATTGAGACCTGAGTTTAACAGATAGTCAGATGGGATGCAAGTATTCATATTGGTAGCCATTTTGCATGTATGCACCAGTCATGGAACACTTGCATTTCATCACTGCAGCCAGTGCAAGATACAAGTTCTCAATGGGATGTAGGTACTGTATATGCCATATATTTTGCAATTGGGTTTTTTATTTTATTTTTTTTTTCTGGTTCAAATATCATGGGTCAGGTGCTGTTTGCAAGTTTAACAACACACAAAATTATTAACTAGTGTGATCTTGATATGAGTTTGACATGCTTGTGTACATATCTCCATTCTTTATACACATGGGCATTGCAAATTTAACCACTTGCAAAATAGTTATTGTCAGCAAGACCCAACATGTTAAATATATGATGTAATATATAGTGCCACTTTCTGGTGTTATTATGTTATAATTGCCATTTTGATATACTGGTTTCATATAGCATACTTTAACTGTCTTTTTTTTCTCTTTATATCTCTTCTATACCAAGTGTATAATGCAGCACCAGCAGTTTCAACACCTAAAGCTCCAAGTTTACACCCCAGCTTGCTGGTAGTCATCATCATCATCATCTGCATTGCGCTGACTGTCATTGTTGTCTTCGCCCTCGTGTATCGTTACCGGAAACAAGTCGCAGCCAGATGCTATACCCCAGTGACCATTCCTGAGCCTGTTCCTAATCCTGACATTGGGGAAGAGGAGCAAAATATCAATGGTGACTATAATTGTGCCTGCTCCATGGAGGAGACATGTGTGCCACATTTCAGAATATGTCCTCAAAAATAAGGGAAAAAGATAAATAACCCTTGCCCCAATTTTCTGTTCACTTTTCACAATCAGCAAAGAAACAATAGATCCAATCATTTCCTAGGAGTGGGATTAAGCAAAATGTTTGCCTCTGGACCAGGGCCCCATTTCATAAAAGATATTAGGATAGCTACTTTTGCTGGAATGACAACTTCCAAACTTCCAAGCTTCAAAATAATGACTAGTTGAATATATCAGGATTTGAGACTTTGGCATCAATGAATTGTGAACAACAGCGAAAAATGTGGACACTTCTAGATTACGTTTTCAAATAGGGTCACAAAATGAAGATGACTTCCTTTGAAAAGAGGGAACTTGTTAATCATCAAAGAGGTGTGTATATCGTATGAGAGCTTGTCTCAGATGTTTTGTATATTGTTTTTTCGTTGCAGGACCGACTGAGTGCCTAATCCCACCAGCCAGTAATACCGTACTGTTTGCCTATCCGGAAGACAACCGCGACTTTGTCAAACTTGTGGAGAAGACGGCCTTATTCCTGAAGACGCACGGAGGCGTGGAGCCAATCTTGCCCTCCCAGCAGACTCTGGAGATCGGCAGGAAGGGAGCTGAGAAGTGGGTGGACGACGTTATTCTGGGAGCAAGGAAGATCCTCTGGATTAGCTCCAAATCGGCGAAGAGGCTGTGGAGGGAGGAGAGGGAGAGCCGACAACAGTTGCACTCCGAGCCACCCTACGGCAACATGTTCACCCGGCTCATCACGATGACCAAGGACGAGCGGGAGACGGGGAACAGGGGCAGCAAGCATGCCGTGGCCTTCTTCTCAGCAGAGTCGTCCGGCCGGGACGTCCCGCGAATCTTCAACGAGATGCTGCGCTACGAGCTGCCGGCCGACATGGAGAGCATGTGTCTGTACCTGCTGGGGATGGAGCGCGATGAGGATTCGTTCACGCGGATCATGCCTTACATCTCTGGGAAGATTTCAACCAAGGAGCGGCGGGCAGTGGAAAATGCCCTGGCCCACTGGCCACAACTTTCCCCCGCTGAGTTATATGACTCTGGTTTTTCGGTAGCTCCAGAGATTAGGAAGGAGGAGGTGGTGTTGGGTGATGATGAGTTTGAGGAGGTGGATGGAGGAGGCTTTGACTTCCACCCAGTGAACCACGCTGACGGAGATCTCACACAAAATGCATGGATCAGCCTCAGTATGGTGGAAAATGGCCATGAGGGCGTGAAGGAAGGAGAACTTAGAGACAAAGAGGAAGTTGGAGCTCGTCAAAATCATTCATTAAATGCTGCTGGCTGGAGGGGACTTCAGCACTGTCACATTGGTGCGAGGAACGGCATTATGGACAAACATTCCGCAGACTCCGGTTCCTTTGATACCGCGTATGGCAGTTTGCAAAGTTGCTCTCATCCGGTGTAACCCAAAGTTTAATCCATTTTTCTGATGTTTTGCTGCACGTGACTGATGAAATGAGCATCATACCACCAAATTTTGGGTCTTTCTATTTGAATTGATGCTTAAATATATGCATGGTTCCATATGTAGAGAGTAAGTTAAAGTTTGAAGGCATTCAAAACATATCTTGACAAACAGGGTCTATACTCAAAAAACGTTTAAAACTAAACTTGATTTGAAAAATGACCAAATCTTAAAAAAAAAATAAACTAAAGAAAACTTTGATCACAGTGTACTAATAAAATGTTGCAAAAATGTTGATAATATTTTAATGTGTTCCAGAACAGATCTCATTAATTTTAAACTTATTTTTTGCTGAGCTGCCATAATGAATTAAAGGGTGTGTACAGTTCTGGTCGAGGTGAGAATTTAGCTTTTAACGTTTTGCGAGAAACTCAGAAACCACTTTATGAGATTTCAAAGAGCATGCAATTCTAAGGGGTATCAAAAGTTTATTTGATGAAAATTCGGTTTTAAAATGGCTGAGACATCCAAAAAAAAAGGTGAAACAAAGAGATCCTAGGAAAAGGTGTGGCCTGTTGCCTTTTGTTATTATCACTTTTTTTGATATCTCAGCCATTTGAAAACCAATTTTCGTCAAATAAACGTTGGATCCTTTTTAGAATTACATGCTCTGTCATATTTCAAAAGAGGTTTCTCATTATCTCACTTAGGAATGTTCAACACATTAATTCCCACCTCAACCAGTACTATACACTCCCTTTAACCCATTGAAGACGAGTCCCAAGAATACTCAGGCAGGTGTCTATGGGAAATTTGTGTTATCCTCAATGGGTTGATGAAAGGGAAAGATCCCTTTAAGAGGGATCAGAAGTTATTACGGCATGATATTGACCTTCCATTACAGATTGGATAGATAAACATAGTGGATATACTTTAGCAGCTCAAAGTCTCAGAATTTTGAGAAAACTTGTGCAAGATAATCTGTGGTCACTCTCAAAGAATATGAGCCATTTATTTACTTTAATATAGCACCTCTAAAAGGCCTTACAACTTTGAGGAACTTAAAGTTAACTCACAGCATGAACTGATAAACTCTCTTTCATCCATGTTTGGGAAGGGGAGAGTGTGATGGAAACATTTGTAGTCGCATCCAAAACCATTGAATTCTAATCGTTAAAAAAATGCCCTTAAACTGAAAAATTACCTCTCCCAATCCATACTATGTTCATTAGCTGTTCCATTGAAATCTGCTGTTGCAACTTAATGGTTATTTTGTTGTGCCATGATCACATTTATTTAAAATTGCATCTGAGCGAAGCTTGTGGCCTTCTTGCCAACTTATCTTGGGTGACAGTTTTGTTGTCTGTATTTTTTTAAATCCCCACAGATATCTTAGATACTGTAAAATAGGGAATGTTGGCATGCATCTTAATATAGGGAATTTAAAAATTAAAGTGCACACTAAAGATCTTGTCTACACTATATGCATTCAATGTTAGAGGCAACTTGCGAAATTTCATGCTGCGAATAAGGCTGTCAGCTCCCATTCACGAAAATTTAATGCAGCGAATATATCGTGTTTTACAGTATACTTAGTAAAACTTTATTTTGTATTTTGTGTTTGATAACAGAAACTAAAATTCTGTATCAGCATTATCCACATGGTATAATCAAGCCTCACTGAAGTATTGTATATTTTGCCTCCTTTTCCACCGATTATTCTTTTTCTTTGTCTGTCCACATGGTATAATCAAGCCTCACTGAAGTATTGTATATTTTGCCTCCTTTTCCACCGATTATTCTTTTTCTTTGTCTGTCGCAAGTCATGGACAATACAATTAGAAAAGTAGGCCCTACTTGATAAAAATGTGCCAATTGCGTGCTTTCCATATGTGATATACATCATTGATATACGTGTGTGTGAGAGAGAGAGAGAGAGGAAGACATTGAAACCATGTAAACATTAAAGTGTATGTTGTATTTCTGCAATACAATACTTCTTTCTTTTTATCCAGTGCTTAAAATTTGCATAATACTTTTTTTCCTTAATAATCTCGGCATTGCAATATTGAGCTAGATTTTATTACTGTTAACATGATACCAAGTTAGAGCACACAAATTACAATACAAGCACACACACATACAGACAAACAGACAGACACAAACAAACCCAGACATGTTCTATAGCCCAATTAATGTATGCATGTAAAGAGTCATCTTTCCATTCTCCACCAAGCCTCAGGCAAACTTTCTGATTTTCATATAAAACCAAGAAGCATTATTGTTATCAGGGTATCCAAAGCATGCTTGAATGGGAATGAAACCCAAATGTATAAACGGATTGGATGAGTGCAGCAATATTTCATTTCATGTCAATTCATTTCATTTCATTTCATTTCATTTCATTTCATTTATAGAAGAACACATCAGTGAATTTGTTGGAAATGAGACAATCCTTTCAAAAGTTATGAATTTTAACAGTTTTGGTACAATCCTTGTTGGAGAAGATGACTACAATCAAATCTGGAGACAATATCAATTTGCCATATTACACATGGACCATACAATATAGAGAAACATTCTAGCAATTTGGTATTGAAATGTTGAAAATTCATAACTTTTGATGACACAAGCATGTACCAATTGTCTTTCTTTGTTAATGCACATACAGATATTTTTGTATTTGTAAAGGCAGTTTTTTTTACCTGCTTTGTAAGTGTATGAAATTATTTTAACTCTTTATGTGCCACGTTCGCACGCCTGACTCAGTCGATGGCGTGCCAACTTTGCATATTCTGCTCAAACGCACAATCGCCCAAACCTATCGATGAATCTCAAAATGCCACAATACAATGAAAGCATTTCTCGCAAATACATTCCTCTCACATATATTGTAGCTTTACATACTATGTAGTAATTCACTAGCAGGCAGTATTCCCTACTGGATTTGCATGTAAATTTTAAGTTTCCGTCACTGTTTTGTGTGCAAATAATGTCTTTATAATGATGTAACTATTAGGCATTTGAAAGAAAAACAATCAGAGGGTTGTCATACCATCAATGTCAAAGCAAAGCTAGGCATTTTCTCTACAACTTTGCTCACTGCATGTCCAAACAAAACATAAATTTATACAATTTACATCGATTTGAAAAGTAAGAAAAGCATGCCTACGTTGGCATCTCAGAATAATGTGGCACTCAAGGGGTTTACACCACGGCACAAAGAGTTAATAAGAACTTTCACATATGCACATATCATGCTGTGATGTCCATGCTTTATTGGTGCTACTTCTTTGAACATCGTAGAACAAATGCCTGAAGAGCTGGCATTCATAATATCAAACTGTATCTCATTGCTCTTCCCATTCTATTCCACATAGAGGGATAAGCTGGGATTTGGCGCTGAGCTGGCCAAAGTATGCCTCAGACAAATGAAAGACAGAATACTTTGGAACGGATCTTTATCGTACTGTCCTTCACCGTTTTTCCTTGTTAACCCTTTAGCAACTGAAGATTCCGTACATAATGGCCTATTGTCCCCTGGAAGGTACAGCAATGTTACTCTCATTTCGACCACTTTCAAAATTATGCAAAATAGATCACCGTATGTTTATTTTTGTTTGTCATAAGTTTATGTTTATTTGAAAGCCTATTAAGACTTTACTAAGAGACTTAAATGTTTCAAAGAAATGATTCTAACATATTTTTTTGTTTACCTCAGACCTCTTTCAAATTCCATAATAATATGTGACCATGCATCACAAAACGAACAAAAAGTTGTACATACTGATTTTGTGTGAGAACTGAAAATAGGTGAAATGGGTCAACCTAGCTGATCTTGACTTTTTCATATTTTCTGAAAGGGCAAGTCTTCTTCTACATTATGCTAAAATTTGGGATCATAAAACAGGCAGGAAAGTGTGTTTTTAAGCAGTTTATCTCGAACATTTTTTTGTGGAAGAGTGTGATCAGGTGTGTCTTTAGAGTCCCCTTTTCATTTCTTAAAGACCTTACACACACTCTTCACTTTCAACTCTCATACCTTTTGACAGGATAATGGTACTGCTTTGAAACTTGGCATTAACTATGCACAAAATGTGTTAATAAGGCATGCGTAATTTCAGTTTAATCTTATAATCTCTTCATTGTTGACATTCTATTTTTTGTCCCATTCATCGCACAGCCAGCACAGCTTGGTAAAGATGAAGCGCTTGAATAGACACTGTACTTCAGAGCCTCTTTTCTCAGTTCACACTTTTCCTGAGTGTGTGCTTTCTTTCCAATATTTAGATAGGTTAGGAGAGTTCATTTGATTTGAGTTCTACATCATTTTGAAGCTCAAAGTCTGCTCTTTCCGAACATGCTCTTAACTAAATGTTCATGTCTGGCGACTTTTTGTTTCTTTTGTGATGCAGGGTGACATATATGCTATATGAAAGCAATGAAAATAATAAAGCATAAAACAAAAACAAAAACAAAAAAAACCCAAAAATGAATAAATAAAACAAATGGGCATTTTTGGGCATTTTTGGGCATTTTAGGTAGTAATCTGATGGGTGGTTTTGGGCAGTTTAATTACTAATGGGTTGAGTTGAGGGATTCATATCTGACCCTAACCCTTCAGCTCTCTAGCAGCCACTTTTCCTTTTATAAATGATACTTTTTTACCTTGTACCTCTAATAGAGTAGCCCACATTTGTATTTAAGATTTTCTTTTATATTGGCCTCTCTTTTCCAAGTTATGCTTTTGATTTAGTTTCCCCAGTTTGGTTCTTTTGACTATAAGTGTTGCAAGTGATGTTATTAGCACATGTATTGTCATTGTTTCAATTATTTTTGCATTAAATAAATAGACAAAATGTTATAGTACATGTATAGTAATAATTGAAATAATCACTGTAACTTAGTTATGTTTGTTTCATAATTTAGTAAACTATATGCGAATGAATCACTTGTTCAATATCTTTCTCACTTGACGTAGGTTATGCGCGAACTTATTTTCTTCTTTTCTGCTTTCAAATGTATTTTGATATGATTTATTTTTTATGGCATTGATTTCTTGCTATTGCTGTATATTATCAAAGAACATTTGTGATTTTTTAGAAATAATTCTGAATTGGAAATTTTCCATGTTTTCTCCTAATTTAAAGATAGGTAGCAGATGAAAGATTAAGAGGGATTGCCAAAAGGCAATTGAGCAAGTGGGCAAAAATTCACTTTCACCGCTTTACATCAAACTTCCTGAACAATCAATTCCTTTGTTCACTTGTGCAAAGTTCTGGACCCCAAACCCTCCTTGTCAAACATTCTCTCTGCAGGAAAGTACAATGCATTCTCTTCCATTTTTGCAATGCAGCATTTGATTTGTAAAGAATTGAACTGCATATATATGCCATCATGTTACAACCATGGATTGTATTGATATGTGTCTTGAACCACCATTCTTTTTTTTTTTTTTGAAGGGGGGGGGGGGGAGGGGTGGGCTTCATAATCGATTGACCTTGTTTCTATGCTTACCAAAAAAGTGAGGAAAAGAAACCTGCAGCTTAACAAAAAGTTTGAATGCAATCTATGTTGTTTATGATGAAGGATCTGATTTCATGTCGGGAAAGAATCCAAACAGTCAAAACTTGCAAAGTTTTTATTTTTTTTATTTTATTTATTTATTTATTTATTTATTTATTTATTTATTTATTTATTTTTATTTTTATTTTTTATTTTTTATGTTTTT
Source organism: Diadema antillarum (assembly GCF_040938485.1). Taxonomy (NCBI): domain Eukaryota; kingdom Metazoa; phylum Echinodermata; class Echinoidea; order Diadematoida; family Diadematidae; genus Diadema; species Diadema antillarum. The sequence continues at coordinate 107,777 of NW_027271332.1, forward strand.
TTTTGAAGGGGGGGGGATCCAGAATCTTAATAGAGAGCAGCCAGAATGACTCGAGACTAGTCTAGATTCCAGGAAAAACTGTTTAATTCTTCAAAGTATGCAGTAACAATAGATTGGCCTCCCTGCTGATGTTGATTCAAAGTAGTTTAAAAAAAAGAGTAAAAAGTTTGCTGTTTAGCTGTAGCTGATTGTGAAAGACTAACTGTGTCGTTGATCGTAAAAAAAGATTTTAACTGTGGCCCTGGGTGCACACAAAGAAATTTTAAAAGAGTAACCATTATTCTATGGACCAAAGAAAGAGATATTGCAAGTTATCAAGGATGTTAATGTCCTCCCCTTGTTTGATATGCATGAAGGAAATTATTCAGTGTGCATTTGCAGTATGGCAGTGATGAATGGAAGTTGCCATGGGTGTTTCTATGCCAGGTCTATGGTGTCAAGTGCACTACATCACCATGTCAGCTTCAAACTGGTGTTGCTCATTTCTCTTGATTCACATGTTTTTGTTTTGTTTTGCTTTTTCTGTTTCTGAAACCTTCCTTTAGGGTGTTGGATCACTTTCGGCACGTAGCTGACTATATTAGTTTTGTAGATGCGTGCCTCGAGATATTTCACGTCCACAGGAAAGAAAGTTTTCCTGTATTTATTCAGCTCCCTTATGATGATGATTCCTCTGGTGCTGCAGAATGAGGCATCACATCTTGGGTACTAGCTATTATTAGTGTCTGCATTTCTTGCAATAAAAATATTTCAGTGCTTGGTCAAGATTGAATGGAAGACAGAGTACAACGTGTTCTTTGGTAGCAATAACCATGAGAGGCACCAATTATGTTCTTCAGATTTCTACGACTTTGTTTGTGTTGTTTGAATCATTGAAAGGACTTTAAAAACACTTTCTTAATAAATGAATGTCTTTCTATTTGTTCTTTTCTTTCAAACAGGGTGAATGCTTTTCATTGCGCATGGCATCTACAGTGTGTGCTTTTTTTTTTCCAGGGTGATCTGTTGTGAAAATATGAAAGAAACGTCGCAGATGAGATCAGTAAACTGAAATGGGGAATGTACGCATTTTAATTTTGCAAATTTTGTGAGAGCTTAGATTTGCAAAATTAGATTGCACTTGAAGGCTCTTGTCTACACTATATGTATTGAAAGCCGGAGGCACTTTGCAAAAATTTCATGCTGTGAAAAAGGCCATCTGCTCCAATTCATGAAAATTTCATGCTGCTAAAATTTCATGTTTTACAGTATCTAAAACATGTATACTTGTACTTGTGTCATACATTCCTTTTAGTGAATAAATTTCTTTATAATGTGCATATCAGTTTTGGAAAAAATATGCTGTGTACATTGTACTAAACTTTCAACATCTTTATTTGTTTACACTGTCAATACTGTAAACTCTGTGAAACTATCATTTATACAGCAGCAATTTATGAAGGAAGATATGATCTTCTTTTTTATGGAAAATAGTATTTCATACTGTCACACAGGTATTTATGTGTATGCTGAGTAATTTTTTGTTGGTTTCTCTTCTAATGGTGGTGGTTTTGCCTCTTGATATGAAAGTGATGTGGTGTCGGGACTAAAATGTTTTGTCAAGATGGGCTCTCTTCATGTTTACACGAGTAAGTCAAACGAGAACATGAATGAATGCTACAAAAATTTGATATATATATATATATATATTTATATATATATATATGAGTATATATATATATATATATATATATATATATATATATGAGTATACATATATATATATGTATATATATATATATGAGTATATATATATGTATATATATATATATATATATATATATATGAGATTAAAACCTAAAATGGCATTAAAACGCTATATCCTGGCGAGGAAATTAAGCGCATGTTTTAGAAGCAAGACACCAAACAGGTTAGTCATCGCATTCTTCATCAGCGACCAGGATACGATGTGATGTTAGATATATATATATATAACAAAGCTGGTAATCAACCACCATTTTTTGCAGCCATTTTTTTTTTGTACAAGGAATTTGTTTGCTATGGGAATGATGTGTAAATTTGCTATTTTTATTAGTGACTAGGATGACTTGGTAATGTACATGCAGTTGTGTAAATCTATGTATGTATATAAATATATGTATATATATATATATATATATATATATGCATATATATATATATATATATATATATATATGTATATTCATAAATTATATTTATGTATGTGTACATGAATAAAAGTTACAATCATCTCTCCTAGGAATGAAACAAATCATGGAATTCCCCACTAAAATTTTGTGACACAGAAATTCACCTACAGAAAAAAAAAAAAATATTCACACGAACTATGATCATATAAACGAGGACATGTAAGGTGCAAAAAGGTTACTCCCTACTGAGAAGGAAATTACAAAGGTGTGATGCAATGAGCCATAAAAAGAAAGGAGTATAGGGGCCTAATGAGACCTTCATTTACTCCAAAGAAAAGATAGTGGACAAAATATATATAACCTGTGAACCCGTGTTTACCTCCCTTTTCACCCCATTCTTCCCCCCCCCCCCCAAAAAAAAAAATGTATGCTGGCCAGAGGGGATAGATAAAACTACTGTAAATGTGGATATTTTTGCATGAAAATTTTCTGCACTTGGCAGGGTTAGAGGGGTTTTGCATGTATTTAATTCCGTGGAATCCAGATATCAACTACTGGAAGGAAAAATAGGAAAAATGGCAAGCAAAAATATTCGCGTGCTTTATATTTCACGCTAGTTTCTGGTTGCACGGAATGTGCGAAAATTTCAACACGGCGAAAATTTCCACTTTTACAGTATGAGATTACGAAGTGTGATGTACTCAGCTTTAAGAAAAAACATGAGGTCTTACAAGAGCTGCAAAGAAGCAATAGTTGAGAAAAGCCGACCTTCAACATATTCTGAAAGGGATTCAAAATTATTCACCCAAATCAGCTCCGCATTCCATTTTTGTTTGTGTCACTGCCAGGAATGATTGTTGGCAAGAAGAAGAATGGTCCTACAATGTACAGTAAGGCCCTGTACAGGCAGCAATAATACTGGGGTAGGGGGTATAAACCATCCACAAAAGATGGTTCAATGTTCAAAAGTTTGATTGTGTTTGCTTTCTTCAGAGATATAGCTGCAGCAGAGTTGGAGGCACATGGGGTGCGGAGCCTTTTCAGGACACAAACAGGATCATGGTGTGCTTTGTGGTGGAGTTACGGTTCACTTCATCTGTTTGTTATGCTTATCCTGTATCAGGGTCTGCAACTTCGCAAATGATCATGCACATATACACACACACAATCAACGGTGCCAAGCATGAAGGGTACCGTACTGTTTACCATTGGGAGCAGTGATTTTAAAAATGTGCAAGGTATCACATTTATTTTGATGCATATGTGTAGGTCAGTTGTATCTAAAAACATCCTACCATATGAAAATTTGGCAATAAAGCATAAAATGTATTAGGATATAACATCATTTTTCTCACTAAACCATAAACTGTAGTCTAGAAACAATTTTGTTCTCATTTTGTATATTTAACAATACTTGACATTGATCATACTGATTAACCTTTTAACACTGGCTTTTTCTATCCTTAACTCACATTTTAGAACTATTTTGAAGCACTAAATCTGGGTTTTTGTTTCATCTGCAAATGGTAAATAATGCCTTTAATGGCTACATTGGAGTATTGTGTGTGTGTGTCTTTGGGAACTCTTCTTATTTTGAAATGATAGCTGTTTTTCTGTTATTTTCAGGCCTAGATTTTGCTAGAGATCTATTCTTTCTTATTTATTCATGTTGTACATGGTACTTCTTCATCTATTTCTTGCATGATCACACCATTTTTTTTTTCTGGTTTGAGAATTCATGAGATACCCTGTATAATACATTCATGAATTTCCCAACCCATAAATTGTGGTCACTTATATAGGCTCCTCGAATGGCATGTGGATTACATAATGATAGCAGAAAAGCATAGTTAATTTTTGTATTCATTGAACATCGGCTGTACATCAAAGACATAAAGTGAACTATGGAACATAAGATCGCTCTTTGTGTGTGCATTTTTTTTATTGTTTTTTAGTTTCAATCACTTTCTCACAAATTTACATTCATAAATGAAGCAAATTCTTTCTCACAAGCTACATCACAGTCATTCAGTCATTACACAAACAGTCAAACATGTCAATACCATTCAAACAATTAGACATATTAAGAAATGAAATTGCATTTCATCCTTCTATATATTTCAAAAATTTAACAAGCAAGATTGGAAAATGTCCCTCTGGATTGACAAATGAAATGATTTAAGAAATCATGTCTCTTCAAAAAAAAAATCAATCACAGTAAATCAGCTGCAATTCTGCAGCATGGAGATAAATATATAATTATACATAATCATGTTTTATGTCAATATGAAAGCAGTTGTAATGAGAGATTATCTTTTAATGATATGAACTATACATCAAATATAGTAAAGCACAGACTAAAAGACATAGATAAATTTGTATAACAATGAAAGTGTACATGTGACTCAAAACGTTGTGTGCTTGCATCACTAAGGCATGATACTTGCTCAAGTCATGGCATTTTGCTCATTAAACAGTGGAAAGTAGACACCATACTTGCTCACTTGTACTCCCTCACATTACCTAGCAACATGAGATTTCAAACATCACTTTTTCAGTAGACCGTATTTAGGCATAAAGGCTCTGTACGAAGGCACCTAGGATTATAATGCAGCAAGAATAGGGACAAAGTCCCGAAGGAGGCATCTTGGTGGCATAACATTGAGACCTGAGGCAGTTTGTATCTGCGATTACATGTGGCCGTGCATCACAAAACCAACAAAAAGTTGCTCCCCTTGATTTTACGTTAAGGTCTCAAAAAAGAAAACAGAGAAAAAAAAAAGTTGAAACGGGTCAACCACAGTCAATCGTAAGTTTTTCATGTTTCCTGAAAGAGATATTCTTCTTCTACATTATCCCTAAGTTTAGGATGATAAAACGAATAAATCCTTTTTTTTTTAGCAGAGTAGTATGATCAGGTATGTCTTAGAGGCCCCTTTTCATATCTTGAAAATCTTTTGCACACTCTACACTTTCAACTCTAATAAATTTTGAAAGGATATTGCTCCAGCTTTGAAAGTTGGCATGAATTGTGGACAGAATGTGTTAATAGAGCATGCCCAATTTCAGTTTCATCTGGTAATCTCTTCACTGTTGTAGCTCCGGTGGTTTCCATCACATTTCTTTTTGTCCCATTCACAGCTAGCACAGCTTGGTAAAGATTAAGCGCTTGAATAGACCCTGTACTTCAGAGCTTTTTTTCTCAGTTCACACTTTTCCAGAGTATGTGCTTTCTTTACAATATTTAGACAGGTTAGGAGAGTCAATTTGAATTGAGTTATTCTTCATTTTAAAGCTTGGAGTCTGGTCTTTCAGAATCTGCCCTTAACTAAAAATCCATGTTTGGCAACTTTTTATTGGTTTTGTGATGCAGGGTCACATATCAGAATATGCTTCTCCAGTGACCAAAGAGTGATTTGAATCATTGCTGACCGACCAAAAACCATGCCCAGTGTGTAATCCCTGATGTTTGCCACTGGTGAGCATCACATTGCAGAAAACAAATATTTTGCATCTGATCTAATATGCAATTTATGAGTGCATCTCACCATAATTTCCTAGTTGCCATGCCAGCAGCTGCAGGGGAACGACCAATCAACTGTAAACAGTCTTCGTTCATTGCCAGTGTAGACTAAGTTTTTTTTTTTTTTTGGAGAAATGAAAGTTATCACAAATATGTTCTTAAAAATAGACTTAAGGGCATGCTAGCTGCATAGTGGTGCGAATACTGGTGCCAAGTTTCCTATCCATGCCTGAAGCGATTTAACATTTTTTGTCTGGATATAGACGAGTAGCCATTCTTCACAGTTGCTGAGTAATTCAGACAATCATTAGGGTCTACGTCATCTGTATTATGCATTTGCTGAGTATTTAAGTTGGACAGTCAGTACAAACTCCTGAAGCAACTGCAAAATCTGAGAAACTGCTGAATTCACATATAAAATGTTTAAACTGGAATGTGAACGTGTATTTTCTTTTCTTCTTCAAAACTTTAATGTACTATCTGCAATAGAATATTACACACAAACTCAGTTTTATTCAGACAGGACTAAGAATCATGCCTGCAAAATAAGCTTCACAAGTATGACCATTTTTTAGAATGCTTTAAAGTTAAATATATAAACACACACACACTCACACACACATATCTGTTCACTGAAAAACACTGATGATGTCAAACTATCAAGATGACACGTTTTGTTGTGCTGTGGCAAGAAATAAGACTTAAATCATGCTCTGATCATTTGAATTAAGAGACATATTCATACCTTCAAAAGCTCTTCCAACCTCACTTTATACTGGCACAATTAGCCAAACACAGAAACTTTTACGAGATAAACTATACTTATATGAGAAACTGCTTTACCTGCATCATGATTAGGTTCAATTATTAGTAACTGTCAGAATATGGAAAGACACAAGAGGCTTTTCATTTATCATACCAGTTGATTTTTTTACATATCTATTCACAAATTGCCTTTTGATCACTGTATTTCTCAAGCAAACTTTCAAATACCTACAAAGTTATGCAAAGTGGCAAAGGATTGTACACAGTAAGTCCTATGCTAGTTTGGTGTTGGTACACACCGTGAAACCCTGTGGGAGAAGGTATTAAAGGTTGCTACAAATCAAAATTGTCTATCAGACAGGCATTATCAGAATGACCAGACAAGGGACAGATCAAAGAGAAGCATTTTGTGTGATAAAATCAATCCAGCTAAAAATGTTGTGGCATCATGTTTTGTACACATCTTGCTACACCCAAGACTAGAATATGCATAATCACAAGAGTGAAAAAATAAATAAACTGCTTATTTTGTAATAAACATAATTTTTTTTTTTTGTCAACTGTATAATCACAGTTTCCACTTATACAGCATAATGATTGCTTTGAATTGATTGGTGATTCAATAGGACTTCTTTTGTGGGGCAATTGCAGTTGCATCATATTTATTCATTTATTTATTTATTTATTTATTCAGTTTTCTTTACCCAGGGTAGCCCCATCAGTGGTTTACACACTGTTATCCTAGGGGGCCCTGCAACAGAATGACAAAATATAACAGTTCAACAAACACAAAATAACAAATCAAGGACAAAAATAAACAGTAAATGTCAGTAGGTTTGAGACCAACACTCATAAGTTAATAATAACACAGCAGTACTGACAGGTTTTCTGTGAGTAAATCAAATGCACTGATCATATTCCACATGAGATATACAGTATTCAACCAGTTTATATACTATGGTGTCCCATATCATGACTCTCGAGTGTTTGCCATACAACTACTGTATACGCCATATATTTCGCGAGTCTAAATTTTCGTGAATCGTGAATCTCCGACGATTTCGCAAGTGGTTAAAATCGTGGAGTCCTGTACTGAATGGAGAAATGTACATTGCGTACGTCACATCCACATCAGGATCAGAGTCAATATTTTCGCATGTCTTTAATTTTGCGAACGGCACCTGACTCGCAAAATTCACGAAAATAAAAATCTCGCGAAATACTTGGCGTATACAGTATGTACCTAAGTCCCTGCCATTGGTGCAAAATTGACAAACAGATATGGAAGCATACCAACCAGCAGTTTCTTTCATATTTTGTGCACTACATGTATATACCTAAAATTAGCCAACACAAGTATATCAAGGCTCACAGACCTCAGCTCATTTCATATCTAAGCCACACAGACAGAGAATCTTCATCTGATTGCCGAGATCCTCTCGTATCATGTCCCTATCTATGGCTTTTCGTGATACAAGACCTACGATGGGTATACTTGTGCGTGATGAAGTGCTGAATGGCCCATGCGTAACGTTCATGGCGTGATTATTCGTGCGAGCATCCGGTGCTTGTGCAGACTGCCACATGATGAACAATGGTCAGAAAGGTTTTGGAGAATATACCTCAACTACCCTTCTTATAATCCAAGTGCCATTCTAGAGGCGGTCAACGCCACCCAGAACTATGTGCTCTCTGTTGTTGGAGTCTGATGTGCGTGGCTGCCGTGGCTGGGCTCCACCACTGGGACCAAAAGGACGTATGTACCTGGCAGACCTGAAATCACACACAGCCCTATCCATTGGCACAACCCCTGTCAACCGCTATCATAGCAATTGTCCTTGCTACTGGAGATCTCGCTGCTACTGGAGATCTCGCTGCTACTGGAGATCACGCTCTTCCGCGATTCTGGTCTCATCTTGGCTGATTCTTCCCGTGTACCATCCCATGGCCCGTAGTCGTTCGTCGCTCCAGACCAAATCCCACTCTCTAAGTTCTCGTCACTTATTTGCTGTATGCAAAAAAAAAGTGTAAAAAAAGGCTGTCAGCCATACTTAACAGGGGACAGCTGTCTTCTTCAATACATTGTTACATGGTTTACAAACTTGAGGCTTGTGCCAATTGTCTCAAATATCACTTTAGTTCTTTCCATCTTTCTCTATTTATCAAGATTGTGCATTTTTCTTCAGCAAATTTGCCTTGACATGACTACAACAGTATTTCTTTCATGAAAATACATTCATTAGGGCAGAAATATCGCAGGACAAAACAAGAGGTGGTCAATGTTGCAATGAAACTACCCAGAGTATGTTTACGATTAACCCGTTGAAGACAAGTTCCGAGAATACTCAGGCAGGTGTCAATGAGAAATAAGTAATGTAGCAAAATCAGTCCGTCCTCAACAGGTTAAGAATGAGTGGTTGCAAGATCAGTCAAAGTATGTTGTCTCTTCACTGCTATCCATACTTTACTACCTGGCAGACTTTTCAGGGTGGTCCACAACTTGTAACCTCTGAATGTGAGAATATTGTGGAAATTGTATGTGCGAGAAGTGCACATCACGAGCGTGTACAGTGTGCAATATTTTGTGACTTATTTCCTATTGTGCTGTCCATGCTCAATGTTCTGTCTCATGTATTGTGCACAAATTTTCCAAGTAGTTTGACGTTTGCGCATGTTTTTCACATGTTGAAGGCATTCTATTTTGATGTTGCAGTGACATGCTCAAATTCCTTTGTGGACCACCCGTTTTTGTTGACATAACATGATCCTTCATCTATAAAGAAGTATCCTGTCACCTTTGTGCCTCATAAAGATACCAATTTGGTATCAATATATCCTCCAGACTCATAGATTCCAAATGAAACTAGAAATGTCGCTACAGCGACTGGTTATACCCCCGCCAAACAACATTTCATAAGCTTTGGTCAAAACAACATTTGATAAGCTTTGGTCAAAAAACTGAGGAAGTAGTTAAATCCGCAAGATCTTTCCTTGATCTTCTGCCATTAATATGCCGTTACCATGGCAACGTACTTTCGGGTACTGTCGAAAAATGCGTCTTGCACATCTACAACCAAAGGCACACATCTGTACCAAGTTTCATGGAAATTGGGCAAAAACTGAGGAAGTAGTTTGCAACACAAAATTTTCCATCATTTTGGCTCATAATATGTGAGCTGTTACCATGGCAACATACTTTTTGTCACTGTCAAGAAATGTGTCATGCTGACCTATATCCTAAGACAAACATTCAATATGAATTCCATGAGAATTGGAAGAACACTGATGAAGCAGTTTTGCCATGAAGCATTTTGCCCTATATTTTACCAATAACATGCCGTTACCATGGCAATGCACTTTTTGCCACGGCGGAAATATGTGTCTTGCACATTAACATATTCAGATGAACATCTGTACCTAATTTCATAAAAATTGATCAAAAACTGTGGGAGGAGTTCGCGACGCAAGAATTGTACCCATTTTTGCCCATAATATGCCGTTACCATGGCAACGTACTTTTGGGTACTGTCAAAAAATATGTCTTGCACATCTACAACCCAAGGCACACATCTGTGCCAAGTTTTATGGGAATCGGTTGAAAACTGAGGAAGTAGTTCGCGACGCAAGATTTGCAACGGACCGACCGCCCGACCGCCCGATCGCCCGACCGCCCGACCGACCGCCCGACCGACCGTCCACTGATTCCTATATACCCCCTTCAAACTTCGTTTGGCGGGGGTATAATTATTTGTCAAAACTTTATTCTGGGGATCCTTCCACAGAAACCCACAAAAGAAACCAAGAAAGGAAATTTTCAATTTTAATCAATTTCTGCAACTTTTTTCAAGAATGCTTTATGCAAATGAAAATACAACAATGACAAAATAAAGATTTTGTTAGAATGATATTTTCCAAGAAAAATTGAGTTTTACAAGCATTCAGTGAAACATTAACATGCAAAATTAAGTAGATTATTGCATTTATTCTTTCATTACAAAGCTGAAAATGGTTGCAGTGGCCATCAGGATAAACATGCATAATGATGCTTCATGAGATGACAGCGTTTTCCTAATAACACAACAACTAAAATTGTTATCAAGGATTTACACACACACACACACACACACACACATACAAAGAAAAAGTAAGGGGAAAGGGCACACAAATAGCCTGTTTTGATTTCATCTAAGAGGAAAATAATTGCTAATCAACATGGCTATGTTAAAGTTAAAAATGAAATACCAGTAACATGTTTATTGATGTCTGAGTAAGTGTCAATAATTTACAAATTGACCACTTAATATACACAAAACAGCTTAAGAAAACCCGAATTAGATAGCTCAAACATGAATTTGCTCTCAAATTTGCAGGATATTCATTATATGAACATGATGTGTCTAATGAATGCATGTTAGTAAATGCTTCTGTGCAAAAAAAAAAACACAAAAAAACAATCTACTGAAGTTCAAAGTATTTTTCACCCTGAAATTTGTGCGGGAGATGAAATTGTGATAAAACTGTTGGTTTTTGGAACAGAGAACAAATTTATTTTGCTTACACCTAGATCAAATTCTATTTGTAGTTTCCTGGCTGTTATTTTCATAAGTTTATCAGGTTATTGTGGTGACAAATCACAAACAAGCCTTTTACATCTTTTACATCTTTACTGAGATGATTGTTTGATACTGAGGTGAAGGCATGTTAGCAAGAGGTTATTGCAGCAAATTTGGTGCCATGGAAAGATGAAATGTCTCAGATACAAGCTGCTATTTCCCCACATTTATTAATAGTATATATAAATATATATGAATAATCTGAAACTCATGGCTGTATTGGTGGATTCAGCAGCACAACTTCGCAGTACCAGGAGAAACAATTACATGTCATCTATGGTAGATGTGGACCTCACGCATTACATGTATTCAATTAATTCAAAGAGTCCCGTTTCTAATTCTTGATATGGCATAAACTTGTCACTGCTCTTACTTAGTGCTGTCTACAAACATACATACATACACACACACACACACACACATGCACACATACATGAAACATATAAAGATGCACGTATACATATATGTACAATGTATGTGTATACAGTATACAAGGGCCATATACATGGATGATATACATGTATATTTACAATATGTCTATATATTATACAAATAATGAATGTTTATGAGTGCAATGGACATAATATTTCATGAGGTGAAAGATGAAAATGATCCTTTCAACAAGACGCAGCTGAGTTGAATGGATTAAAGATTTTATCTTTCACTTTATGAAAGATTTTATCTTTCACTTTATGAAATGTTCTGTCCATTGCACGAATGAAAAACATTTATTATTTGTTTTACATAGCACCCAAAATAGGTCCTTGTCATTTGATGTTTTATCAATTCAGAAACGAGAGAATCTGAGATCGCGAGAGTGCTCACTGAGCGCTTTAGGCTAGCGCACTGTCGCATACACACACGGCATGCAAATGCGTAGTGTGCCAAATGGTGGGCTCTGGGTGTGCGTGCAATGGAGCAAATTGTATGGATCCAAAACTGCATGTTAAATGGAGCCAAAATTGCATGGATGATGACGTCATAGTGAAACGCGGTGAATGATCAATGTCAAACAGCTAATCAAATGCCGGTATTTACCCTAATAGGCATTACATAAATATCTATATACATATATTTATGATACAATACAGCATATTTCATATATCTAACTCCCTATTAAACTCCTCAGTATATTACACAAATGCACACACGCACACACACACACACACACACACACAAACACATATACAATGTACGTGTTACATACTCATGAATGTTATGCAGGGCATGATATTGCATTAACAATGTGCGTTTGACAAGCTCAACCTGTTGAGGATGGTTTGATTTTACTACAACAAGCATTTCCCGTAGACGCTTGCCAGAGTATACTCGGGACTCATCCTAAATGGGTTAAGGGGTGGTGGTTTTACCGACTTCCTCAAATAAGCTAAACAAGAAGCGGAACAAGGGAAATTTCTCACATGGCTTGGGATATGCGCCTGGTGTTGGTATCCTCCTCCTCCTCCTCCTCCTTCTCTTTCTCCTCCTCTTCTCCATCCTCCATCACCTCCTCCTCCTCCTCCTCCCCCTCCTCTTTCTCCTCCATCTGTCCAATTGTCATCCACATTGGGACTGCTTCTTATTAACTGCATGGGATTAGGGGTGATTCTGCTAGTAAGGACTCCATACGCTCTCGAAGCTCGGTGCCCTTTCCAGTTCCGGTATTCCACCAGGTTGCCAAGACGAAACAGACTTTAGGTCTAAGTCAGGCGGCGGAGTGTTTCCTTCCCTTGCTCTGCTTCCTATGTCATGAAATCAAAGAATGAAATTTCATGCAAAAATTGGGATCACATTGTTTAACAAAATTATGCATATATTCATATGTATATATATATATATATGTATGTTGAATTTTGAAAGAAATAATGCACTGCTTTTACATCACCACCGCAGCTGCGTCTTCAGAGGAATTACTTCTGTATCAGTCGTGCCAAGTTTTTTTTATATATGCTTTATACTCATTGTCATTTCATTGTGACGTAACATTGCACTGTTGCCAGGATGTGTGCTGGGTGTTAAGGATGCCTAGCATTGATGCGTTAAAGCGCGCATCCTTGGTAACACGATTGCAATATATTGTTATGGCTTAATTTTGTTATTGTTCTCTCAGTATCAACACTTTAGAAAGGGCGGTAAGACGCTCGAAAATTTGTGTGAAGAAATAAACCGTTGGTGAATACAGCATGAACTTTGTTGCAGTTTTGTTACTTATCTTTTTATCTTGCCAACATGTGGACTACCTTATCAACACATATATATATATATATATATATATATATATATATATGAATATATATATATATATATATATATGTATATATATATATATATATATATATATGATATACACACACACATGTATATTCATACAGGGTTTAATAGAGACCCTGTGAGACAAATCCTGAAAAAAAGTGCTATAGAGTTTATTCCATAAAACACATAAAAATATGGTGACTTCTCTGATGCAGGGTCATATCTTTATATATTTCAATCGATTTCCTTGATTTTGATTTTTTTAAATATGTTTGAAGTTTGATTTCAACAACTGCTTTCAGCCCCATGGTACTAAACGGCCCTTTTTAGGGGTGATATTTCTTATTATAAAGGTTTGTTACTACGAAAATGAAATAAGGTTTACTGTTCCAAAATGCACAAATTCCCTATACCTAGAGGTTCTTTAATCTGAAAAGGAAAAGGGGTTTGTTAATTTGAACATTTGTGGCGTGATTAAGGTTTGCTATTCCAAAGGTTTGTTAGTCCCAAAACGAAATATGGGTCGTTATTCCCAAGATTCCGTATTCTGAAGGTTCGGTAATCTGAAAACGAAATGAGGCTTCTTAATATTATGAAGGTTCATTAATCTGACAATGTAATAAGGGTCATCTATAACAATGCAGATTATGTTTGTTTTCCATTAAGTCAGTAAGTATGTGTATCGTGTGTTTATGTGTGTATTTATACATGTCTCGCATGTATGTGTCATGAAAATGTGTGTGTCTTCATTGTGTAATACCCTCCCATTTTTGTCATGATAATGACATATTTTGTCACTAAATGAGGTTTATTTCATTCTTGGATTAACAGAACCTTTGGAATAATTAACCTTGTTACATTTCAGGTCAATGAACATTATTTGATTTACAGATGAACATGACCATCGGAATGATGAATCTTATTTTAGTTCAGATTAATGCACCTTCTTTCATGTGAAGAACTATGAACTTCGAGAATCACAAACCTTTGGAATAATGAACTGTAACCTCTTTTGGTTCATAGCGGTACATATCATGGGCATGTACTGTAAATGCTTTGATTCCGTATGGAGAGAGGCAATCCTTGTCCTATGTGATTCCATGCAAACATCTATGACAGCACAGATGTGTGAATTGACTAGTACAATTGTGATTGAAAAAGTAAAAATTCATAAATTTTTATTTGGTTTATAAAACAGATATGGCATGAGGGTGACAGCATACAGTTGAGATGCTTTTGGCAATAACTGCAAGCATGCTCTGAAAATACAAACATCAGTTCATATCTGTTTATAGGATTTACCATGGGAGTGTGGTAAAAATAATATTACATATATGTGAAGAGCTCTTCTATTGCAGGAGCTTGGATGTGATAAGAGTCCAACCATACCTTTACAAGTCCTGATGATGATCTGAGTGCACTGCTTGCCGGCGCTGGGATACTTGACGCAGATGAAGCAGGAGAAGAGGAAGGCAACCAGACAGGCTCCCGTGACGCAGCCGACAACCACCGCGCTGAAGAGTGGAATCTGTTCTGGCTCTGAGAGTCAATGTATTGTGAGGCTGGAGTTACATATTTTCATTGTGCCTTGGAGAAACTGTCATTTAGGCTAACTTTACAGAATATATATAATTACTTTGAACGGTTACGTTGTGTAGTACAGTCGGAAACCACCACACTGAAGAGTTGAATCTGTTCTGGCTCTGAGAGTCAAGGTACTGTGAGGCTTGAGTTTCATATTTTCATTTTGCCGAAGAGAAACTGCCATTTAAGCTAACTTTACAGAACAGTTATATATACTTACTTTGTACAGTTACTTTGTGTAGCACTGTCAGAAACTAGTACTGACTCCAAACATGATGAAATGATAAGAATTATGTCTTCTCCTTTTTTTTCCAAATAGCCCTGATGAGCTCCATTTCCAAGACAGACATAACTTTAGACTCCCATGATATTGATAACCCAACAAAAAATGTTGATATTAAGTGCATAATATTGGGAAAAGATGCCCACTTCCCTATGTAATCATGATGGTCAGTGCATGACAATATTGTGCAACAGAGCAAAATAATTTAGTGTTATCTTATCACAACCAATTCTTATGAGTCACTGTTCACTAGTTAACAAAGGTTAAATGTCACTTTCTTCTTTAGTCAATGTAAATAAATAATTCCTAATACCTACAAAATTGACAGTGAAACATAAACCTGAAATATAGACATTCACTAGGAATAAACTTGAATGCCAAGGAAACCTGTTGATTTCCTTTCCTCTCTCGTGGAGTTTTGTCCAGTATCTTAAAGTTTTGGTGTGTACTTTTCAGTGCTATATTCTGGCAAATAATATATGCACTCTGATGTGCCATGATTACCTTCTCCCACGACACTGTCTGGTCTTGGAGGGCTTGCGCCTTGTTTGGCTGTGGTGAAGTCAAGTTCTGTAATAGCATATAAAAGAGCGATAATTATTCATTAGTCAAATGTAAACTCTGAAATGATAATGGTTTATAAGTCAGAAGAACGATATCTTGGGAAGGTATGCATCACTGCATCTAAAGAGAGATGAGATTTTGATCACAAATAATCCCATAAAATTATATACGTAGGAATTCCATGGTGACACAAATAGTTGTGGAGAACCTTCATGGAACTCATGCAGGCCTACATCAAATAAAGGCAAAAACAAACTTAGCTTGAAATAAAAGAAATTTTGGCTCGATGAATTATCAGGTGTGAGTTTCTTCAATTTCGTCTCCCTCTACAAATCAGATTGAAGATCCTAACTGCTGATCTGTAAATTAACAACATTGTTTCCCTCTACAAATTTAATTTGTAGAGAGAGACAAACTGAAGAAATTCACACCTTAACCTTCACCCCTCTGAATAATATCTTTCTTTCATTTAATATGCCTTGTCCACCTTGGACTACTTAACATTTTATAACAATGTCAGAATTTTGAAGCTTGGGTATTTGTTCCTAGTTCATCGTGTCACTGCCCGCAACCACGGACAGCCTGGTGGTAGTGTCGCTGCTCGGAAAGCAGTAGGTGACAGGTTTGAGTCCCACTGGTTCCTTTTTCCAACATGTCTGTTAATTTACAGATCAGCAGTTCACACCTGATCCTTCACCCCTCTGAATAATATTTTTCTTTCATGATTGATTACAATTCCAAATATTTACATATGTCCTAGAATATGGCATACAAGTTCTTAGAGAGATACTGTACACAACATAATTATTTAATGGGGTGTTTACTTTTTCGAATTTCACAAGTCAGGTGCTATTCATCAATTAAACAGCACGAAAAAGTATAATAACACTGATCCCAACATGAATGACATGTACACACCTGCAGATACAGTGTACTGCTGCGTCGTACACAGTACATTACAAAGATGCATGAAAACACTGCACTCAATGATCACAAAGTTGACCACTTCAGCAATTAACCTGTTTCAAACAAGATTATGAAATCACCACATAATTATATTTTGTACATGATTCCCCGAGTTTATGCAGCTGATGGATTAATTACCTGGTCTTGCTCCACGTGAGGATTTTTCAGTGGTCACTCGGTGGTCAGCAGATGGCACTTTAGTGGTTTGCACAGCTGAGGATGGGAAGCATTTTTCAAGGACCAAATAATTACAAGTGACAAGTAAATACTGTCTGTCTCTCATGGACAATGAATAATGTAAACAAGAGGGGTGGTTATATTGTTAATCCTTCCCCCCGCCCACTTGAACTGGCATAGATATTGCAAACTTTGTGATACGGACTGCAACTATATATTCTCATCTGCCAATTGTGTGATAAATGACAGACATTAACCTAAAAGAACAGAAATTACACCACATATTATATACAAAATGGTATGCATCCTTTTGTTTTACAGTTCATAGATCCTAAGAGAAGATGGAAAGACACATGAGACATTTATAAAGCAGATTTTTTTTTGTATGTGGAATAAATCAATATTTCAATTGAATTGAAATTACGAACAACAATCATTTAGAGCATCTTTACATCCCTAACAGCCCCTCACATAATAAATTAAAGGTATATGTATATGAATATGAATGCGTATTGTACACTCATATAAAATATTATATATACAAAATATATAGATATACTTGTAGATATATTTATGTTCATATGTGCATACACATATAAAAGCTTGAAGAATTTGAATTCCTTCATTTTATCAATGAACAGCAGTTGCAATAAATATCAGGAAAATGTGATTATAGGCCTATACACAAACAAAGGTAGTAAAATTATGAAGTGTACGATACACAGTGAAACTGATTAAAGTTTGGTACGAAATTGTGATAATTTGGCAAACTAGGTATACAGTTTAAGCTGTTGCCAGCCAGTGTTTTTGCCATTATCATTTGATCACACTGAGAATATCAATATTTCCCTTTAAAAAAATCTTATTCATAGTTTGCTTTACAAATGCATAGATAGTATGTTTAGGGGTATCAACATTTTAATTAGAAAAATATCATGTGACAGAGAAAAAAAATCAATACCAGACAAGAGCAAATAATGCTAGTTTACTTTCATAACAACTCATAATTACAGAGCATCTGCTAATATCAACTTATAAACATACGCATGAATTACAATTTTACTGGCATTTTATGCTACTGTAAAATAGTGTCAGGGTTCATCATCCATGCATGCATCCATCCATTAATCAATTTATCAATCAATCAATCAATCACTGAATTCATTATAATGTAATGAATTAGTCATCATAATCCTTGCACAGCTGCGTGCAGCCACCAGCTGTTTGAAGCACCTCCTCAATTCCCTCCTCTGTTTCCTTGGTCAGCTGTAGGCATTCTCTCTTTTTTTTTTCTTTTTTTTTCTTTTTCTCTTTCTTTCTTTCTTTCTTTCCTTCCATTCTTTCCATCTATTCTGTCAAGTCGTGTCATTTTGTTGTGTCTCTCCTGTTTTATTTCATCTTGTCCTAAATTATATTTGTGCCAAGTATTTGCAAACAAGTATTTCATAAGATTTTCTTTGAGTGGTTCACAATGTACAAGCTTGCTTCTTAGAGGACCTCTAAATTCTTTTCTTTTTTTCTCAACTGAAGCATAACTTTGTATTTTTTGCCAGTATGCATGCACATCTTTATCTATATCATTTATCCTTTGCTAAGTCTAATGTATATGTTTATGATATAAATTCTGATTTATTCTGTGTTATCTTTTGTCGGAAAAAGAATGAAAATGAATGAATTGACTTGAATTGAATATCATCCCTTGTAATACAAAAAAAAAGTATGTTTCAAATCATCACTGCATGAATCCTTATCAACCTGTAATGCCCTGAGATTTTTACCTTTTGTGATGTTTACATGGAAGCGGCAGACTGCCACGGCACTGTCGTACCACCAGAACATGTAGACCACCTCGGCGCTTTCTGTGAATTCGTGCTGCGGCCTATGTGTCTGATTCCATTGCAGCCTGGGCATATTGTTGCACGACGAGGTAACAGCCCTTGGCTCTTCCCAGTTGAGAACGGCAGCCCCGCTGTCGCTGACTTCTGCATGCAGAGGCCCAGTGGGACAGCCCTCGATGCTCGGCTTGCCAGCTGACAACATTTTATGTGTGGGTGAACACAATCAGTCAATGAAACTATTCACCTATGTCCTTAATGCTGAAATTATTACTTTTCTGAAGGGACTGAGTATACAGTTTATGTTAAATACACACATTCGTGTACAAATATCACAGAGACAGACAGACAAACAGACAGACAGACAAAACAGAGACAAACAGAGGTGCACTCAAAAAGAGAATGTCAGCATTGAAACACTAGAATTTTTGCATCTCAACACACTTTAGATTATGACTAAGAAGTGGGTATAATATCAACATTTTTGATTTTCACAAATTTAGATTTCTGTATCTGTTATCAAAGTCATCGTATTTGACAGGCGGTGGTGAAGTTTTAAAACTTTCAAATGATTTATTAGATGGTTGGCAATATCATTTGAGGTTTCAAACACCATAGCATACCAGTTCATCTTACCATTAACAGTGATGACATGCAGCGATGGTATGCATAATTCACATGGTCTGGCATCAATCTAGTGATGAAAGAAGTATACAAAATATTTGAATGAGGATACAAAAAAAAAAGTAATGAATTTATTCATACGACACAAAGTGTCCAGTCTATACCATCGGAAAACTGTATCAATCATCCTTTGCAAAGTCGAATGTCTACGTTTATGATATGATTCCTGATTTATTTTGTGTTATGTTTTGTTGGAAAAAGAAGACTGAAAATTAATGAATTGAAATGAATTGAATTCCATTTATTTATGATGAACCACCAGGGATCTGAACTATTTGCCAGCTCTTTGTGTGAAAAATGGACCGCACCATTCGGTTTTCACTGGCTGTGCTCTGATCAAGCAAATGTGCGAGTGGGATCATCAAAGTGTGCACGTCATATTTTATGTTTGATGATTCTCAGAGACACAGTGGTTCCTCTCTTGTTAAGTTAGAAGGGGACAACCTGATAAGACTGTTACAATTTGTTGTTCGGCAGGTTTGTTGACCTGAAAATAAAATAAAATTTGTTATTCTGATAGTTCATCCATCAAAAAATGAAATAAAGTTCACTATTCCCAAGGTTTATCAATAAAAAATAAAATAGGATTTGGTTTTGATGTGGTGGGTCACATATGAGACTAGCTAAAAACTGTCCTTTACAAAACCTTATCAAAGCAGCCATTTTGTCAATGATTTTGGACACACTCATCACCATAAGGACACATACAAAGCATATACCCCATACTATGAAGTCACACACTCAGCCACCTACTCTATTGGCAAGTGCTCAAACAATTAACTGGTTCTGGTAATGCAAACAAGAATGCTTAGCCAAGGACAGATATGCAACATTTACTTTGTTTCAAAAAAAATCTCAAAACCTCAGACAGATGCACACACACACACACACACACGCATACACACACATACACACACACATTATAATTTGATTACCTGTGGTATTTGAAAGCAAATACCCCATTTCATTTTTGGATTGATGAACAAAGGGCAAGACATTATGAATACACTCGAAAGAATGTGTAAACATTCAGATTCTTGAGTGGGTTGTAGCTAACAAAGTGGCACATTCAGTTTCACAAAATACACCATGTTATTGATAACATCAAATAGATGCACAATACAGCCTTTCTCAGTCATATTCTATGTCTTTATTTATGCTAAGATTATTAAAGATGGAGAAAAAATATAACTTGCAGATAAACTAGAGACAGCAAGGACTTGAAGTGAGTGTTTACATGAGGAATATTTGGGCTCTGGCATGGGTTCTGTATATCTGGTGATATGTTCTGACAATTAACATACATTGTATGATACACAGCAATATTTTGGTCAGTGTGAAATCATTAATTTTACTAGATTGGCAACATAGCATACGGCCATTGAAACCCATCAAACACCTTAAACTTGTGACCTATTACTGCATCACCCTGATAAAGTTGCAGAATTTTCAAGCAGACATAAGTGCAAAATACAGAGATTTGAGTGAAATATGAGAATTGTGATATTCGTTAAAGTTAAAAGTATTTGATATCTCAATGCCCTGATATTTACGGTACAATGGTTCAATATGTCTTTAAATCTAACTTTTTGCAGCACATAGTTACTCTTGCTTTCTGAACTGTTTCAGCAATTAATCACCTGCAGCATTTCATTATGGATTAGGATTATCTCGTGCATATTTGAACAAAGTGTTATTATCTTGTGGTATCTTACACTTTGTTTCTATGATAGCCCTCACTAAAATGTATTTATCAAGAAACAATTAAAAAAAAGAATAAAAAACCCTGAGAATCTGGAAATTTCAGATATATACAATGAACCCAAAAATTTCTACCGGCAAAACTTTTGCAAATTTCACAAGCCAATATTTGAAAGGTAAATTGCACGCATAAGTTTTTGTCTACACAATAGATTGAATGCCAGTTACCGATACATGGAAGTTTTATGCTGGAAACCCCCCCCCCCCAAAAAAAAAAAAAAAAACAAAAACACAACAACAACAAACAAAAAACAACAACAAACAAACAAAAAAAAAACACACACACACAACCCCCCCCCAAAAAAAAAAAAACCAAAAAAAAACAACAACAACAACAACAACCAAAAAAACAGAAAACCACACACACAACATCAGCTCCAATTTTCCTGCCACAAGGGCTTCTGGGTTTACAGGAACAAACTTATAAAAAGTATTAAATGTTAAAAAACAAATCAATGGTCCGTAGCTTTAGAAGGCTCTTGTGAAGACAAATCACATGTAAATCAACTGTACAATCTAGAATTACAAGATTAGAAAAACACAGTGAAATTAACAACTAGATGCTTGAGACAAAAAAAAAGAAGCTGAATGGGAATAGCTACAACTGCAGGGAGCTTCTTTTTCAGTTTTAGTGTTTCTCTTTTTTTCAAGTAGTAGTTTATAGCACTTCATGGTAAACCTACTACTCACAACTATCTGCTTATACCATCAGTTTTGACTTCAAAAAAGTTCTTATGAATGGACAGGATGATTGTCTATCTAAGCCATAAACATGTCTTCATGAAAATTCAGAAGTGCCGCTTGTAAATTTGATTTCTAAAATTCAAGAATTCCATTATTCACAAACAAACACACTCAAAAACATTTATAAAATGGGAGTATGTGGGCACACAATAGCCATATTATCTTCATTGGAGCATTTCACAAATGTGATTGGGTCTAGAGCCACTTTGGATATACCTTGATATCTTTGTCCTAGATTTCTATATTGACTGACATCATAATTGAACTATACTTTCTTCAATTACTGGATGTTCAATAACAACTTTTAAAACAGTTTTCCCAGGTCCATCTAAGAGAGCATTTTAGAATATTGGTGTTATGATCCTTTCCATGGCAAATATAATAAACATAAAGGAAATATTTGATGAGATACATTACACATGAATGAGGGCACAGTGATAATGCCTTACCGGTACAAGCAGAATTAGGATTAGCAATATGAGTAATATCAGTAGTAAGGACATGTTTCAAATACTCTCAGGAATTTCATACCTGTATTTCATATCTTCCAGGCTCCATGCAGGTCCAGGCAATGTTGGTGAAGACAGGTTCTGTGACTGGTTTACTAACTTTATTCTGTGGGTAGAGGGAGGAGAATATGGATTTCACATAGACTGTGTAGAGATGAGGGCTCATAATATGGCCAAATAGAAACAAGAGAGTAGTTTCTCATCCTTGTGCAAATTTGAGTTTGGCACCACTTCATTTGTTTGTTCATTTCTTAAACTATTTATTATATTTCTACACTCGTGATATTTTTTTTCACTTCTGGACCACTGAAAAACACACTGGAAATTTCCGTATCAATCATGATGCCATCCCCTCTAGTAATGATATAGTGGCTATTGAGAATTGCCATGCGGGGCAAGAATGACCTACAGACTGCCCACTGTACTGTGGGCATGGATGAGGTCTGCTATTGTTGGCTAGGTTAAAAAAGATAGATGTGACCGTGCATCACAAAACCAACAAAAAGTCGCACACCATGATTTTATATGAAGACTCATAATATGTGAAATGGGTCGAACTAGTCAATCTTAAGCTTTTTATATCTTCTAAAAGAGGAATTTTCTTCTACATTGTTCTTCTATATTAGGGGATCAATTATTAAAGGAATTGGAAGTTCTTTTTTTCTTTTGCAATTTTTCTAGAACACTTTTTTTAAAAGAATATCATGATAATATAAATCTTACTGGCCTCTTCTCAATTCTTAAAAAAAGCTTTCAAATACTCTTCACTTTCAATTCTAGTAACTTCTGAAAGGATGTTGTTTCAGTATTCAAAGTTGGGATGAGTCATGAATAGAATGTGCTAAATAGAATGTACACAATTTCAGCTTATCTGATAATCCCTTTGTTGTGGTTGTTATGGAGTTTTACTTCACGTTATTTCCCTCATTCACTACACAGAGCATGCATGGTGCACTGTTTGTATAGGCACTTGAATAGACCCTAAAGCTGTGTTTACACCATGTTAATTCCTGGCAGCAACATGGCAGCCCCATTTGCCCGAAACGTAGTGCGCTGTGGGTAGATCAAACTTTCTCCTGTTTTCACTCCT
The DNA here is from genome assembly GCF_040938485.1 of Diadema antillarum. Classification (NCBI taxonomy): domain Eukaryota; kingdom Metazoa; phylum Echinodermata; class Echinoidea; order Diadematoida; family Diadematidae; genus Diadema; species Diadema antillarum. Next base: position 131,278 of record NW_027271332.1, read on the forward strand.
TTGCATTCTAGTCTTGTTCATTCCAATCCAATTTGTCAATTAATTAACTCACTTGACTACAACAAAAGCACCCAAAGACATTTTTATGTGAAATCAACATGCATAATTCAATGAAATGGGACCAGCTGCATGTAAACTACAGTAAAACATGATATTTTCACGGCATGAAATTGTTGCGAGTTGCCTCTAGCATTCAATGCATATAGTCTAGACAAGATATTTACCCAAAATGTATTTTCTTTTTATTTAAAATTGAAATGCATGCAAACATTCCATTTTAAAGTATTGCCTATCTTGAATAGAAAATTCTTTATACATGTTCTAGATTCTGATAAAATTATGAACTACTTTTTTCTCATTTCATTTCTGACAGATTAAACTATTTTTATTTCATTTGAAATCTAAGTATATGTAAGATAGGTGCATGGTTAGAAAAATAACATGAACAGATCAAATACTTAACAAAGATACATTGAGAAATTGAAAGACTGTAACTACAAAAGTTAAAACATGTGAAATAAGGGATGCAATTTCATTCAAGGTTCATGAGTCAACTTACAGGGATTCTTTCCTCATAAATTGCCTCATTGGAGCAGGAATTTTTGCAAAGGTAGATGAGATATTCTGATATATAACCAGAATACTCCTTATATTCTCCTACGTCTAGCACCAGCGAAATGTTGACGGCAAACGGAACATCATAGTCTATGATATTTGCATTCCAGCCTGTTGCGTAAAGAGAATGATAAAAATGTACTTCAAACAGGGGATTCAACTTCGGTATTAAATGAAAAGACTACACATCACATCTTTAGGCAGCAATGCCACTATCTCTATAAGATTATCATTGTGGCATATCCCAGATATGATGAATCATCTGACATAATATATGCACGAATATTTCACAAGAGTAGACATTTTTAAGACACATATCTAAAACAAACCCACTGTCACACACAAACACACACACACATGCATAATATACATACATATTCATATGTCAACACTTTAAGTTGTGCTGGCATGTATAAAATGTCAAATCTCACACTTTCATTACTATCACCACGAGTAGCTGTGTCATCAAACAAGTACTTTGTACTGGTGTCATTGTTATACGACAAATTCCTGATAAAGGACAGTCTGTAAACATCATTACGAGCTTTGACATGATCTGATCTCTGAGTACTAAACAATCAAGTCTTAACTCTCCACAGGCACTATACAAGTGACTTCCATGCTACTCATTCAAATATTTTCTTTTATCAAGTGTGGTACAGTGGCAACATGAATAATAATCTCACTTTCTATAAAGTAGGATTGAAGACAAACTGTTTGGAGTTACAAAAATTTCATTTTGAATACTAAATGAAAATTCACAGCTTATAGAATGAACAGTTCTAAGAAAAAAGATCAGATAAACATATTATGAAGAACTACCCTGGAAAAATCAGCGGGTTGACACAATTACTCTACAGCTTGATAAAAACAACATGTTCGTAGAATAACGCAACTCAAGGCCAATACTTCTCACCACATCTTAAATTACATAATTTTAACCTTTTCTCATTCAAGTTCATCTCATTTTTTTTCCTTCATTTCTTACAAACATTCTCACTTTACACACGTTGTGCCATATTCTACATTTACATCACATAGCATCTTCCTTGAAGCCATTTCAGCTCAATGAAATTTCAAACATTTCACTTCATCGAATAACTCGTCAACTGGCACTGGAATTCAGCTTATAAGGATTTCATTCCCTTCAAGAAATAAATTGTAAAAAGGGCATATACGATATACATCAATATAGCACCACAAAGAGACCATCCTTTGTTCTGTGTGGTATAAACAATAGATTAAACTGACCACTGCATTTAATCTTCTCTATATTCTCATACTGACATGTAATCCTTGAGAAATCCCCCTTTTCATTTCGAAAGGGTCTGCTTGCAAACCGAGTGAACTTCCCACTTTTCTTCTGCTCTTTATGTATCATATATTTTAAGAACGTTGACCACATATATGCATTTATTCTTGTCAGCCACATTTCAACGGAAAAATATACTCACTTATCACTCATTAAATGAGATCCCTCAAAAATGTATCTGCTTATCACCATTAAAATGGCAAAAGATTGCTTTGACAAAATACCATCACAAAGGGCCAATGCGAGTAATCTTGAGCCATAAAGAGATAATGCAAATACAATTTACCTCCCACTTTACTGATGGGTATGGTATGTACATAGAGAAGGTGTAATCAGCACAGTGTAGTTTCCCTTAATCGAGTTTGGGCTCTGTCTTAAATGTACACATTTACAACGTGATTTCTATTGGCACACACACACACACACACACACACACACACACACAATACACAGTTGCAGCATGGAGGTGTGTTGTATAGTTTCATAACTGCAAACACATTTTGCACAGGCCTTCACACCGTTTACTGAGTGTATGTGTCTGATGTGTGTGTGTGTATGTGTGAGTGTGTGTATGTTTGCCGCCCAGCACAATACCCAATGATACAAAAACAACAACAAATCTGCCCCCAAATCGGGCTTGTTGTTGAAGGTAATGCGTCTACAAAAGGCCCACAATGATGTAACAATCTTCAGGCACTTAGTAATCATCCAGAATGGTATTTGCCAACTCATTCACATTCATTTTCTTGTCTTTGTTACACTCATATCAGACGGAAACAACGGGTGAATCTGCTGCAAGAGATGTAGTATGCGTGTCCCAGAGCCTGTACCATATTTGCGCAGAAATTGAACAATCATCTTGGAAGTATTTGACCAAAGGTCAAAACAGCAACCTCTGTTGATGACGCACACAATCTGAAAAAGCATGTCATTCATTTTAATGCATTCTAATTACTGCTCAAATACGAGAGGGATGATTTTTTTTTTCCAACCCACCTGCCAAAAGTTTCCGGCCGATCTCTGGTTGGGCTTTTGTGGAATTAAGGGATAAAAATGATTTACGAATTACATTTTTGATAAAAAAAAAAAAAGATAGAGAGAACAAAGAGCTATATCTGAGAGGAGTCATATGTGTCAAGTTAAAGGTGCATGGTCCCGGTGTTTTAGTCGAATGCGTACGCGGGTTCACAGCGCAAGTTTCCTATAGAGACCATTGCTATCGACTCCTCTTTGGTGCTTACGCTGTGGCCCACTTCCCTGAGTCCGAAGAAGTCCGATTCACTGTAGTCAGTGGTCTGATCACAGTTCGGCTCATGATTCGGCTGAGGGGGATGACAGCTTTAGCAAACTTCTTTTGTGATGTCATAATAAGAAGCACATATGCACGCACCCTGGCATTACTACAGACTGCGGCGATGCGCAGAGAAGACAGCGAAGGCAACGTTTCTTAGCAACATCTACGCACTTTACTCTTGATGACAGCTCAACTTCGGTAATCTTCGTAACAATGCTAACGGTGATCGGCAGTATCATCAACAGCACCCTCTACACTAGCGGGACTATGCACCTTTAAATTGGACTTCATAGCTTCGCAGTGTAAACATATTTTCACATCTCTACCAGTTCCAAAGGAAGATTTCTCACTCACTCCCTCTCTCTCTTTCTCCCCCTATATTTTTGTTCTTTCTCTCTAAAAACATTTTTTCCCTCCGCCATATCTTTATTCTTTATCTCTAAAAAGAGAGTTTTTTGTCCCCTTTATTTTTTTTCTGTGTCTCTAAAAACAAGAGGGTTTTGCTTTTTTACCATATTTCTTTTATTCTCTCTCTCTCTCTCTAAAATCAAGAGTTTGATATCAATAAAGTTGGTTATTTTCCCATGAAATCTGGTATCATAATTAATGTTCCTTGATGGTTTAGATTCTAGGTTTGATGGGTGCAAAGGGAGACAGTATACTATGCAGGGTATATTTGGCGGTGTCTTTATTTTGCAAATTTCATGAGTGCACTCATATATGCAAAATGAACAAGTCACAAATATATTGCTAACCATACCAACCCCCAACCCCCCAAACCTGTTTTTTTTTTGACTTAGAAGTGGAAAATCACAAATTATTCTTCAAAAAAGGAATAATAAGAAATTTCTAATTTCATCAATGCACTTCTCGCTTGTGAGTTTAACCATGCATCAAATTATCTCACAATTCTCAGGTCATAGAATGTTATACTCACAAGATATGTTGCATCTACATTAGAACTTTACAACTGAATGTCCCCCAGTTCATTATTCAGAGAAAATGAAATGATGTAGCTAGATCTATACATGCACATAATAGTATGAAAAATGATCAAATGACGAAAACACCACCGCAATTGATAATACTGCCTCACGTAGTTGTAGGAAATGTTCTGCAGGTAATACAGCCTTTTAAAAGGAATGATTTGGATTTCAGGAGGCTCTGATGAAAATTCTGTTGTAAATGTTTAGATTGAATTAATGATCTTCAATATCTTGCAACAATGGTGCAAAACCTATACACACATGATCCAAATGTGCAAACTCCTACACTTTAATTAAGTCAATTATATTGATCATCATCCTATGATGAGAAATTAACACCATGACATTCTGAGGGGCAAGAGTATATACATCTGCATGGAAACAAAACTAATGACGATAGTTGCATTTTAGGGGAATGTCTTAAATGTGCCTAAATCAATGCATTCATGTCAAAATTACATAAGAAATGTGTGCATTACACCTTACCTTTTGGTCAGAGGTGATGATGTTGTTGTTGACAAGTATTATTGCGATTGTATTAAGAGATGTGGTCATGAATATACATAAATATATACATATATAAATACTTTGATTGGGTTCGTGATGTATTCAATGAAAAATGGAGGAAAATGTCAAGACCTGGGGGGTCATTGGCCATTGCACTCTTGTCATCCTCATCACATGTGGCAAAATGAGCTGAAATAAACAAAAGAGGCAAAACTATTGGAGGCCAAGAGCTAAGATTGCATGACCAAAGAAAATAGAAAAAGAAATACTGAGAAGATATAGATATATATAAACATATATATAGAGAAAAAGAAATATAATACATGCATAATTTTGATAATTTCTTCAGAAAAGGAAAAGGAAGTAGTTGCATCCATTTGAGGAAAAGAAAATAGTTGCATTTACATAATTATTACAAATAGTTGTTTGAGAAAGTAGCATATAATAATTTATGACACTACAGAGCACTCCCGTTATAACGAAATTTTTGTTACAGTGAATTAAAAATTCAGGTCCCAAAATTATAGTTTGTATATATCTTTACACACTATCCTGTGGAGTTATAATGAAATTTCGCTACACCAAAAGAAAACCTCAGTCTGAGGACTTTGTTATAATGGGAGTACATTGTAGAAAGAGTAAATTGATGGAAATTTTATGCCACAGAGAAAGTTATTACAAATAAAGATGAGTTATGCTATAGCACCATGTTATTAAAGGACAAGTTCACCTTCATAAACATAAGGATTGAGAGAATGTAGCAATATTAGTAGAACACATCATTGAAAGTTTGAGGAAAATCAGACAATCCGTTCAAAAGTTATGAATTTTTGAAGTTTTTGTGCAGTACCCGCTGGATGAGAAGACTACGGCAGTGTATGAATAACTTAGATGTCACATGCGTACAACAATACAAGGAAAATATAAAGAGAATTTCACAAAATTCCATCTTTTGAAAAAAGTACACATTCCCCTGACTCGTTACCGATAAAGGTTATGGGTAATATCATTCCCCCTGCCTTTACACTGTAAAAAATGCGACATGCGACATGTTTATGAACTAAACACAGTGTTAAAAATCTAAACACTTTGTTTAACATCTAAACACCCGGTGTGTATAGCACGTGTAAAGTATTGAGAGTTAAAGTGTTTAGCTTGGAGTGTTTAGTTGGAGTGTTTATTCTGGTCACGCTATGTTAATCTCAATATGTCCATATATATATGGAGAGGTGTTGGAAATGGTGTGTAAATTGCAATTTCTAGATTCCTTTTATTACGAGAAAGTGGAAACTGTTACGACATCAAGATGCACTATGAAATAATTCATGTTTTAGGCCTTTCATGGAAATGCCTAATCAATAAGGAAAAAGTATAACCTAAAAATATGTAATACAACTGTAATGAATTCATATTTTGGTTTCTCATGTACAGTCCTATATTTTAACTGCCAGAAAAAAAATGGGAGTTGCCTTTGTTAATGATTTCGTTCATGGTTTAGGGCATTACCCAAATGTTTGTTGGTTAGGCCTAAACACTTCTACTGTCAGGGTAAACAGACGCGTTTACATTTAGAACGCCTCGTAAACACGTTCTAAACACCGCACGTGTTTAACATAAACACTGTGCTACTCGTACTCTACAAGTCAGCCGCGCATGTGGCATGACGGCCGCGGCCACAACGCACGCAGTGATATGCCCTGTGCGTGCGCTTCTAGCGCACACTCGTGCTATGCATAATTATGACCATAATCAACGCACAATTGGCGGGAAAGGAGATGTGCGCGTACGTATAACCTATATACGGATGGATCTGTCTAATTGGCTGGCTGGTGCTGCCCTAGCAGCGTGATGTGCGTAGGCCTACAGTGCAGTGTGCGCATTCGTTCTAGGCTTGGTACATCGTCCACTACACTGTACTGTACGACTCGATCGACTGCACTGACTACTGCTGCATAAAGCTAGCTAAGGAGCGGATCTAGCTAAGATGGCGTCGAAGCGAAGTTCTAGCCTGGCCGGCCTGCATGAAAGCGGTAAGTCTGCTAAGTCTGCTAAGTCGGTGAATAACAAGATTTATTGCAAAATTGCCCTCGTTTAATGTGAAACTGTTGTAGGCGTAGAAATAGGCTACGCCCTTAAAGATTTTGCTCGTTTGTTTTAGTTTTCTATTTCTAAATCTAACGTTAGAACGGGGAACGCTCTAACTGTAACGTGTTTAGTGTTGTTAACGTTTACAATAGGCCTACACTCTACAGATTACCGGTACCGTAGTTATAGGTAAACTCGGCCTAGCGGGTAAACTCACTGTATCTTTAATTTTACGAAGTTATGAAGTATCTTTCATGTGAATGACGATGGGTTAGTGACTAGATATTTTGAGTGAAATTCAGTTTTGTTCCCTGTAAATTCTTCATAACTCAACAGGTGGTGAAAATTGAATGTAAAGCCCATTAGGATGTCTTGGAAAGGGATGCCGATGGCGCCAAAGTGGGTGACGATGATGTCCTGACGACTGTATAAATTCTGCAAGACGTACATTACCTCTAGGCTCTGCTGGCAGAGAACGAGGCATGGTGCAGTCAGCAGAGTAAATCAACTGGGGATAGTACATCACTGTATACTACCCATGTGGAAAGTGGAAATCAAGTAAGTACTCAAAATTGCAAAGCCAAATCAATGAATATTATGTACTTAAAGGGCATGTAAATGAGTTTCTATAAAATGCAGATTTTAGATGCTTTAAGTTCTTTTGTTTGTTTGTTTGTTTGTCTGTTGTTGTTGGTTTTTTTTTTTTTTGGGGGGGGGGGGGAGATTACCTACTCCCGACTCCCGAATCCAATCCATTAGCTAAAAGAAATATGGAAAATTGATTTATTGCAAATATTGTTGAAAGTGTAAATTACAGATGTGAAAATCTTCACCCAAGAGACAAAGGATACAGTAATGGTCGTAACTCTGCTTGATAATGATGGTGAATAAGAAAGAAGCAATAACAACAACAACAAAGACTTGAATTATTTCCAGAAAATTCAGCAAAGTACATTGTAAGTAAAAACTGACGCAAGACACTAAGTGCTAATGTGATGAAGGGATTCTGTCATTCCTTTTAATTTGAACTTGCTTATGGATTCAGTCAACTTCTTTGCTATCCATTCATTGTCAGAATCTATGGGAGCAGTTAAGTCCATTGTATTGCAAAGCCAACTGATTTGTTTTCCTTGTGTAATTATTTCTTTTTACCAGCACCAGTACGTCATGGAAGAATTGATCAGGGATCACGCCAAACCTGTCTGGATTAGAATGAAAGATGCATGCGCTTACTTCTATACAACCCGTCTAAAAGTGCAAACATCTGAGGATTACAAGGACATCGCAAGATATACTGATATACAGTATATCTATAGGCCTACATGCATATGAAGGAAATGAACCATGGATAATAATTTTGAATGTTAATAATCTTTTTCCCGCTAGCCATGTGATGTCTCACACCGTCAAGATGCACTACAGGCCTATTAGGAGGCATCCTACCTGTTAGAGCAACCTTTTTACTGACGTAAAATTGTAATTTTATCTAATATGTAAAGACACTTGCTCGAAATCGTTTTGCACTATTAAGAAAAACAGTTTTATTCACTTCATTTTATTCATCAACCAATGTCCTTGTAATTCACTGTTAAGATATTACTCAAGAACTTTGTTGGATTGGCTTTCTGTTATATTCTTGTGCAAAAAGGAATCTTGAGAAATCAAAACAAATCAAATCAAAATATCAGCCATTTCATTTGTTTTCCCTCAGGTGCTTCCAATACAATCAGCAGATATTGGACGCAAATAAGAGGCCAGTAGTTGCATTTGTGTGGAATTCTTTACAATTTTCTTGTAGACCTGACAGGAAATGCAGTATTCGGTAGTTAATATTTTCTTTCTGAGATATTCTTGAAATCGGTCACATGGAGAGAGGTATTAGAAATGTAGTACAACATGTATCGAGAATAGGGAGGAGTCTTGCAACTGACTGACAAATTGACAAGGGAGGAGTCTTGCTGATCACCTCGCGTGTTCATGACAGCCTTGCATACCCTCCCGCCTCCAGTTGTAATGCACTATTTTTTCTTTGTTCATATCCTCTTGTCTTTACCAAAATTCTGCTGTGTCGAGATTGAAAGTAGCCCTCCATACCATGATTATGTGGAGTATGATGAGACTGATTAGACTCTAATAGACTATTAATGTATACCCATTGAGTTTGACTTCTTTCTCCAAGGTTCTAGCAAGGTAGGACGGTTTTTTTTTCACTCACCCCTTGAAATGCACTAACATTCTAATATTTCTCTCAAAATAGCAAAAGTGAAAAATCCATACAGTACTGTTAGCCTACATGTACTTTCAGTGATCGTCGCAGTGAAAAGAACAATATCATGTATGTATTCAAGTTCCATTATTGGTACTGATCCACAGGCTAAATACAGTGAAAACATTTTTTTTTTTTTTTTTTGGTCTCTTTATGATGGAGTGCATCATCTACACTCCCTGATCAATACCAATACGACCATAGCGTTGTGCATGGTATAATTTGCCGTGAGCCTAATCTGGTTCGGGTACATCCCAAAGCACTTTGCCAATAATTGATGCAATCTTCAAGGTCGGCATGGATTTGTTCACAGACTGCAGTTATGTTCCTAGAGGTGTTACATACATGTCAAGCTTCCGAAGCGTTGCGAGCTGCAATTCACAATCAACAAGTTTTTTAGTTTGTTTTACAATACTAAGAATTAGTTCTGAATACAGTAGAAAGGCGGCAATTCTTGAAAGCAGGCCAAGAATTACATGTGACTGAAAAGTAATTGTTAAATGCAATATTTTGTTTTCTCCAAAATGAGTTGTATGCCATTTCCTGCATGTACAAACTTTACCGTGTGTATAGGAGAGAATTTCATTTACGTCTTCGTACACAGGCCAGTGACTCCCAGGTATCTTGCATTTAACTTAGTATGGTGTCATATAGCAAAACATAGCAATATTTAAAGGGGAAATCCAGTCCAAATACAAGTTAGTCTGATAAGAAAGAGTAAAATATTAAGAGTTCATTGGTAAAATTTGATCGAAATTGGATGTAAAATAAGGAAGTTATGACATTTTGAATTTTCGCTAATTTTTGAGGAAACAGTTCTTGAATTGTTGATATAAATATGCAAATGGCAACGTGGGCATGTCATTCCCTCACAACTTACTTAATTGCAAGTTTTTCATTCAAACGCAATTATTCCCGAGGCTTAAGTCCTGATATATCTAAGTGATCACTTTTCTGAAGTTATTCAACCAGCAATACATTAATGTTTCACATTTCATTAACATAAACATTGAATTTCATATTTTTTTTTTTTTTGTACACGATCAATGGAAAATTGTGAGGTTATGGCATGGTCAACTCACTCATTTGCATATTCATATCCACTTTTAACTGCTTTGCAGAAATTAGCGAAACTTCAAAATTTTAGAACTTCCTTATTTTTCATCCGATTTCATTCAAATTTTTACTGTTAAACTTGTAAGATTTTACTCTTTTTTATCAGACTATATTTCATTTATTGGACTCGATTTCCCCTTTAAAGGATTGTAACTTATTATTCATCAGATATTGCCCAAGCTTTGACTGATGTTTTGATAACTTGCATTCAGAGAATTGCCTTTGACTCTTGTAGCCAAAATGTTTGTGAAAGCTAACCCAGGTCTTCCCTGGTATTATGCGATATAAGTGTGCTGATGATTTGGTACATACTGGGTATATTCTATATAATGTTATGCGTTTATCTCATTCCATGCAAAAAAAAAAATGGAAACAATCCATTTTACATTAATAAATACATGGGAAGTAACATGCATGATGATATGTCTCATTTAAACACGTAGAAATTAGCATGTATGAATGTATGATGTGTAAACATGTCTCATATAAACACGTGGAAATTTCCGTGTATGATGTGTAAACATGTCTCATATAAACACTCAGCATGTATAAGGTGTAAACATGTATCATATAAACACTGAGAAATTGCGATGTTTAATATGTAAACATGTCACATGTTTAGTGTATGCAATTTTGTGATCGATCTAAAAATCAGACATGTGTTCTGAGAATAAACACTAAGATGGCAAATAAACATGTCGCAGTGTTTTTAATCTGTCACAGCGAATAAACATGTCGCAGTGTTTATATCGTAAACAGTGCGTCATGTTTATGTTTTGGTTCAGTGTTTAGATCTTAAACATTGTGGGTGATTATGTGACTGTGCGGTGTTTAGTATTTAAACACTGTGAGTGATTATGGTGTAAACGGTTGGTGTTTAGGCTATAAACAGAGCAGGTGTTTAGTTTTTAAACATCAGAATCGTTTAAAACATAAACATGTGTGTGTGATAAACACCTAGGGTGTGCTGAAAATAAACACAGCATGTGTTTAGTTCCTAAACATGTTTAAAATATAAACGCGTCGCAGTGTTTTTAAACTGTCACAGAAAAGTGTTTAGTTAGGTGTTTAGAAACTAAACAAATTTTTTACAGTGTAGAAAGAGGCAAGTCAATTGCTCTTTTATTATGCGAAAAAAGTGAAAATATGTTGAATTTTCTTTTATATTTTCTTTATACTGTTGTACGCATATGACTCACAAGCTGTAGTAGTCTCCTCATCCAGCGGTTCCAACACAAAAATTAAAAAAATTCATAACTTTTGCATCGATTGTCCAATTTTCCTCAAACTTTCACTGATGTGTTCTACTAATATTGTTGCATTTTCTCAATCCTTATGTTTATGAAGGTGAACTTGTCCTTTAAAGTGTTCAGCAATAATGTTCAAATAATCAGGAATCTTTACACAATATATCCAAATGAATTACAACCAGCATCAAATTGGCCCTCTGGTAGTCTTTTCTATATTGCTCACAGAGATATCTTTAATTCAATTTGAACTCAAAGATCTCCCCACAATTCATTGAAGGATATTGTTTAATTGGGAACAGTCTGATACCTCTGATGATTGAAATATAATATGGAGAAGTTTAAATGCAAAAAGCTGATATATCTACTTCTATCAATCCAAGATATTTAAGATTGAAGCTCCTGAAAGGAAATCAATCAAAATAGATGTGATAATTTTGATATTGTGTTCTGAAATAATTATGTAATGAGAGCTGTAACACTGAAAAGAATAAAATTGCATTCATCTGTTTTTGCATTAAATCTCTTCAAAATGAAATATATGGACATCACTGAAGTTTCCTTTTCATGAATAGTTATTCACAGGTAGCCACAGCAAGAAAAGATTTGTACATATTGTTGAAATAACACAGGCATTCCATTTAAACTGCCTGTAAATAAATTCCATTGTCTCTCTCTCTGGTGTAAATTTCCCTTTCAATGACATAAAGGCCCAAATTCACGAAGGTGGTACAACTGAAACCATGGTTTAAACCATGGACAAAGACTGTATTTTTGTATGGGGTGCCAAGTTTCACATGGCCTATTTTGTTATGAAATGTTAACATTTTGTTAACAAAATGGTCATTTCATTGACAAAATGACTGATTTCATAATGAAATAGGTCATGCGACACTTGGCACCCCATACAAAACAATGGTCTGTGTCCATGGTTTCAATTTTACCAGCTTTGTGAATTCGGGCAAAAGAAACTAAAACTATCTAGCTAATAGCAAAGCTAAAGCTATCAGAGCAAGTATCAGAAAGAGTAAACTTGATCATGCAGTTTGAGTTCACAGTGCAGATACGGGTTTTGTGCAGAGTCAGTAGATATTTGTACTTGACAAGCAATAAAAAAAGAATGCAAGTTTGTTAAAGGCAAGCTTTCAGAGATGAAATCACAGGGATACAAGCATTAATCATTGTGATGATGATGATGATGATGATGACCCAAGACTTTGAGAGGGCAAAGCTTCATTTCATGCAGGGCAGTGACATGTGAGAGTTGATGCTGAGTTTAATAACAAAATGTGATACATTCGACAAACCAGGTATGTGTTGACGGATTGATTAAGAAGATATTTATGTGCACCTTGAGTGAGGAATACATAGGTCCTGATGATGAAGGAACTTACGAACACTACTTGTTAAATATACACCTTTTGTTAAGCAAATATAGTCCACAGTTACTGAATATATCTCAATGTGATGCCCGGAACGAGTTTAAGATGATTTTTTTCAATGAGCCATTTCACAGTGCATTCAGGCAAGCATTTGTGCTAGTTTGATTAATTGAGAATAGGCTGATTTTGCTATATCATGTATTTCCCATGGACCGTATCCGGGCAATTACCCCCAGAGGGCAACTACCCCCCGGCTAAATACTGGTTCAATAGTTGTAAGGTTAGAGTAAAGATTAGGGTTAGGGTAATAGGTTTAGGGTTAGGAGTTTGGGTTAGGGTTAAGATTAGGTTCAGGATTAGGATTGGGATTAGTGCCAGGGGAAGGGTCCGGGGTAACTGCCCAGGGGGTAATTGCCCTATAGACCCCCCATGGACACCTGTCCGAGTTAACTCAAGGACTAGTCAACAATGGGTTAAGCTTCCTGTGTTCTGTGATAACTTGTGACTATAAATGCTTGCATTTTAATAGCTGAATGTACCTTGAACATATTCCAACATCATATTACTAGTACCAGTAACGGCATTTATCCCATTGTTATTCAATTTTTTTTTTTTTTAATGTTGATTGGAATAGTAATAACCAAGTGTATTTCTATGAACACAGCACTCATTTCATCTGCAATGTCCACTGAAAGAATAGAAAGCAATTATGGGGCATGACAAGAAGCACTTATTCTTTGAATAGAATATTTCATATAATCATAGTAGGACAAATGATATCTACTATAGTTCCAGCAATTAACCTTGTACATTTGTATCCATTCCATAGTGTGCAAATTTTTTGAGCCCCATCTCCAGCCACTGAGAAAATTTTGCAATCGCTGTTATGGTGTCTTCAACAAATCACCTGCACAAATTGACAAATTAACAACTTCCCATATTTTTTTTTTTTTTTTTTGGGGGGGGGGGGGGGGAGCATAGATTATAAATAAAACAAAGAGCATTTCTTTAAAAAAAGGTAAACAAAGAGCATTTCTTTAAAAAAAAAAGGCAATCACAGTTACACAGAGGTTGGGGTGCCCATATATGATTCCTTTCTTTTCTTGCTTTTCAATTTGAAAACCTCTGTCTTCCCTTTTCATGGTAGGATTGCCTATTCATCCAAACAAATATTTGGCTTTGGGTCTGTTATAAATGAGAATGAAAGCCTGCATGTGTGATGTGTGATGTCCAAGTATATGACTGACTGCGCACAAAGCGTATTCTGTCAGCCAGTTAGGCGGCTGCTGCCGATCCCGTGCAACACACGGCTGGACAAAGGGGGAAGGAAAAGTTTCCTTGAGACAACAAGTTACCTATAGAGGCTAAAACCAGTGACTTTCTCATTGCCTTGTGGCCTGTGGTGATATATTGGTGCAGCTGCTGCTTTGCTACACTGAGTACTGGGTCACCCTTGGAAGCCCCCCACCCCACTGGGACTGCTTCATCATCGATCTTTGGCTTTCAAACCTCAAATGCTTTTCACACCTAACAAACTTTCACAAATTTGTACAAATGTGTTCTGACTATATCACAACCTGTTTCACTGTAAATATTTGCACATATGATATAAATATATATACTTTATATTTCATTTAGATGGGAGATAGATAGATATTGATATACTCATATGTTTACTAACAAAGAGTGATGTGAGACATGGCCTTGAAAATAGTGGTAGGGCCTACAAGTAGTTGAGATTTTTTTGTTACTGGGAGAACTTTGAAAAGTTAGAACAGTAATGGGTGGTAATGTTGAAGACTTGTAGCTGAGATGGGAAATGTGAGGAAAACCATACCCCTAATTCCTTATACTGATCTATGCTGATTTAATTTCACACAGGGTGGGTACTTCTTCCTCCTCTTTTTCTTTTTTTTTCAATGTAAGAACATGCAATATGTGGACAAGAACCAGTTTTGCATACTGCAAGCTACTAGCAGGGTTCTTCCTCATTCAAAAATGTCAACCTTTCAGAAACACACCTTGGTATGTAGGATGATGACTTGTGCACACTCAGTTTGACATAACTCTTTTTCTGATATCACTTCATGGATTTGTGTCCTATAAGCATGACATAATAGTGTATCAGTGTTCAAAGGAATCCACAAAGTTGAGATAAACAGATTCCAATACAAAAAAAAAAGAAGGTGCAAAATTCCTAAAATTGTTGGAAACATGGTTAACTGGAGACCAGGTTTGAGAAACACCTAGATTAAGCACGGTTTGTTAATATTTTTTTTCACCGACGACACTCGTTTACATAAATGTACAATGAGAAGCACACACAACAATGATCACACACTGGCGTTGCAATATTTGGTACTTTTCTGTGGTGGACATATAAGATCAAAGCCAACACGTACCACAATTACAGTGAATGTGAAGACATTGCACCAGATACCCCTGAGATGAAGGTCTTTCATATCTGTGATTTTTAAGACACAACATTTTCAGCTGAGCAAGGAGAAAGCTGATGGGGAAGCTCCACAAACATTAGTCAGCCATTAGTAACCATATCAGCTGGCATTCAAATGAAGATGAAGAGCATTCAGACGAAACAAAAACATTCCACCAGTAAACGTCTCCTTTTGTGACAAGAAAGTTTGTAACTTGTTCTTGCCTGCACTTCGACACACAGCACACAAGTGAGATTGTGAATGTGGGCATGTTGAGAACTAATCCCAAAGTATCTTCACGCTGGAGTCGACAGAGACTTTGAGTTGAAGCAATAATTTGGTTTTCCATCACCACGGAAACACAGATTAGCACACAACACAAATAGACACGTCACAGCATCAATTGACAATCATGAGTATCTGAGTATACCTTTTGTGAATTGGGATATCACCCTTTGATAACAGACACCTGAACATGTCTTCACGATTATTCATGTCATATATTGTCGCATTATGTGCTAAATCACTGTAGATAAAGCATTATATTTATTTTCACTATACTCAGTCTTGTAACAATGAGTTCTATGTGTATGTACATAACCCTCTTAAAACATGCACTTCGTTCCTTTGTAGTGACTTTGCTCTTATTCAAGAATTATTTCAATATTGACATAACACTTTTGTTACCTCGGAACATGTGCAATACAGTGGAATATATCTTCAAAGCATCAGTTTGGGGTTTTTTTGGTCAAATCTTGGCATAAGTTCATTTAAATTTTTTTGTTTTGTTTAATCCATCAGTTTGGTAAACATGCATATTTCAAATCATTTGCTCATTTGATAATTTTGCACGGATCATTGTTCAAACAACATTCAAATGTCTTTGTCTCAGTTTGATGTGAACATATCATGCCTTTCAAATCCATATACTCTCCCTTTAAAGCATAAAATATCATACTGCATGTTTAAACAGGCAAATTGTGGTGCAAAAGGGCAGCAACACACCAACCTGCTCAATTTGTGTTAATGTTTCTGCCACCCTTTGGAATGAAAGCATTGAAAGAATTGATATACACCAGTTCGTGGATAGGATGGTTACAGACAGCTGAAATACCATACACATAAAATATTCCTTGGAGTGGAAATTTTTGCAAATTTTGTACAAAGTGACATCAGAGTATATAATATATTCCATCCACAATAAGATATTAGAGCAATGAATATCCAAAACTATTGTGGAAAGCTGAGTTTTGTCTAGAATGGCTTTTCCCTCTTTAGAGTTATTTGAAGTTTGGCTTGGCTCACTTTCCATAAAATCGTTTGAGGAATTTGCTAAATCAGCTCTAGTCTCAATAGATCACACGTGGCTTGCGAGCCTTTAGAAATCCGATTTAATAATTTGGGATGGTGTTTGCTTTAATAGTTATAGATGAAAGTGAGTATTTTTTTTCGTTCCTCGTTTACACTGAATAAAAGACATGGAACGTACTTCTGTGTGTCCACTGCTCATTATTTGAGTGACCACCAACAACCTACAACACTATTGTACACAACTTGCAAACTAGATTCTGTAGACACAAATTTATGCTTTGACTTGTTTGTCTAGATTGACTGACAGCCATCAAAATTACAAACCGCAATTTATTTATTTTTTTGTCACACTTGACTTATCTTGCCAAGATTTCCACATTTAATAGCAACATATAAAAAAAGTCCTTTACACCAAACTTCAAGTCCAGGGAGTATACATATCACAATTGCTCAATATATATATATATATATATTTATATAACGGTTGCTGTGAACATTTTTTATTATATTTTGAACAGTAGCACAGAGAGAAAGACAGAACTTATAACCACACCTAAACTGATTTACGATGTAGAATTGTAAACATTAATGCCACCAAGACATGGAAAGATAAAATGCACCCAAGTGTTTACCAATGCTCCTCATAACACACAAATCAAACAACATTTTTCCTCAACGGGTATTATTCTGGTGGCAGTTTGAAAGAGGTGGAGTGCTTACTCTTCAAACATAGTTTCTAGTCTAACGATGTTCTTGCTCCCAACAGGCGGCAATATATAGTTGGGGGGAAATATGCTCCATGGATTTAAACAATGAAACTTGCACAACTACTGCAGCTGGTCATTCGAGGGAGACTGTGTATTTCAACATTGACTATTCTAAACATATGAAGAGTTTGTTTGCAAAAACCGATAAGTCCATATTTGCCAAATGGAGATATTTACGATGAAAGTTCAAGAAAAATAAAGAGAATAATGAGAAATTTTTTGCTTCTTTTGACCATAACTTCAAAAATGTACCTTTATATGTAGTGACCAATATATAATTTAAAAGGTATTATTTTGTATTTTATGACATAGACCGTACTTCAAAATCTTCAAAAATGGACTTATCGGTTTTTGCGAACAAACTCTTCATATTATTGAACATCTCACTTCTCCCCTTTACATTAAATTGTGGACAAGTATGTCTTAATCTGAGACAACAGAGACTGAAGCAGTACAGAACACTACAAAGGCAGTCTGGATTGATATGAAACAGGATAAAAGAGGGCACAAAACAGAACGATACCAATGAAAAAAGTACTTAACATGATATAGACAGTTTGTAAATGGAGACAACAATTGCCTATTACACAAATAAGCATGGGTTGTGAGTAATGATGGCAGACATTGCAAGAAAATGCATTCCAGGATTTTGTTGTTATATTTTAACAATTTCTTCCTTTTTACAGGATTGTACGTTGCTCATAGCACTACATTTTTCCGAGTCATGGTTATTTACAACATGCAGTTATAATTATCCTTACAGCCCTTAAAAGATTAGCAAATCAATTTAACAGGCATTGATTAGGTTGATATGAGTCTCTTTCATTTGCTTAGTATATTCTTCGCAAATATACTTTGTGTCTCTTATGGGTTACATAATTTCATGCAAATATTAGACCAAACAATGCTTCTAGTATTTACATTTTTGACTACAGGACTTTTGGCCCATTGGATAATGTCATGACTGAAAAGTATTCATTTCAAACAGTAAGAAGTAGTGAAGCAGGGAGGAGAATTTTTCAAAAGATAAAACAATCATGTGATGTCCGATTTATCACTGTACACCTATCATTCAGAATCCTTAAAATTGTACAGACTTTTACAAAAATTCAATCAATTAGTATTTCAAAATGATTTGAGACCATTTGAATGTAGGATGTGAAAATCACAAAACAATCTCAAATGACATGAAAGAGTGCTTTGTCTGGACGATATAAACATTTGTCTTTCTTCTTTTACATGGCTCATTTCAGATAAAGAAGGTAAATTGTTTGCTTTAAAAAACTTGATAAAAGAGGGGTCATACATGCCTTTTTAATTTGTTCAAAGACGAATACATTGTCTTCGTTTTTCTGTGAGATTTCCTTCAGTAAGGTATTGCAATCCAAAGCACAGAAATTGTGAAAGTTTTTGCAGGTTGCAATCCTGAGTGGCCCAATATTTCCATTTTTTGTTTTTGTAGAGAACTAAAAAAATAGAGAAAAAGTGCATCAGTGTAGAAAAACTTACATTGATATGGTATCCTGATCCGCTTACGCATGACGTTCACTTGACCATTACCCGCAGTTGGGAGAGAACGAACACGAACCTCGTATATAGCCCCCGGTGTCAAGCCGATGAAGCCATCATAGAAGAAAGTGTGCTGAAAGAGAAATGTGTAAAAAGTCATTACAAGCGATGCCAAGGTAATAAAACTTTTCAACGCCATGGGGTTTTCTGCGCCAATATGCCCTCAAAGCGTAGAAATGGCTCCAGTCATTGTCGCAGAAAACTTGCTAAATGGAGACAAACAAAATCAATAACAAATATGTGGTTGTATTCTCCAATATAAAGTTTGTGAACATACAACGTGACAACATTCTTGAAAAAAAAAATGGCCAAAAGACAGCAAAAGCATCAAAAGAGTATGAATCATTAATGTGTGTTTATTCATATTCACATAGATAAGCATCAATACTCATCCTGCGAATGTTATTGCCAAGAAATTACTACAAGGACCTGTATATAACAACCACATTTTGTGTTTCTTTTGGGCAGTCACTGAAGATGTGTATAATCACATATTACAAATCGTACGTCCTGTGGAAACTCAAATATAAAGATTTATATGAGGCCAATTACAGCCCCCCCCCCAAAAAAAAAAACACTTAAAAATGCGATTATAAGGACTATTACATACCACAAAGCATATCATGTAACCAATTGTTGTGCATCCATTTACAGATAAACATGATGTTACATTCAAACTTAGATATATATTACGAATGATGCTGTCTGACAGTTACGAATTCTGATTTAAAAAGACAAATTTATTGAATGAATTTGTGTTTTCTCTGCACACTTCCACTTTCATACAGATATACCAACTTTACTCCACATCTTGGAAATTCCTACCTATTTTCTGAAAGAAAAAGCCATGTTTGTTAGGAATTACTGAAAAATATGGTTCATGCACCACAAAAATGAGAGACTCCAGCCACTACAGTTTACTCCAGTTATAATGAACAAGGTTGTGACAAAATTCTCATGACAAGAATTTAAAAAAATTCAGATGGCAAAAATTATCATCGACATAACTATGTTTATATTCTTTACTGTTCGGCTAAATAACAAAATTTCACCAAAACAAACAAAAACCACTGGTCCAAAAGACTTCATTATAGCAGGAGCACACTGTATTTTGTGTCTTCTTCTTTTTTTTTTCTTTTTTTTTTTTGCTTCACTCACCTCAACAGCGATGCTGTATTTGATGTCGCTGCCAGAGAAGTCGAATTTGGCACAAAAGTCCATTAACCCATGCGAACTGTCTAGGCCATAGAGACTCAGCTCAACAGCAGTTAGTTTGCTGGCGGCTACAGAAAAAAAAAATACAAGAGTGAAAGAGGGGGGAACGATGAATTAAAGAAGAGAGATATGAGGGAGAAAGGTTACAAGATGGAGCAGTCAAGGGGCAGGGTATGTGTAAGCAGGGGGAGAAAAAGGCCATGATATTGAGATACAGTGTGATAAAAGCTGTAAGCCAGCTATCAAGCACAGATCCACATGAGATTCACAACACAAAGAAATCAGTGTATTGACCTGCAAATCTTAGTTGTATCTTATACAATAGTATAAACATTAGAAACATGTTTTCATCTGTGTAAAATGAGCTTTTTAGCACAACAATATAGTATCATATATTGAAATACCTCTGTGCATCTGAATGTAACAACTACTGTAAAAGTGGATATTTTCGCATGACTGATTTTTCACGCTTGGCTGGGTAAAAAGAGTTTTGCATGTTTTTGATTCCATGGAATTAAGACATCAACTACTGGAATGTATGGCATGCAAAAATGTTTGCGTGTTTTTATTTTCGCGCCAGTTTCTGGTTGCGCAAAATGCGCGAAAATTTCCACTTTTACAATCGTATTAAGAAGTGCAGACTAAACAGATATTAGCATTTCTGTGCAAACTGTTTTATCTGCACAATTCAACTGATATACCACTCTTCCATACAAACATGAATCTCTCACAAAGGTTCACGAGCAAAATCTTTCATAAAACTTGTCATACATACAAGAGGTATTATTTAAACTTGACCAATCTCCAATGTGTATAAGATTGATAGACATTGAAGAAGGAAAGATAAAGTTTTTTTTAATCAAATCAGAAGATTGTATCTGATATGAAAGAGATGCAAACAATAAATTGTCAAGGGTAAAAGAGACCTCAGTTTAGATTTGACAATCTGTAAGCAAATGTATAGATTCAAGATTCGAATTTCTTTTCATTTGCATCAAATAAACAGAAAAAATATATATGATGTATATGCCGGACATATTTGTAATAATTGCAAAAAAAGAATAAATTAATGAAGTACCGGTACATGTGAAAATGAGTAACAAATGAAGAAAACATACAAATCTGTAATTGTATTTTTTCAAGATATACATATGCATATACTACAAGTTAATTAAGGATGGAAATGGAAATGGAGGGTCCCACTAACAAGCAGAGCTTGTATGATACTGGACCCTCAGAAAATACATAAGACAGTGAATAATGAATTGACGAAGCTACAAACCGATATGAAATAAAATAAAACAAACCAATATCAACTGACATGAAATCAAATTGGGAAGGAAAAAAGGACGAAGAAGAAGAAGAAGAAGAAGAAGAAGAAGAAGAAGAAGAAGAAAGTACAGCACGTGTCATCGTGGACATATAACAGTAGTCAACAATACATTTTCTTTAAAGGACAAGTTCACCTTCATTAACATAAGGACTGAGAGAATGTAGCAATATTAGTAGAACACATCATTGAAAGTTTGAGGAAGATCGGACAATCCGTTCAAAAGTTATGAATTTTTGAAGTTTTTTTGCAGTCACCGCTGGATGAGAAGACTACTGCAGTGTATGATGTCACATGCGTACAACAATATAAGGAAAATATAAAGAGAATTTCACAAAATTTCATCTTTTGAAAAAAGTACACATTCCCTTGACTTGTTACTGACATATGTCATGGGTAATATTATTCCCATTGCCTTCAAAAAGAGGCAAGTCAAGTGCTTTTTTATCATGCAAAAAAAGTGAAAATATGTTGAATTTCATTTACATTTTCTTTATACTGTTGTACTCATATGACATCACGAGCCTTAGTAGTCTCCTCATCCAGCGGTTCCACCACAAAAATTTTTAAAATTCATAACTTTTGCATCGATTGTCCAATTTTCCTCAAACTTTTACTAATGTGTTCTACTAATATTGCTGCATTCTCTCAATCCTTATGTTTATGAAGGTGAACTTGTCCTTTAAAGCAAGGTATTAAGATATGACCATTGACTGTCAGCCCAAGAGAGAAGTCACTTTACTTGGAACCATAGGGGCAATTCCGCGGTTAGTAACATTACATTTGAACAAATTTAGATATTTGTTTTTACTACTAAATTACCATTTATTCATTTCAAGCCAAAATTATGTCAAAAACATGTTCATCATTCCCAGGTTTATGATACAGATAAGGATGAATACAATCCAAGAAATAATAGCATTGCTATGGCAACTTAAAGGACTGGTTAGTAACGTTACGAAAAAAGGACATGACAAAAAAATCAATGTCTTGTAACAAAAAGTGTGCAAAAATTCAAGTTACTTGAAACAAAGTGTTGCATTAATTTCAATTATTGCATCATGACAAATGTTCACACAATGTTTTTTAGCAGTTCGACCAATAATTTCTTAGCTAGACCCCCAAAAGCATGGTTAGTAACGTTACATTTGTCCGGAGTAATTCCGCAGGTCATTTCACCCTTTTGTAATTGACAAAATGTCACATGACTTCTGGAGTATTTAAATGTATTTATCTTTTACCCTTTAGCAAAACTTTGAGGAAAAAATTTCAAAGGAACCCACTGTAATTTGCATTTAAGTGAATTTCAGCATCCCCAGTCCCACATGTACATTTTAAATGATGGTTTTAGATCTCGCGAAATCAATCAATATGAAAGATAAAATCTACTGAATTTGAAAGACCTTAATGATTGGTGAACATCCATGGCATTAGTTGATACCAAGATTAAAGAGTAAGATAAAGAGGCACATTTCTTTTATCCATGTCATGTCCACCTAACTGCGGAATTGCCCATAGAACAATTTCTGTATTTATGGAAAAATATCTTTCACAGGTTGTTTGCATACAGCACATCCAACTTACAATGCTTTTCAATCTGAAAAGTGATGTTCACGCCCACGTGGAAAACGCCAGACCTGTCCAGGCAACTGGTTTTGCACACTTCCCGGACCCTCTTGGCTTCGGGAAGGGAGGGAGCGCAGGAGGTGATGAACAGCTCGGCACCAAGAGACGAAACCCTTGCAGGAAGGACATCCATGTCGTTGGTATAGTCTGAGTCAGAGAAGCAAGGCATACCACCTGATGGGAGAAAATGGCAAAATTATATACACACCATACCAGACAATATATTTCCATCAAAATGAATCCTACCTATACTAATGCTGGTTGCAATGAAAATCAATATTTTGCATCACCAGTAGTAAAAAGTTGTGTCATGAACACTTTAAAAAGAAAATTAATATCGAGAGTACTGAAAATAGTTTGATAAATCAGTCAAGAACAAACAAAAATTTAGCAAATTATTCACTGAGTATGATATTATCTTTCCATATTATGTCAACGCACTTATCAACTATAACTTGTCAACCTTTATCATTAGCTTTAAAATAATCCCTCCAAACTTAACCCGTTGAAGACGAGTCCCGAGTATACTCGGGCAGGTGTCTATGGTAAATGCCTGTTGCAGCAAAATCAAACGGTCCTCAACGGGTTAACCTAACTGTAAAGTTAGCACGCCCACTCTAGTGTATCAATGTGCCACTGCCCAGCTGTTCTATTCATTGTAGGTAATTATTGTATACGCTGTTATTTTTGTGTACAGATATCTTTGTGAATGAGGAGGTATAGAAATTTTTGCGAGATGTTGTTTTTCGCGAACTGACACCGAGGCCTTCATAAGTGCACAATGACCTAGTTAGCGCATGGTGACATTTTTGCATGTTGTTAAATCGCAGTCCAACTGTGATTTGCAAAATTGGTGAAAATTAAACCCTCACAAAAATAACAGCTTATATACACAGTAGTTTCCAGACATTTGTGCCAATCCGCAAACACAGTGTAGGAAGGGCTATACTAATGACAACCAAATGTATGACACATAGTGTCAAAATATGTAACTGACATCTAACATATAACTGATACACTTCGAAAAGGGCAAGGGGCATTTTGTGTGTGTGCGTGTGTGTGTGTGTGCTACCCACTTCACTCACAGAATGTAGGTACCATGTAAACACAACCCTGTCACAGTCTTAATATCAAAGTAAGCCTTATCAAAGAGTAAATCTTTCTCTGAAAAGCACTGCCATATTTGCACAAAGACGCCATTAAATTGATGCTGTGTTGAGAATCATCTAAATACCAGGCTGCGCAGCTCAGATGAGGTTCATTAGAGGCAGGTTCCCTTCAGGACAATGCTTAAATTTTCATCATTTGATGTTGGCCTTTAATAGAAAATGATGTAACTTATGACCACACATCAACCAAACCAATGTTTTTGATGTGCAGCTTTGGATATGTTCTCGTCTGGGTTTTTGACTTTGTTATAAAGTTATTATCCAACCAGTCTATATAGATAATTGCCTCATTTAGCAAATTTGGTCCTAATCTCTAAAGGCAAATCTCCTCTTTGGATGGAGTCAAAAATGAATGACATGAGTTATAAACTGCTTCTTTGACATGGTGCATTCTGCTCGTTGACATTGGTTGTCAACTTTTTACAGCTATGTCACCAAGGGATGAATGAGAAGGGATAATTGCTAAATGTCCATCAAGCACTACCATGTCTTTGATTTTCACGAGAAAATCAGGATTAGCCACATGCAAGGGACCCACAATACAGCTTATATCGATCTGCAGCCCTGTGTCAACCCATTGATGACTAGTCCAGAGTATACTCAGGCAGGTGTCTATTTAAAACGCATGTTATAGAAAAATCAGTTCATCCTCAACAGGTTATTCAGTATATCCCTTTGGTAAAGAAGAAAACGAAGTTCTACACTACAATTGGCTTTGATATTATATCTCTTTACTTTGAACTATGAATTGTTTTCATTTTCATATCTGGCTGATCTGTCTGTTTGCTAAATGACTCAAACAATTATGAACAGATTTGGATGAAACTTACAGGAAATTTTGATAATAACACAAGAAGCAGATGATTACATTATTGGTAGCAATCTAGATCACCATATGGATCCAGGCTTTTATTTTT
The DNA here is from genome assembly GCF_040938485.1 of Diadema antillarum. Taxonomy (NCBI): domain Eukaryota; kingdom Metazoa; phylum Echinodermata; class Echinoidea; order Diadematoida; family Diadematidae; genus Diadema; species Diadema antillarum. The sequence goes on from NW_027271332.1 coordinate 156,427, forward strand.
ATCTTTGTTTGAAGATATCACTGGCAAATAGGGCCAACAAACAAGGGAGTTCAAGCTGCATGTATTTGAGGCGTGCATACTTACACTGCAAAAAATGCGGTGTTAAAAGTGTAACACCAACCGGGTGTCAAACTGTGGGTGTTAAATTTGGTGTTAAATTGACACAATTTGACACCCTTCGGTGTTAATTTAACACCAACATTCTCTCATTCATTGGGTGTTAGATTCTCGGTGTTAAAATGACACCCAAGTGGTGTTATAGTTTTGTCATGAAAAGGGGGTTTTCACTAATAACACCGTATCGGTGTTAGTTGTCCACCAGAGAAAGTCACGTGTTCGCAGTCCGATGATCTCATTGGTTACACATGCCAATGCCTGAAATTTGTTGCTGTGGCGCGGAGTCGTCAACGTCTGTCATCGCGATAGTCAGGATTTCGATGTCGTCTGGGGCTAAAAATGACATTGAATCTATGATGGTGACTTTGCTAAGTCTGTCAGCGGGGATAAGTATCTTTTAAGGTAATTATTTCCTTTACCAGTTATTTTCTATCATAAACGATGTGCATGATTTTCACGGATTTCATCGCACATTATAGACAACTTTGTCTTTGCACGCACGTAATACTATAGTATACTATGTAGCGCAGCATACTAAGTACATGTAGCCTATAGTGTTTGCCATACATACATGTAATAGGCCATAACACCAACGCGCTGCAGTGGTGCATTGAGTCCGAATTTCGCTGAGGGTTCCTTTGTCCAATAATTGCATTTTAAAAATATCATCAAATTTTAAATATAAAAGGTTCCGTGGCATTTTGTATTGTTATTGATGTAGTTTTCTTACCTCTGAGGCTCTGGTGCGGATCTTTGTTAGCGCGCAAATCATTACCCGCTACTGACGTGCACGAAGACGAAGTTCGAACAATGTTTGTGTGTACATGTTCGTAGGTTTGTACATGTTCGTAGGTATACTGGTAGGACCCTAGGCCTACTATATTTTTTTTGTAGGGCCTACTGTAACTGTTCTAGATCCAAACTGTTAGGTTTAAATTAGTACTAGGTACTAGTAGCAAATATCGCTCTAAAAAGAGCGTGAATACCCGATTAAAGGGGCTGGGTGGGGGGTTCTCCCGACCCGATTTTTGTTTATCACAACAGGTTTACGTGATGTTTTCAGTAGCTACAGTGTACACGTACAATAGGAACGTAGGGGCCTATATAGGACGCTAGTGTTTGCGCGTGGATCTTACGTTAGAATCTACTAGTCTAACTAGTTTCTAATATGAGTACTACTATTTATGAGTTTGCTAACCGCTTACAAATTTACATTATATAAGAATATGCTCTTATAAAGTTGATGACGTCACATGCATGTAAAACCGGTATTTCCACCGAGTCCATGTTAAGACTCTAGACTCTAGATCTAATTGTAAGGTGCGACTCACTGCGAGTTCAAGGGTAGCGAGAAACAGAATCACAGCCCATATTAATAACTGGCAGTTGTTCTCTGTCTGAGAACTGATCCTAAATTTCACAAATGAGTCAAAATGGAATACATGTATCATCGCTTTTTTCATGATTCAGGTGAGGGAATATACGTCTACTTTGATGGTAGTATTTGTTGAAATAATCTCTTGGAAAAAAAAATCCCTTCTGGAATATGCCTCTTCCCCATACTTATGTTATTGCCACACTTAATGATATTGGTAATAGTGCCCTTGAGAATCTTGAAAATGATAGAATTGCAAAAAGACCTTTTATTATCTATCTAAAAAACCTTGAAAATGAGAGTAGATCAATTGCAAAATGGCATTTGATTTTTCCATTTCTCCTCAAATAATATTTGCATAAATGTACACTGCATAAAGATGATGAATACCTGGAAGCAGGATATTATTGCCCCCCCCCCCCCCCTGGTGGCTAATTAAAACGAACTTGAAATTATGAGCATATCTCAAGTAGGTATATATAATAGAATCACCGACTGAATTAATCTGAAGCCACCTGAACAAAACCCTTTGTTTTCTGCAGTTCTGATCAAATCTTTCATGCACACAAGATAAATCTGTTTCATGCACTTGTATCATCCACAGTAAATACACTAGTGCAGTTATGTGGATGTTCAGTACTTTGAATCCTAAGCCAGTGCATCACACCTTGCGCACCAGTTTGACAGTTTGTGGACTTGTAGCCACTTGATAATTATGTATGTTCATGGTCCTTACACTTGCAGGTTGAACAGTACTTCTCACTCCTTCTCCCAGGCAACGATGCCAAGCTTTTTTGAGCAGTGGCAAGTTTTTGGTGGAAGGTCTTGTCAAGCTAGCAAGAGGAAAGCCTTCACAGTCAAGCTGTTGAGATTGCTGGGAGAACACATGCGGAAAACTGATGTGGATTCATGAGACTTGGAGCAATCATCAAATAGTGTACCACCAGACCTGGTAGCAGTCAGGGTATGCACAATACTATAGATTTTGAAAGCCCCTTTTTTATGTTCTAGATGTCTATCCATCCAATATCGTTTCTTGTGTATCATGCCGCAAGTTGAAAACAATCATCTGTGAATGAAACTTGGTAAGGCTATGTAAATCCAGGGGGCGTTCCACAAAACTTGTCATTGGTGACAACTGTTATAAGTAGCTGAAATCTTTGCATCTGACAATACATTTTATCAAACGTTTCCCTGGAGTCGATAAGGGTCATGAGGTCAATAATCAAGGGTCAGGAGCCCTTCATTATGAAAAAAAAATGCAGGAAATATCTTGTGACTTTGATTTTTCAAAGGCAGATGAATGGATTTCACCAAACTCAATTGTAATACATGTATAAAAGTTCACAGTCACAAATCAATATGTAATGTAATTTTGTTATTTTGGAGATGCTGATGAAATAAAGAAGAGTTTTTTTTTTCTTGTTTTTTTTTAAAGAAGTCACACAACAACCCATGGGTTCATCCTACATGAAGGATCATATGTTTTACTTAATGCTCCCTGATTATGCAGTGCAATTCACTGATAATTTCTGTTGATACCTGGATACTTTGTTAATGAGTCGTAGAATATATTGTATATAACATGCATTTCTTACAACACAGCATAGAATGTAAGTAACCTGCAAATCCTTCTTGTACTCTATCTGCTTCCACCTGTGAACCAGGGCGCAAGGATTGTGCAAGATTGCTGTGGCTTTGGCTATAGACTACCTTATCCGATTTCAAAAGGTAAGTCTACATGACTATAAGGTTTGTTCAAATATGATGCGACAAACCCCCTGACATTTTTAGTGTTCAGATATGGTGCGCCGAACCACGCCACTTTCATTATGTTAATGAATGCACATGACTAAAAAAAAAAAAATAAGATAAACTCATGACATTGTATCTTCACTTACTTTTGAGCTTGATTGCACCATAACTTCATGCCACTGTGTGGCAAAATATATTTCTCTTGCCTCAGTGTTTTTGTTTTGTTTTGTTGCATTTTGATCTGTTTATTTGTTTGTTTTTTACCATCTCATATCGCATTGATTTGTGCACTAAAATGTTGCCGGAGTTTGACTCATCATATCTGAACAAGCCTTTATGAGTCATTTTGGACAGGCAATTAGAACTCACAGTACTTTGGTATTCTGAAAATGAAATTGATTTTTACGAGTTTAATTGATTTTGCATTTTCTACTTTCTATGATCTGTTTTTGTATTAGAAAAGAAATTAGAGGTCAAGGGAAATTTTCTGGGGGTTTTTTGTGTTGTTGGACTATGTAATTTATTAAGATCACTTGCTTTTCAATGTTTCACAGGTTAACTTTTTTTTTTGGATGTTGTGAATATTTTTGCGCACTTGCCTTTGTCAGGGTTATGTCCTGATGTCGACGAGAACTTTACTCGTGAATGCTTCAAAGTCGATCCTTGAACTTTAAAGATTGTCTTCCCCATATGTAGGCTGAAATTTTAAAGTTGCTTTTTGATCAGTCACGAATAAGAGAAAAGTGATAAATTTCAAAGCTTCTTTAAGAAAAAATAGGTATAAGTGAGTTTTAATTGTGAAATTATAGTGATCTTTAAGTAAAATGGAATAAGATCCATTTATTATCCTCTGCCAAGAAGTGGTGCCTGAATTGTTATGGTTTTGAGTAGTCCATCCCTCCGTGTGTGTGATAGCTTGAAATCTGTTAAAATAATCATAAATGTGAACAAAATGTGTTAAGCCTATGTATGACTGAGTCTATCAAATTGCATTATGGAATCGAAATAAAGGTCACAGTCAAATTTGTCTAGTTTTTATTTGTAATAGATTCATACAATGTCTGTTTGTTTTTCATTGTTTCCTTACATTTTCAGCCTGATGCTAGTTTTGATCACCACTTGAAGAGGGAAAGCAGAAGAAGATGCAGCTCTTGATGCAGCTTGCTTGCTTGAAGATCAGAAGATGCAGCTTGCTTGACAGAGGACGTCAGAAGGATAACATACATGTGTACCAATTACTTCATTGTTGACCACTTGGTACTACCCTGCCCTGGTGATATCATTCAGAGTGCCTTCGACACATTGTTCAAAGCACATTAAATATGTGTTTTGTCTACGGTATGTAAAACCTCTCATCAACCTTTGGACATTTGGAATTACCCCGAGTTCGTGAACCGAGATCTAAACTTTCAAATAGATAATGAAGTGATGCATTCTTTAGGAGTTCCCACTGAAACTGCTTTTTTTTCACTGTTTGCCATACGAACATGGACTGAGTGATGGACAAACAATAAATTGCGCCCAGGGGGCCTGTGTACGGACATAATTTGATTCGTTCAATGGTTTTAGAAGACACTTGAAGAATCATCATTGTGACAATGAAACTGTGAAGATACTCCAAGTCCAGTTCTATGGAGGAACCGAGATAGAGACTGATGATACAAGTTGTATACAGTTGATGAAGCAGTACTCTCCATTAGTCGATGAGAGTTTTTGATGAGGAGGTGATTACCTTTAGTGCAGGGGACATTGAACAACGACCTTGTAATTTTTACATGTCCTAGTTTACATGTGTCAGTATGGAGTAATGCATTACCATGGTAACATCAAATTTTCATAAAGATTACAAATACAGAATGTGGATCAAGCTACTCAGTTTTAAATCAATTCTGTTGAAATTCGATTGTCCAGAAATCTGTTGCCATGGCAATTGCAGTTTTTAAACAAATCATACAAAATTGTGTGGATCACGCTGCTCTCTTAGTTTCTTTTTTTTTAGCATTTAAATTTGAATTTGATACATATGGTCACTATGATAATATGTTATCGTGCAAGACACTGTTTGTGGGGGTCATAAATCCGTTTCCATGGCAACAGCATCTTCATACAAATCATCCACAAGTACGATGTGGATTCAGCTAACTTCCTCAGATTTTGAGCATTTGACTTTAAATTTGGCACATGTGACCACTGTATTATGTACCTGTGCAAATTTTATTTTTCGTCATTGTCAAATATTGTAGTATGTTGTCAAGTTAATGGTATTTTGTAATGAGAATCATATAAACTACAAGTGGATTGAGCTTACTCTCTCAATTTTTAGCAATAACCTTGAGATATGACACCTATATATTGTGACAAGATAAATTCTAGATGTGCAAAACACTTTTCTCGTCAATGTTAAACAATGCGTTGCCATGCTAACTTATTTTTTTAATACAAAGCAATCGAAGATATTGTGATTGACTCATAACTCCCTCATGTTTTAGGCATTTGACTTGAAATTTGGCACGTGACCACTGTAGTGCGCTAATGTGCAAATGTCATCTTTTGTATCGGTCAAAGAAAGTGTTATCATGGCAGTGACATTTTCAAATTAAAAACTTACACAACAGTTGATTATGCAATCTCCCTCAGTTTCTGAGCATCTGGCCTGAAATATTGAACAGAGTGCTAATGTAATGGCAACCATCTTTTAAAATGAAAATCAAACAAAAAATACTGTGAATTGGGTGAGCTCCCTCAGTTTTCTAGCATTTGACTTGAGGTTTCGCGCATGTAACCAGTGTAATCTTAAAATGAGTCGCACACTGATCTCACTGTTGAGTAATCTTGCTATGGTAACAACTTTTGTTACATTGTACTTTTTTTTCAACAAAAGGCATACAAGAATATCATGAATTGAGCTAACTCTCTAAGTTTTAGGTGGGGGTATCAATTACATCCAGTTCGAGTTGAAAATATTGGCCCAAGAAGGCCTTATGTGTGTCATTTGAATATTTAAATGATCCGAATTTCACATGCTTGTATCATCACTTGCAATAGCATTGATCAAAAGAAAGAGTATAATTTTTTTTTTTATGTTAACATTTTACAACCAGACTGGATGATCTATGTTAAATATTTGAATTATACAGCTGAGTAGGCAATTCAATTTGAACATTTGAATGATAGAGCCAAGAAGATATGATACTAGTATCAATTTCATTTGAAAATTCAACTTGATAGTGCCAAGAAGGCCAAAGGTATTCAGAGTGAGTATTTAAATTTGATATTTTAGCCTACAATAGCCATAATGTATCTCATTTGCATAGATAATCAAAGAACCAACTGACAGGGTCAAAGGTATTCCATTTTGATACTTATATTGTAGAGATGAGGCTTTCATTACATGTAATAGAATTATTGTGTTTTGTTGTGACAGACAGAATTTATTAAATATTTTGATCAACCTAGTAGCACGTGACTGTCTTTCACCTACTTACATTACTGTGTTATTTTGTGCGATTGAATGTGGAGAGTGTGAAATGATGTCGAGGTATCGACACTTCAAATTGTTAATAAGTTGGCATCACTTGGAATTTATTTCTCACTCTGAAGCGTTGAATCAACACTTCTGTGGTGTCAAATAAACACCAAATAATGCAAACTTATAACACTTTGAAGTGTTAGAATAACACCATGACAGGTGTTGGGGTATAGATTCTAACAACAAATAGTGTTGAAGTTACACCGTCATTGGTGTTAAAGGGTGTCAAAAGAACACCAAAGTGGTGTCAACTTATCAATAATCTAAGCAACACCAAAGCTGGTGTTGGTATATTTTAACACCACGGGTGTTGAACTTACACCATAACTGGTGTTGGGATGTCAAATGAACACCATTATGGTGTCAACTTCTTAACACTCTCTTAAGTGTTGAAAAAACACCGAGGCTGGTGTTGGTATATTTTTACACCCTTTAACACCCATGGGTGTTGGATATTTTAACACCAGAGACGGTGTTACTTCAACACCAGATGGTGTGGTCCTTTATTGAAGTTCGGCCGGTGTTAGATTCAACACCAGTGGTGTTAAATCTAACACCACTGTTTTTGCAGTGTAGAATGAAGGCGCACTCTAGACGCAGCATACAGTGAGCTAATGTGGTAGACTCTGAGACACTGACTTCTATATCACTGGGAGATTTAAAGGGCAATCTTCAGCATGAATGTATGGATGATAATTATATCTGAGAGGCAGCAAGTTAATGAACTGTCATTTCAAACTATGACCCCAAAGAAACTTACCCCCTTGGAAGGTTGTCAGATGGCACAAGATGTCCTTGCCCTGTAGACAAAATAAAAATGCACAAAGTAAACATTAATGAATAAAAACATCACACATTCAATTTTCAAATACTGTCAAATGATTTCAAATTCAAGATTTCCATTTTCTAGTTTGTTCCAATTGCATTCATTTTGTTGACATTTTGATTTTGTTTTTCTCAAATGATGATATCACAAAACGAATAAACACTCAAATAATTGTACATATTGTACATGAAAGTAAATGGTCAGTATTGGGTCTATTTCTCATACTGGTGGACACATGAAATAATTATGATGGAGCCTGCATAAAGATGAGGTTGGTTATCTAGCTGTTCTGTTTACCTTGCTACTGAGCATAGCTTGCACTGGACTTCAAACCCTATATCTCAAAGATACATGACGTATAAAATATCTTTAACCTGTCATAAAAAACACTGACCTATTTGACCTATAAAGACACGCACCATCAGTCAAGATAGTAATATAGATACTATACAGTGACATGATTAGAACAACGTATAATTATGAAAAATCAGCTGAAAATGCCATCTGCCAAAATATGCTGAAATTAGAAAAGTCGTAGTGCAAGGGTTTTGCTTTGTTTTGTTTTGTCTTTTTTGTTTTTATTTGTTTTGCAAGAGGTATATCTTCTACTTTTAGTGAATGAAGATACTGCAATATACTGTATATATATATATATATATATATATATATATATATATATATTTATACATAAATATATCAGAGATTTCTTTTTTGTTACTATGTCACTGCCTGTCATAATACAAATGTGTAGCAAAATGAATGGATTCAAAATAGAGAGATCAATTGCTGGTTATGGTGGTTCAACTTTGCCAAGTGAAAAAAAACAACAAAAACAACCTGTAAATGTATACGGAAATCTTTTTATAGGAAACAAAAAAGGATGCCACACAATGAAAATTATGAGTTGCCCTAAAAATTTCCACTGGGCAAATAGCAGGCATGTACCTTATAATTCAAGAAAATATAATTTCACTGACTTTCTTAGGGAAATTTTCAGCAATCTGTTACTTTTTGATTAAAATGTGATGCAGCACACTATACTTTACGGGTGCTTCTTGTAAAAATGTCATATGCAGCATTATTGGAAGATATATTCCAAACATACATCATTACACTTAGAAACACTGCACCAAAACACTGACTGGTACATAAAGCTTATGATTATGAATGATTATTTTCTGACAGAATTAGATGGGATATTAGAAATAGTTGCATGAACCACAGCCAAATATTGCACAAGTTGAATATAATTATAGTTACACTTGTACATTTATATTTCAAGAAATGAGGAAGTTCAGTATACATATCATTGATCAAATATAATTGTATTCCTTTGAAATTCATTCTATTCTTTGTTAGCGAAAAAAAAAATTGTGCCCTGCGTGCGGCTGCCACATTCAGTACACAAAACAAAATACACAAAGTCTATGCACACATCATACCATGAAGCTGCAGATCCATTCTACTTTATACTCTATGGAGAATAACTCCATCTTTGATCTCATCATTCAACAGATGACAAGTGACTATTATGATAAGCTTATTACTTTTGTGTATGCTCACTTGAAACTATGCTGTTCCAAATTTGATGCTGAATTAGTCCAGTGTGTGGTGTATGTGAGAACAACATTGTCTGTACAGCACAAACTGGAAACACTTTCATATCACGCATGGAAGGGGAATTCATAATCATATATTGTATATGTGCACTTGCATAGCTAAATGTACTGCATAACAATGTGTGAGGTACAAAAGAAAAAAAAGACTGAGCTGTCTGGTCATATATATGCTAGTAAAGTCTTTGACATTGTAAAATCGAGAACCTCTGAAAATTAAACATGGAGGTTGGAAATAAGGTTACAGTCAGTTGTTCCAAAGGTTCATTATTCCGGATGTTCATTGTTTTAAATGTTCATTACTTTAAAGTTTTGTTATTCTGCAAATTGAATAAGGTTCAGTATTGCAAAGGTCCTTTAATCCTAAAATGAAATGAGGTTGGTTATTCTGAAGGTTTAATCCAAAAATGACATGAAGCTCAAAGTTATTAACATTGATTTGATTTGATTTGATTTGAATTTATTGCCACTTCATGGGGTGGAACACCCTGATCAGCAGAGCTGGTTTCCACAGGGGGTCCACATTCTTTTCATCTTACACACCTTCTTTCTATTCTTGGATAAATGAACTTTGGAATACTAAACCTTACTTTCAGACTAATGAACATTTGGAATACTGCCAAAAAGTGTTTAAATTAAGAGAGCAGTAGTTTGGTGTTGCAATGTCATAATTCCCAGACCTCCATAGTAAGCATCCAAGAATGTACACTTGTAAGTGTGTATGCATGTTTATCAATATAAGCTTTGCCAAGAAAAAACATAAGAAACAATATAAAAAAATTGAAACAACTGACTATAAAACAGAATGACGACATAAAAAATGAAATTAATGCTGATACATAATTGTGCATTCTACTTATTAGGTATGAAGGACTTATAAATACTTGGTTGATACTCATGCATAGTACTTCCAAACCATATGTGTGCAACCCATTGTTCAATGTTGACCTTCAGTCTGATAGTTTAAACTTGGGGAATAAAAGATACCTGACAAACAAAAATGAAGATAGCAGCATTGTCCTTATTCATACGTAGTTGGGTGTGCGCGCATGAATCAAATATATGCATGTGTGTATTGCTATCATGGGGCAAAGTCTAACGAAGTGCAAAAAGGCATTCCTATAATGCTGGGAAATGTTTAAAGGAGACAGGGACTTTTTGATGGTCTCTTGGAATTCATGGAATTTCCCAGTTGCAGTATGAAGTAAAATCGCATGATGATAGCCTTTTTGATTCGTTTTGATGCCATATTTGTTTCACTTTGTCAATGCCTTTAAATCTTTCTGGTCACATCTGCATAGACTCATACTTTTTTTACTGGTCATTTCTTCCTGTTAGCAATATTCAATTGTCAGTGGGCAACACATAGGGTGCGTTGATCAACTCACTTCTGGCATAGAATTAAGGTTTCCAAACAACTTCTGAGAGATTTCAGCAGTTGATATATTCACAGCTGTTTTGATTAAGGGGTTAGAAATGCCTTTCTGAAATGCAGACAAAAAGGCAATTGCAATATCATATGCATTTTAGCCAGAAAGCATTTCTATGAAGAAGATAAATGCAAGGTGGTTTTGAAACACAGTTATAGCTCAGACCTGCCCACGCCATCCACTGCCAACTACACATCTTCGCTCCTCAGGTCAAACTGTGCAATGGAGTTGTGCAATGACAAGTTCTCCGTCTCCACTCACGACAGATATGATAAATGTAACAACTCCAAAAATGTGATCAAAAAGATCTCTGCACACACATTTTGATGGTGATGGGTATTGAAAAGTGTTGGTGGGAGAGTTGATAAAGGCGGCCATTAAATGCTAAGCTGCACAGACCCATGTCAAAAAACATCTTGATTTCTTAAATAAAGACACATCTAACAGCAAAGTAAATTCACAAAACACAGCTTCCTCTTTGTTGAATTGCAGATTTTTGTGACTCGTGTAATAAATTCTACAAAAATGTGTGATAAGTTGATTCATGACTCTGTAAACAAGACAAATGCTTTTTACACGCACTGTACTTTATATACTCCCAAAATGTATTCGTTCAATTGACATTCAAGCGAAAAAGAAGGATGGTTTTAAAGGAACTGTACAGTACTGGTTGAGATGAGGATTCAGCTTGTAACGTTTTGCAAGATATTTTGAAACCACACTATGAAATGTTAAAGATCATACAATTTTGAGGGGAATCAAAAGTTTAATTGGTAAAAATTGGTTTTGAAATGACTGAAATATCTAGAAACAAGGAAAAACAAAGAGATCCTAATAAAAGTCGTGGTTTTGGATATCTCAGCAATTTCAAGGCCAATTTTCATCAAATAAATGTTGAATCCTTCTTGAAATTACATGCTCTTTCATATTTCATAAGAGTTTCTCATTAACCCATCAAAAAATGTTATGAACCTGAATCCTCACCTCAACTAGTAGGCCTACTGTACGGTACCTTTAATCCCTGTATGCATGGTATGCTAAGACAAAGTGCATTGATCAAATTTCACAATTTTGTGGAGGCTCACTAACAGAAGAAAGCTGGAGATACTTAAAAAGTCCTTTGATTTTATTGACTTCAACCAGGAAAGTGAATAAACAGTAATGAAACATAGTCAAACTATAAAACTGATAAACATTAACTAAGCACTTATACACATAGCACCAACTAAGCTCTATTACTTCTGGTTCTTGAGAAGAAGAATTGTAAAGATTTCTTAATCTAGGGGGTTTCAGGCTGGGGGACGGGGTGGGGGTGGGTGGATAAGGTGCCCATTTGAGTAAATTAAGATCCTTTCATCCTACTATGGATGCTACCCGCCAAGTTTGGTGAAAAATCTGTCAAGGGGTTTCCAAAAAGAATATGAAAATTTAATAGGCAACAGGCTATTCCTCCAACTGCTGGTGAGTTAAAATCAAATTGAGCTTCATCAGTAATGGAGTGTATGTACATAATTAAAATCACAAATTCTTTCATACTTCACGTATCATTTTCTTGAAAGGGGGAAGTTAGTAGGGTAGCAGGCCATGCTAGTTATTTGTTATTGCCTTCACACAGGTGATGTTAAAGGGATTGTACAGTTTTGGTTGAGACCTAATTTTGGGTTTCTAATATTTTTAATGAGATAATGAGAAACCTCGTATGAAATATGAAAGAGCATTTAATTCCATGAGGAATTCAAAGTTTATTTGATGAAAATTGGTTTTGAAATGGCTGAGATATCCTAAACAGAGCAAGTCTAATAAAGTGTGGGACCCACATCTTTTATGATTGCTTTGTTTTCCTCTGTTTTTTTGATGTTTCAGTCATTCCAAACCCAATTTTCATCAAATAAACTTTGTATACCTCTTAAAGTGGTATGCTCTGTACCATTTCATATGTGTTTTCATGGTATCTTGCAAAAAGTTAAAAGCCCAATTTTCATCTCCACCAATAGGTGCCTACTGTATCATCCCTTTAACAAACACAATAGTTCTGATATTGAAATCTGCTATGTGAAGGGAGCAAAAGATGGAGACAACAACAAGGCTCATTCTAAGCATTTTTTTTTTCCAAATCATGTTTTGGCTGATGGAATCCATTCACCAGCAAAGCATATAATGCACCAAATTTCTGAAGTCAAATGCACTGAGCTCTTAACTCATGAATACCTCAATATAGTTTGTTGAACCATTTAAATTCAATGCAACCATCGACACAAAGTACCGAACAATGATCAATGCCCAAAGACCATCCCACCACATGCTGACTATAATATTTTCTTATTCCATTCATTGGAGTTGCCAAATATATGTATATATTTTTCTTAAATGGGAGGGGGAGGAAAATCTTCTTCTCAATTTCACTTACTTTAATGATTGTCTTTTCATCCATGTTTTTTCTCAAACAAGGAATGTTGTTGGTATCATTTCTGTTTGAATAGTTGCACTTTTCCCAATCATCTATCATTGCACTGTATCAAAACCTCATTAGACACTCAAAACATAAGAAATACCTGTCCCATTTTTATATCTTTCTGCACAACAACAGTCACCCTGTAGAGAAAAATTCTACCCCCCCCCCCCCCCCCCCCCCCCCCCCGCACTGGGTAGGGTATTGTGGCATAGAGCCTTTTGCAATGCTAAGTATTGTTGCGCTTGAACACCCTCAGGATATTTTCCTTCTTTTTTTTGGTGAAAATTCATCCCCTACTGATATCACATGGATTGATATCTTCACGGCTGCCTGGGCACAAAGGCAAGAAGTGCAGGATATGGATGGTACTACATTGCTCCCCTTATTTGATGAACTCTTTTTATTTTTCTTGTAGCTTTCATGCTTCCACAAAAGAAGTTTCAGCCAATGGCGGATCCCACACATACATCTGTATTGACTACGTGGGCACATATCTGTATATATTATCCTTCAAACTAGGACAGGTCATGATCATGCATACAATGACACACTGGCAAAATGAATGTGGATAAAGCCACAGTGCAAATAGTCACTACCAATCTGTATTCAATCAATGCAGATTTCTTTCAAGGCAGTCACAATACATTTTTTTTCTCTCTTTTCAGATGGTAAAGCAATCATTTCGGCATCAGCGATATCACACTTACATCAAGTCCATGCTGTCCTTCAAACTTTGTAACAGACAAAGAGTTCAAAGGTCAGAACCATGTCTTGATGAGAGCAGATCATCATTTTACCATCCTTGTACTAGGAAAAATTGCTGTCGGTCTCCCCCATGGACTGTATAATACATGTTTTCCCTTTTATTTGATGTGGGACTACAACCATCTTGATACTGAGTTTAATATTGATCAGGAGACATGATTTAGGCTTAAGGGTTTATGATTCACTGTAACCCAAGCCTAAACACGTGGATTGAGTGAAGGCAGCAATATTAGCAGAACACATCAGTGAAAGTTTGAGGAAAATCACACAACTGATTAAATAAATTATGAATTTTCAACGTGTCAGTGCTACCATCACTGGCTAAGAAGTCTATAATTCCAGTTCATGATTTCATTCTGACAAGGCAGAGATTTATTGTACACAAAGCCCACAGAATATCCCCCTGAGTTGAAAGGAAAAAAATGTCAAATGCGATTTTACCATGATCATAACATTACATGACGGTTGTGTTTTATTGAATGCTGTGTATCATATTATTTTTATAATCAAATAAAAAAATTAACAAGATCATTAATTTCATCAGTGCTCTATTGAATCGTGTATATCAAAGTATTTTTTCCAAACTCATAAACAATATTAACATGATTTATAACATTACATTATTGAATCCTGTGTATATTATTTTTCCAATCACATACAAAAATTAACATTATCATTAATTTTATCAGTACTTAATTGAATGTGTAACAAATTATTTTTCCAAACTCACAAACAAGATTTTACATGAGCATATGGAAAGTTATAAGTATTTTATTGGATCTTGTATAACAAATCATTTTTCTGGTCGCATATCTAACTTATTTATACAGCAGAATCAGATGACATGGAAGCAGGAGCTATGCCACAAGTTCTCTTTCCAGTCAATGGTAATGATAAAGTCTGGTGAGGAATTATGCATATATATATATAATATATATATATATATATATATATATATATATATATATATTATATATATATATATATGTATACATATATATAATATGTATATATATATATATATATATATATATATAATTGCTGAAAATAGTTTACTTTTACTGATAAATAAGTGTGCATGTATCTTTTATCTCTAAAAAATAGTGATTGTGATATTAGATGAAAGAGCAATTATATTCTTCATTCAATACAATAGTCAGTCCAGAGTTATTTTTTGTTCTCTCTTTTTTTCCTTCTAATCAGCTGAACAAGTGATTTAATGATTCAACAGTAAATTACAAAATGTGTGTAGATATACAAAATGTGAACATAATCAAATGAATCTACTTGCTGCCTTTAGCAATGGTACAAAATTATTATACTCCTGTTTCTATACAGGTATATTAACCTTTTGAAGATGAGACCCGAGTATACTTAGGCAAGAGTCTATGGGAAATGCATGTTGTAGCAAAATTAGCCCATCCTCAATGGGTTATTACAAGAAATAAAAGGAGAAATTAAAAAAAAAAGAAATGATAGGGAGAGTAGGGGGAGGGGAAGATAGAAATTGTGAGAAATGAGCCCAAAAGACAAAACATACTACACGATACACAACAGAGCTGAATCATCTTTTTCTATTTTGTAGCAATGTAGCAATATATATATCCACAGACATATGTATTATTGTATTAATATATGCATAGTATATATATATATATATATATATATATATATATATATATATAATGTCCGTGTGTGGACTTTAAATATCTATATGCACCCATATTTCCACAAATTTCTTCCACCAAAATCCTGCATACAAACTGCTGGCATCACAAGTATACATCTACCATAGATTACTGCAATCATATATGCCCAAAAAAAAAAAAAAAATTCTACCAATTTGACACTGAATAGTGTAATATCTTTCTTACCCACTTGAAATATACATGTATAAGTTCTGAAACAAGTCAGAAACATATCTAGCTAGTTTATAAAAAGAAATAAAAGTAAATTGTGATCATGTTTAGGCTTAAATTTAAGTTTGAGGCTACCTTGGAGATTATTGAAGTCTATTTTGTGTCTTCTGAAGTATGTGCAATGGAAGGTAGTTTGGAGTTAACTGCAACCAGCAGCCCCATACGCATAGCGTATGGGGCTGCTGGTCGCAGTTAGTTTGGAGTCTGATTTTCCCCATAAAGACAGTATGATGTCATGCTTTCATAATTTATGCTAATTTCCTTTGCTATTGAAACCATAACGTTTAATTTTATGTCATATACTTCTGTATACTGATACATTAAGACTGTGCTTTATCTAACACCATTCATCAAACCAATGAAATATGACACAATCAGCGTTTATAATCTATTATGATGTTCCTCCGCTTTGAAGCTTTTGTCAGTGCTTAGAAATCAATATTTGGCTTACCTGGGATGGGGAATAGAAGGAACAATTCGTAATCGGCGTCGGTTCTTCTTGACAGCATTCTTGGGCCGAAGTTCGATTGTAAAGAGATAATGTGATTAGCGTTGAGTGGATCATCAGTAGAGCCAGCCATCTCCAGGTCGCCATCCCAGGAGTTTGCCGGCTTCTCAGCGGCTCGCTAGCTACCAGTCAAGTGGAAAAGCCAAACGACGCGGATGGTACCGGCTGTCTACAGCTTTTAGATCCTTCGACCGGGAGTGAGCCGCCCTTTCTGAAGAATGATCATTTTCATCTGAGAAAGATCCGTGGCCAACGAAAACTTCTGATCAGCATCATCCGTCTCCAGCTACTTAAAGGTGGCGAGTCTTTGAAAAGCTGTGGTCACTTTGGCGCATGCTTGTTGACCGCCACCAGAGCAGAGCGCAGTTCGGCCGATCGTGAGCTCCGCGAATGCCCGTCAGTGCAGTGGACTGAAGATAAAGGCGCAGGCGTTCTAAGTTCTTGCTTAGCGACTACAGTATACAAATTCCCGATTGTCACGTAGTTCATGGTACATCGTAATTTGCGCATGTGTAGTAAAGACAAACAAAGTTTACGCAAATACAGCAGCAAGAAGAAGAATGTCTATTACTCCCGAAGTGTGTGTGTGTCAGTGGAGTTATCATGCGATGAGTCCATGTTATAAAGCTATTCAGAAAAGTACACAGATGAGCAAGCTCTATTTCCTTTCGTTTGTTAATGTACCCTAGATCACCCTGCCTGTTGTTGACCATGAATTAAGTGGTTGTGATACTATTTTCAGAGAAAAGAATGCATAATATTAAAGATTATGTTATGAAATATTTAAACAGAGTGAACAATGCAAATTCCCTATCCACACTTAATGATTAATCTCAAAGTTTTGGTACGTCGTGTGAAATGTTAGTGACGGGTTTCTTACGAAAATACGAGGTCAGTAAAACAAAACTGATGTCGACATTCGCTTTCCTATTGGTCGAATCTTTAATGGTAGGTGCTCATCAAATATTAACAATTCCCCCTCCAAAGGAATCGGTCAATAGGCATAACACTATAATGAGCAACATGTATAATGGCGGTTAGATCGTCACCGTATGAATAATTATAATGGTTACACTTTACTGCGTCATAAGAAATGTATGTTTGCGCTGTTGCACGCAGGGGGTATAATCGGGCTTCTGCATTGGTACAATAAGGTCTCACTAATAACATATTTGACACATGTTCTTGCTCCTTGTAATATCTCCGGTGCGGCCACAGTGTTTGCTATAAGTCAAAGACTGTATAGATAGCGTCCTCTTGTCTGTTTTATAATTTTCTATTTTGTCTGTTACTTTTTTCTTCCATTTCTTCTTCCTTTTCTGTTTCTTTACTCTTATGTCCTTTGAACTGAGTTCCATGTTATTATACAGTTTTGTTTTGTTTTGTTTACAGGAGAGACGCTGCCGTTGAAATTCAATGAAATGTATTCATATTCCACAATGTGGACATTATAAACATAAAGTATATTGTGACATTTTTGTATAATTACAAATGTAGAGAAGACCTGTCCTAAGAAGCAGTGCTTTAGAAATGTAGACCCCCTGCGGAACATAGACAAAAATATAGTTTAACAGTTTTGAAAGAAAAAGCAGTGCTAACGTAACACTATATACATAATGTGTATACAAGGGCTTAATTATGAGCCCTGTGTGTAGGCCCTATATACCTATAAGGTTACATGATAGCAAGGATGGTGTATATGGTGCTTATGATTACACATGTATATAATTAACATTAAAATTATGAATGAAAAGAATATCATCTGAGTATAC
Organism: Diadema antillarum; assembly: GCF_040938485.1. Taxonomy (NCBI): domain Eukaryota; kingdom Metazoa; phylum Echinodermata; class Echinoidea; order Diadematoida; family Diadematidae; genus Diadema; species Diadema antillarum. The sequence goes on from NW_027271332.1 coordinate 174,491, forward strand.
CATACTTTATTTTCAAAATAATATAATATAATTCAAATCCCTTAAATGTATCCTTTTACCTCAATAAAAAGTCGCTCTATTCTTGCCATCAGTAATAAACTAACGACTAATTTAGTTTCTGGTACTCTTTGACATGGAATTCCAATGAATTAAAACATTCCCAGCTTTCTATATCAGTCTATATTAATTCTTTATCCAAGCTGTTCGTTTTACCTTTACATCAGTTCTAGTTAATGACGTCACTGTATGCATCTTACAGAGCTCTCGATAGTCATCCGGACTGTTCAAATAGGCGTGACAAAGATAACTGAACATAATGATTGGACAAATCCTCCAAAGCTCAATACAAAATTCCAACGAATAGCAGGGAATAACGCACGGACTGTTCAATTATTCCTGCCCAGCGAGGCCCTCTGGTAAACAAAGGACATTGCAGCATTTACCAGGAAACAGGGGATTGCCCATGACCGAACCATGTACACTCTATAGAAAAAAAAAAGGCTCAACTTAGCACTTTAAAAGTGCGGTCAACTTGCACCTTTAAGGGTGTATACCAACGTCGCTTTTCATACCGAAAAGGTGCAAAGTTATATTTGGGATTGCGAGTAAGCTCGGATGACTACAGTAATTTGTTGATCACATGATTGCTACTTTATTTATCATTGATACTTTAGGTTTAATCATGAACATGTAATATTTTGTACATTCCGTAAACTTTGTTACATTCTAAACATACATATTCTTGCATGTTTCGTAATTTTTTTGTTATTGACATTATACTAAATATGATATAACTTATGAGCCTACATCCTACAAGCCCTGCTTTTTAGTAGGTTCCATATATTACTTGAAATTATCATTTATATGTCCGTATACAATAAATTTTGTGTAGTTTTATCTCAAATTGACTATTTTCAAACTTTTTTTTTCAAAATCAAAATTTATGGAATGTAAAATTCTGTACGGAAATGTGTAATATGTAGAAAAAAAAGTCAACAAACTTGAAAATATATTTATTTGTTTGTTAATGCTGTTTAATCGATTTTACTCACACAAAAAACAACAAAATAATTTACCCTCAATCTAACTGCAGCACTGAGGGAAAGAGAGCAAAGTGATGTAAAAATAGCTGTCACAATAATCATCCTCAATTCATGCCTCCGTCTATCTTTGTTTCTCTCTTCCTCTATCTATCTATATATCTATCTATCTATCTATCTATCTATCTATCTATCTATCTATCTATCTTTTCTATCTATCTCACTCCGTGACTGATGACGGCTTCTTGCTCGTTGTCGCGATGACATAAAGGTTGCATTTTTATTCAAGGATTGATGAGGTGATAAAGGGAATAAATCAAAGGTCTTGTATATAGGCAATGTCAGAGAGGAATTTTTTGGATTCTGAAATAAGTATTTACAGGAAAATTAAGTTGGCCATTAAAAATTAAGCCCTAAAAATTTTGTGGTTGGTTTTCATTAAAAAAAATAATAAATCTATTTTAAAAAGTAATAGCTGGAATTTTATTAGAAGTCAGCATAAGAAAGCAAAATAATGCAAGTGTAACGTCTTTTTATTTTTCCTGACCAGGTAAAAAAAACAACTATATTAGGTGATGATCTACTGGTGCTATTGGTCCAGCCAGTGACCCGCCAGACATCCCCATTCTAATTCACGTATATTTTTTTTAAATATCCAACGGTATTTTTCTATTCAATGTTATACACTTTTTGTTTGTCTTTGTTAATGAATGGGTGCTTCATCGAAGAATAACAAACAAGAGGGGGGGGGAGGGGAATTGATATATATTTCTTTTTGTTATTGGGTTGACAATATTTTATGAAACGATATCATAAGGCGGAAACGCGACTCCTGGTCGATTGGTGATGAACACAGAAGTGTCAATTGGGTACAATACAAAACAACGCTCTTTGTAACCGCGGCCAGACTAGCAAAAAGATCTTAACGATATCGATTTTTAGACCACTGGGCCCTCTGGTAGAGCAGTGGCAACACTGAAGAGGATACCCTGGATAAAGAGGGCCTTATTATTTTCATTAAATCATTGTCATTATTATCATCATCATCATCGTCGTCGTCGTCATAACCATTTGAATAATTAAAGAAAAACAGCTTAAGTGCTTCAAAATAGTTCTAAAATTTGAGTTAGAGATAGAAACAACCCCTGTAAAAATTTTAATGAATAAATAATAATCAATGTTAAATTGTGTATAGTCATGCAAGATGTGAACAATGGTTTCATTAAAACTGTTTCTTGAATAAACCATGTACAGTTATGGTATATTGAGAAAATGAATGATATATCCTTATATTTGTGGCTTTATCGCAAAATGTTTATGTGGTAAGATACATGGTTTGTGATACAACTAAATGGGTGCTGTTCGTTATTCCGAAGGTTCGTTAATCCGAAACACACAAATTTCCTATACCTAGAGGTTCGTTAATCCGAACATTTGTGGCGTTATTCCGAAGGTTCGTTATTCCGAAGGTTCGTTATTCCGAAGATACAATATTCCGAAGGTTCGCTAATCCGAAAATGAAATAGGGTTCGTTATTTTGAAGGTTCATTAATCCGAAAATGAAATGAGGTTCGTTATTCCGAAGGTTCGTTAATCCGAAAATGAAACAGAGCTCGTTGTTCCGAAGGTTCGTATACGGACCCTATATCACTTCGGATCAACGAACCTTCGGAATGACAAGCCCTATTTCATTTTCGGATTGACGAACCTTCGTAATAACGAACCCTATTTCATTTTCGGATAAAAGAGCCTTCGGAATAGCGAACCCTATTTCATTTTCGGATTAACGAACCTTCGGAATAACGAACCTTCGGACTAAAGAACCTTCGGAATAACAAACCTTCGGAATAACGAGCTGTAACCCAACTAAATTATACATATATTATGCATCAAATGTGAAAACTAGAACATTTTTTTTATATCAACTGCTCCCATAAATAGTAAACACTTGCTTTAAACTTTTCGATCTTTTGACAGAGTGACCGGGGCTGAAGTGTCACGCTGCAGCATAAAAAACAACCACAACAACACCATAAACTTGATTATTCCCATGGGAATAATCAGGTTGATGGTGTTGGGGTCGTTGTTGTTTTTTTAGCTGCATCGTATCGCGTCGTCGATCTGGTCACAGAGTTAGAAAATTGAATTTTCAGGGGCTGTCAGGCAGCTTGGTCCGAAACCCACATTTTGCTTATGTAGGAGACCAGTGTTTGTATTTCCATTTGAGTAAATACGCCGACCGTATAATGATTGACTGTTTGGCCAAGGAGGTACTAGGCAATGCCTATATAGTACCTCCTTGGTTTGGCTTAAATGGGAGCCCTGCGATAGCTATTGAAACTTTGCTTTTAATATGCGTCTATATAATGTGATATAACTCGTGACCATTTCAAGTCTATTCTATAGAGGTGATAAGGAAAACAAGTTCAGTGTGTTCTTTCAGATCATCCTGTGGTGGCCGAATGTTGCAAATTTCATGATTAATACACCATAACACAAGAGAGGCTGCTAAGGAATTGGCCACCATCCAGAAAAGACATTATCAAAACAGAAAGGGATTATCTCTCTAATGGGAGAGATCTCTCTTTTTGGTTGCTCAAAATATTTATAAAAAGGATTAACTGTTCAGATAATCAGATTGACTGGTACAAGACAAAGCTGGTACATAGACCCTATAGTAAAGCAATGTTGCATGTTTTAGATGGACTGAATTCCTAATGTTGTCGAACTTTGTCATACCCAGCTATAGATTTGATATAAATATTGGTTTTCCCGGCCAATATCGCACTTTTGTCAATCCAATTCCTTATTGCTGTCTTAAATCTGATGATCTCTTCATTCAAATTCATTTTGGAGCATTCAAATTGCTTTTGACCTCATTCTAATTACCACTTTTTCAACTTCAATTCGTAAGTAAATTCGCTATTCGTTCATTCAGTTTGAAATGATATAGTCACGTGATCACGTAATACATGCTGAGCTCGTTCATTTGAATTCATTTTTGGGCATCCTATATACATGTTCAGTTCAGTTCAGTTCAGTTCAGTTCAGTTTTTTATTTCTGCATTTCAAAATCAATACAAATCAACAAATCAACAAAATACTTACATAGTCATTTACAGAGCTAATATTCGTAACGTTTGGATCATACATACATTTTTTTTTTCAAGAACGAATATCATATATGAAAGGAAGCAATAGGAAATGATAAAAATGAAATGCAGGGGACCATCATCATAAGCTAAGCTTGACGAGGAAGATGGCCCCAGGTAAAGAGATACATAAAGAAAATCTTGCCACTCACTGAGTGGGGGGGGGGGGGGGTAATTGTGCGAATGGCACAATAAAGAGATACATAAAGAAAATCTTGCCACTCACTGAGTGGGAAGTAATTGTGCGAAGGACGTGCGGTGCAGTGCGGTGTGCATTGTGTTGGGATGAATCTTGGTTTGTACGTTGAGTGTTATTTTGTGTATCAGTGTGATGAGGTGAATGTTACTTCAGTTATGGCCGTGAACTCATTGTTTAGGGTGTTTGTTGACCAGGTGGTATGAATATTTATGTGTCAGAAGTATACTGGATTATGAGGGTGTTTTTTAGTTCTCGTTTGAAAATGTTCAACGACGTACGTTGTTTTAAATTAGGGGGTAAAGAATTCCAAATATCTGGTCCATTGTGCTTTAATGATTTTTGAGCTAAAATGATTTTGGGGTTTTCGAGATGGTAATCGGACGACTGACGTGTTGGATATGAATGAACGGTGAAATTTGGAGTGAAGAAGCCATCAAAAATTTTTGGAAGACAATTAAATGTATATTTATACATAAAAACAGCAGTTTGAAAGGTGTGAAGATCCTCAATTTTCAATGTTTTTAGTTGACGAAATAGGTCAAATGTTTTTAGTTGACGAAATAGTTGACGAAATGTATTTAACATCTTCTGCTGTCATTTTAGCACACACGTTCATGCTTTGGTTTTTCCCTTATTTTCTTTCATCATGGTTATTGTTTTGTAACCATCATAACATTTCAAATTTTCGTATTCATTTTAGAGATTCTGGCAACAGTTTGTGTGTGTGTGTGTGTGTGTGTGTGTGTGTGTGTGTGTGTGTGTGTGTATGTGTGTGTGTGTTCATTGAGTCTCCCAGTCCGAAGATGTGGATGTGGCCACAACTTATTTGGCCGCTGTGCGCTTTATTCCGTGTTGTTGGCCAGTTCTATACAGGAAGTCGTGGTTATGATCTTCAAATGTTTCTGTAATTTTTCTCTGTCTTCTTGAGATATACAACTGTATCTAACTTGTGCTATCAATACTGTAAGGCGATGAAGTTAATTTGTAGTACTGGTACGTGTATGCCTGTAATGACATGTATGAAAGAAAAGGGCCATTACAGAATAACAAACTCGAGTTATTTGGGGTAAAAAAATTATATACTTTTACTGCTTAACAGTGTGTGGATGAAATTCGCGAAATTGAATGACTAAAAAATCCTTCTCGGCGAGTGATGGCAAATTTGAATGAACGTAGAGTACCTGCCAATCTGAATGCCTTTTAATTCGAAAGCCACAATGTGCAAATTGCATTGATCGGAATGGTAAATTGATTGCGTAAGTTGCAATTCTGAAGGACAGACTGCGATAACGAGGGGTTTTGCTATATTGAATGAACCTTCTGACAAAAGTGCGAAATTGGCCGGGAAAACCTATATCAAGCTACTAGTAGTATCCATGAACAAAAGATATCGTGCTCTGTCGAGCACTACCTCAAACCATCTCATGATATCACAATCACAGACAGATGGAAGGGAATTATTGGCAATATTCACTGTATTGTACTGGTTAACCTGGAAGAACCATGATACAACGTTAGACGTAGACAGCGTGCACTGCATTGACATTATATATATTACAATATTATCAGTATATTCACCATGTAATGAATTGTTTACTTAATCATTCTTCTTTTTCAATTCAATCATAGTTTATTTCCAATCAACGAAAATCAAAACATAGTACAAAGTATACATGTCATGAAATGATATTGTTCAAACATTTGCAGAAGATCCATGTAATATACAAGATAAGTTATATAACAACAACAATAATTAGGAGAAACAATGCATATATACTTCGTGGGCATGCGGAAAATGAATTCGATTATGGAAAATAGTGATCCACTAAAAAGCAAAGCTTGTGGGACGTGGATCGCTAGATAATTAATAAATAAACAATATATTATTCAAAATTCTTTATAACTATTGTATCTAATATAGATTATTCTAAGTTATCTGTAGAAATATACATATAGTTATTTTAAGATACGCAGGTCGGAAAAAAAATAATAAAGTATCAATGCTAATGCCCGTACACTGTTCATTGAACCGCGTGTACCGGGAAAATAATATGACAAGAACAACACACTCGTACACACATTCAATTACCCACAAATATGTAAGACGCGAGACAGTACCGAGAAGAGGGAAGACGATAACAATACAAGGCTACGAAGAACAAAGGACAGGAAAGGAAGAGGAGAGAAGAAAGAAAGAAGAGAGGTCTGCATACAGAACACGCCAAGTGCTGCGACATCAGGACAGATGAAAGCTGAAGCATGAATTAATGCAATTTGGATTATCTAGAATTATAAATAGAGAGTAGGTATTGTCTGAATTTGTATTTAAATGTGACGAATTTGGGGGAATCTTTTAAAGTATTATCTAGATTATTCCAAAGTCTGGGTCCAGTATAAAGGAATGTATTTTGGGCATGTGCGGTTCTCGTTAATGGAAGATGGAATTCATCGGATCGTCGTGTGGGATAGTTATGTACATGACTGTTTTGATGAAATGAGTCGTGAAATATTTTGGGTAAGAAGTTGCTGTTATAATTAAACATGAACTGGCCAAGTTGAAACACATACAAATCTTTTATTTTTAATATTTTAAGTTAATAATGCAGATGAAGAAAGATAATATTTTAATCTGTTCATACACCAATGTTACGTGACATAGTTTTATATACAGGTATGTTATCAATATGGTTCCTCCATGAAAGCTTGTTATCAACACAAACACCAAGAAATTTAAAAGAAGAAACTTCTTCTAGAGGAGTAGTATCAAATGTTATACTCCCTGGGAGGCTATCTAAAGAGTTACTAAAAAGCATAAATTTTGTTTTTTTAATATTTAATGACAATTTATTTGCGTGTATCCATTGTATAACCTTTTTCAATTCTTCGTTTACTGTTCTTGTTAAGATATTTGGGTCAGGGTGGGAAAAGAAAAGGTTAGAGTCATCCGCGAATAATATGAATGATAGTTTCTCCGAGGATCTATGAAAATCATTGATATAAATAATGAATAACAATGGGCCTAGTAAGCTCCCTTGTGGAACACCACATATAATTGTTTTATTTTGAGAGTCAAAGCCGTTGACATGTACAAATTGGGATCTATTTGATAAGTAACTCGTGAACCACTCCAAGGCCTTTACACGTATGCCATAATGGGATAATTTAGCGAGAAGAATTCCATGGTTAATCGAGTCAAAAGCCTTGGAGAAGTCCAAGAAGATACCTATTGTGTGTGAAAATGTGTCGAGTGCGTATGTGACTTTGTCGATGAGGGCGAGTAGTGCGTGTGTTGTGCTGTGATTTTCCCTGAATCCAAATTGAACATTTGAAAATATGTCGCAGGTTTTAAGAAAACGTTCTGTCCTGATGTAAACTATTCTTTCGAGAATCTTTAGAAATAGAAGATAATAAAGACATGGGTCTATAGTTATTGACATCATCCTTCTCCCCTTTCTTATAAGTAGGAATTACTTTCGCAATTTTCATGCTATTTGGCACATGGCCAGTTGTAAGCAATGAGTTGATAATGTGTACTAAGGGATCCACTATTTGGGGAATTATGTTTTTTATCAAGTGATTCTCCATTCCGTCGTGGCCAGGACTTTTTCCCTCTTTCAAATTAGCAACAATCTTTATCATTTCTTCTTTATATGTAGGGTCAAAAAATATAGTTTTGGAGTTAGGTGTATCTAAAAAATCGCTAAAAGATTTACTAGAAAGAGGAATATTTTGAGATAAATTTTTTCCAATTGAGGAGAAGAAATCATTGAAAATTTCGGCCATGCCAGCGGGAGTGTTGCTGGAGGCATTGCCCCATCGAACTTCAGAAAATCTGATGAGTTGTTTGGTGTATTCATAGCATTTTTAGTGTTTTCCATGTGTTTTTTATATAATTTTTATATTTGCTTATCTGATTTACGTAGAAATTTTTCTTCTGCGTACGTAATAATTTGGTGAGTGTGTTTTTGTATGAAACATATTTTTTCTTATTTTTTCAGTGGGGTTGCATCTGTAATTATTAAACAAATTATTTTTCCTGTTTATACATCGTAATATAGACTGGGTTATCCACGGGAGTCTTGGAATTTGCTTATATCTATTCTCTATATTACGCAGGGGAATATGGTTATCAATTTCGGAGGTAATAGTAGGTATGAAGTAGTCATAAGACAAGTTGACATCGGTAGTGTTGTATACAGAAGAACAGTCGATTTCATTTAAGCTGTTTTGAAGACTTGTAAGATTATCTGCAGTAATCTTACGTCGCTTATAATAGTTATTTTGTTTAGTCAATTTAATTGAAACCTGGGCAAATATAGGATAATGGTCGGTGATGTCTGAGAGGACGATACCAGACTCAGGAAGTGGAAGAACGTTACAAAAAATGTTGTCTATGAGGGTATAGCTGATTGGCTGGCGACACGGGTAGGCTGGAAATTAATGGTAAAATTAGCACTATATGATATCTTATTGATAACATACTTCTAACAGTATAACCACGATAACACATTACTGCACAGTTAAAAAAAATCTTAAAAATGCTTTGTAATTGTCTGAACTTCAAGAGGTCAGACTCGACTTGCATTCCTATTTTCTGGTTCCTTCCATTATGCTTGTTTTTTTTTTCATGTGACTGCATATTTGTTAACATATGATATTGCATTGAATAAAAAAATTCAGATTCATTCAATTCATTCATTCAATTCACGCAAATGAACCATTAACCATGCCATGTAAAATGATTCCTCCCCATTTGTTTATATATAACTCACTGGGAAATGTAAAAAGTCGAGGAGGCCACCATGAACTTGGTAGAGATCTCTGACACGAAACATTATTATCATCTTTTGTCCATGCAAGTATACACACCATGTAAATGTTTGAAGGTAGGTATAGAACAAGTTGATAAGACTATCGCTAATCAAAGACATACAGACCTTTATCTCAAATCAAGTCGAGAAGACTGCCCCACAACAACGCAATGCACGATGCCCGAATCAATGTTAGCTCCGCATGCTCTTTCCGCATTCATTCCAGCTGATGTTCATATAGAGGGACCTAAATTTTACAGGTAATGCTTTCAGTATAAGCCCTCAAATTTAAGTGTATACTTTTCTTCAGAGCATGATTATCTATTTACATTTGTCATTAAAGACATTTCTTTATTCTCTCGATTTGCAGAGCTGTCAAGCCCTTCGAAACTAGAACACGCGACCACATACAACTTGGTTAATGATTTGTTGACACTTAGCTCCCTAAACAGTTGACTGGAAATATTTTCTTGTCAGACCTTACTCCTCTCAGAATGCACTTCTCATACAGTTGTTCACGAAGTTTATTCAATAAAACTTTAAACCAATCGGATTATGGATGTTTCTTCTTTTTCTTCCAATCCTTGCCATGGTATTGCCTCATGGTATTAAAAGCTGTAAAAGAATTATGCTCACTTTTGGTCAAACGATGTTTCCGCTGTTCGTGTAGGCCTACTCAATAGAATGTTGCTCTGTTTTCTTTGATCCCACAGCGTTACGAATTCGCTATCATATTCCTTTATTTTATATTGTATTATCTTATATATTATTTTCTATATCTTGCTTGGTGGTACCACATGATGTCGACATTATCTATATAATTATGATTACGTGTATTTCTCTTTCAGTTACATGTTGCATGTTTATTTTACGTGTATGGTCAAAATGTATATTTCTTTTTTTCTAAAGGAATAAGAGAATTTACAATGAAAGTGGAAAAAATATTTAGAATTATTTAGAAATGAGTTAGAAGTTCATGATTATGAATACCGACGGAAGTATACAGCTCTATTATATCATTTCCTGACAGATTTTTAAAAAGTGACGCGATAAAGTTGTCCGTCCTGCAAGGCATAGGCCTATTATTGACCGATGTTTGTATAAATCAATCAACATAAACCAATCACGACAGCATTGCTCCTCTTGATGCTTTTCTTTTAAAATAACATAATGTGTATAATACACGGCAAAACAAACAGAATGTTAATGGTTTACCAGAATTTGATCTAAAAATTGATAAGAAACATTTAACAGCAGAGAGAATGAAAATAAAAGTCACGGAAAGTGGTACACTTATACACACACACGCACACACACACACACACATTATATATATACATATATATATATATATATATATATATATATATATATATATATATTATTCGTCCTCGCGCGTGTTTAGGTGTGTAGTTATATAGACAAACAGAGACGGAAAGAAACAGCCACAAAAAAAAAAGAAAATCACACTTCTTCTTTTTTCTCTCAAATGACTTCCGCCTATTCTAGGGCCAATTATGCACAGTTCTATTTTTTTAATTCATCTAATTCCTCATCTTGAAAGTCGAGACTCTTCCTCTCTTTATCTCCTTCAATTAATAGATATTTGAACACCTGCCTTTGTGATACCAAGTTGACGAAACTGAAACCAGAGCATCCACCGCTTCGAGAGTTGACAAAGGAAACGTTCCTTCTCTATATACGTTTGTAGTAGGAAACTTAACCAATCATTTTCTAATCGACGTGCTGCCCCGTTAAGTGCATGTGCCCATCAGAGCAATCTATTGCGATGAGAACAAAGAAACCCACATGTTTATGGTTTTGAAAAGTCAGAGCATGCTATGTATGCACCCCTCTCCCCCCCCCCCCCCCCCCCCCCCCCATGGAATAACAGATTGACTCTTCATTTTAACTGCCGCCGTTAAAGGCCAGCTACCTTCATCCGAAAACCCTGGCTTAGTTTGTGTCTATTCATCAAGGGCTTAAAATACAGCCGTCTTCTATTGATATACTTGTTATAGTACTGTGTATCAACTCGCCGTCGGTCAGAGCGGGTCCACTGAGGCGGGTTCCTTATGATATCATTATGTTGACCACTATTATTAGGACGGATAAGATGTTAAGCACAAACTTCATCCATTTCCGTCAGGAGTATACCTAAGACAACGTTAACGATGATGATGATGACGATGATGATGATGATGATGATGATGATGATGACGATGATGATGATGACGATGATGATGATGATGATGATACTATTGTTGTAGTGAGGGTGACGATGTTGATGATGATGATAATAATATTGTTGTATAGTGATAATGATAATAATGATGATGATGAGTATGATGGTTATCACTACTACGACTACTACTATTACTAATGATGTTGATGATAATATAGGAATAACGATCCTGATAATTTTCATGATGGTTATTATCCTGACCGAAACTTCAGCAAATAATCAATCATAGCTCATAATAAGCCTGGTGCGATACTTTCTTTCATATCCTCCTTACTATTGTGACACTACTTTTTTTTTAATCATTGCATGTATCATGATGTGTACTGAACGATACCTAATTGATTACATTCCTCGACCTTTTCATAAGAGAGCCAGTTGAGTTTTCCCAAAGTGCGTCAAAAGCTATTAAAGCGCCAGAGTTTCAATATCACCAAAATATCTGATGTAACCATGAAATTTATTATCACGTTTTATCTGCGCTCATTTACTGTAAGTCGCATTCGAGTTAGTCTGGTTTCCAGACCCTTTGCCAACTGGACTCCGCGAAGTCGCCGCCTTTGCCACCTAAACCTGGTCCAGTTTTGGACGTTGAGGGCGTCAATATCCTGTATAGCAAAATATTACCAGCAGAGGGTCTGAAAGCCAGAATACATTCGAGTTGAGCTCTCCCATCACAAAATGCGTCAAAAGCTAAACGTCAGCGTTTCAATGTCACCAAAATATCTGATGTTCGTTACTGTAAGATCTATATTATCACGTTTAATCTGCACCCATCATTAAAGTCGAATTCCTTCCAAATGCATCTTCAGGACTTTGGTCTATCTCACCGGATGAGATGTCGCGACGAGGCCCGTGCACTTGGAAGTCTTGCCCTCTCACCAATAGGTGACTCCAGGGGACCGTTTCATTAAAGTTGTCAGCCCCGACAAGATGTCAGTCTCTGACAGTTACCATAGTAACAATCAGTGAGCAGAGCTTCACAGCCAATCAAAACCAAGGATTGTATACTGAAACTGTCGGAGACTGACAACTTGTCAGGGCTGACAACTTTCATGAAACGGTCCCCAGGGCGACGTCAAAACAAGATGTTGACAACTTATTCCCGGAAAGTCGCCACGTCTCTGAGACGTCTCCTCAGTCGCGGAGACGTCTTCACAACGTCTCCACGACGTCTCCACGTCGTCATCGGTAGGTCGCCATTTATAGTTTTCTGCAAAGTTGTGTAGACGTTTCGGGCAAAAGAAGTTTTCGCGAAGTGGCCGCAATAGAGAAGACGTCACGGAGACATCTCCAAGACCACCATGGAGACTAAAAAAAGTATCCGAAAACAAACAAACAAACAAACAAACAAACAAACAAACAAACAAACAAACACGTTCGATCATAATTCTCTCGCGACTCCCCAGAGACATGGCTATATAGTCTTTGAGACGTCGTGGAGACGTCTCCGCGACCAGGGAGACTCGAGTCGCCATCTAATTTACAAGCCAATAAGAAATTTCATTTTGTTTTGTTGTGCTTTATATTTTATTTTTTATTTTATTTTTTAAAGACGCTGGGTCTTCCTGAACCCGCTTTGCCACACCTACGTTCACAAGAAAACCCGATTGCCCACGTGCGACACGGGCAAATATTATCCCCTCTGTATGCACTTGAATAATTTTCTGTTCATAGTAGAAAGGCAAGGGGGGGGGGGGGCTTGTTAGAAGAGAAGGGTCCACAAGCGTACTATCAATATTCATGTAGATTCCGTGATTGTAGGAAAATGATTTCAATACTCTGCGAAAGTTTGAGGAACATGGGACAATTATGTTCAAAAGTCATGCATCTTTAATTAATCCTCTCAGGCCCACGAACTTAATAATGTCATTGGCAATGTATACGCAAACAAGTTGCCCACTGGATTTTGATGGTATAGATAGCTTGTTTTAGTAGTATCAAAGAAATTTGGTAGTATCTAAAGGGAAATGAAACCAGTTATGAGTGAATGTCAAAATATTTTGTAGAACACATAGTGAAGTTTCAGGAAAATCTGACTACATGCGTTGAAAAGATTTGTGTGTGTGTGTGAGTGAGTGCCACCATCGCTCGATAAGAAGACTACAACAATTCGTCACAGCTGAACAACGATAATAAGAAAACATAAAGAGAATTCCACAAAATTTCATATCATGAAATATACACTTTTCTTTAACTTGTTACTGATTTTGACTCAAGGATTATAACTATCATTCCCTCTGCCTTCTGAAAGAAGTATGTGCTTTTTCATCATACCAGAAAATTAAAATGTGTTGAGGTGTTTCTCTTTTCTTTATATCGTTAAAAGTAATCCAGTGGTTTAGATTGAGTTGAATTAGTCGTTGTCTGAAAAACACACACACACAAAAAAAAATGCTGTTGTCTGCTTTTCGAGCAATGGCTGATGTGCAATTCATAACTTTTGAACGAATTGTCCGATTTTCCTCAAACTTCACGTATTACTAATCTCCAGTGTTTTCTTAGTGCTCACTTAAAAAATGAATGACAAAATCCAAACACAAACAAACACCACCCCTCTAAATTGGATCTCTACAATGTCTGATTTCACGGTAGTGGAAAAGGAATGGGAGATTCATGTATTAACATTTTTTTTTCAATTCAATTCATTTATTTTTCATTCTTCTTTTTCCAACAAAACATAACGCATAATATATTTGGAATTACATCATAAACATAAACATTCGACTTTGTAAAAGATAAATGATACAAATAAACAAAAGAATGCATACTGGCGAAAAAGTACAAAGTTATGCTTCAGTTGAGAAAACAACAACAACTGAGAGGTCCACTAAAAAGCAAGCTTGTATGTTGTGAACCACTCAAAAAATGAACAAACTTATGAATTACTTATTTACAAATACTTATCACAGATATAATTTACGACAGAACGGAACAAGACAGGAGAAATACAAAAGACATGACACGACTTGACAAAAAAGACGGAAAGAATGGGGAGAGAGAAAGCAAAAGAAAAAAAAGAGAAAGAGAATAAAAGAATCCCTACACGCTGAACTAGGGAAATGAAACAGGGGGTGATTGAGAATGTGCTTCAGAGGGCTGGTAATGCACGCAGCTGTGCAGGGATTTAATGGCTATTGCATAATAATCCATGTAATCCATTACGTAATAATGAAGTCAGTAATCGAAAGATTGGTGGATGGATGATGAACCCTGAGATTGATGAGATCTAACTAATAACGAAATATATCAAAGAGGATTTAACAGAAATGATTTCAACTTGCGCTTGAAAGAATGCAAAGAAGGGGAATTTTTTATTTCACAGCTTAATGAATTCCAAAATCTAGGACCGGTGTATATAAATGTACTCTGGGGCTGTTTCTCACGTTGATATTAATCCAGATATTGATAAACACGATATATACTGTATAGAACAGTGAATTCCGTTTTCCCTCATACAGATATAATAATATGCCACAAACTAATTCGATTTAAATCTTTGACTCTCGACTGAGAAGGCACTAGAAAGAAAATGAAAAAACAAGACAAGACAAACAACAAATATTTACCTTTTATTGCAAATGAAATGATAATGCCCGATTTTAACGACAGATGGCGCTGTAACATTCCTGTCAAACGGGAAATTGGGATACTGGCAAGTTTGCGGATTTTTCATGACGAGAGGTAAACCTTGGGTGGTGAAAATTACGTCTCAAGCAAGGGCCCCGGTTTTGGCTGCAGTAAGCAAAACTAGCGAACAACCACAGCAAAACAAACAAAGAAACAAAGAAACAAAAGGCAATGGTTCAAAGGGTATTATACAGCAGGGGGAGGGTTGGGTTCGAATACCTTAATTCCCTCCTCCCCACCGTTGGCGTGTGCGCTTGATATACCCCACCTTATGGTCATACTTTGACGGCAATAATCTCCTGATGGAACCTTTGAAAAGTCATAGGCTTTGTTGTGACTTAATTGTTATTCTTCTTCTTCTTGGAGGGGGGGGGGGGGGTGAACAGTATTTGTGTGTTGAAAAAGGATTCGGTGAATTGCGCACCAATTTAGGAATTCCGTTGTTTTTCTTTTGATTTGAATAGATAACCAGCGTGCCGTCTACTTTTTTTTTAATTGGAATTTCAAAACATTCCACCAAAAGTGTGCACCAGATCATCTAATTTCAACGATTCTTAATAGTAAATGAGAAGAAGCTCTCGCATGTGGGAGGTATTCTTCTCCCACATCCTGCCCCTGCTTGGTTGCTGCGATTAGATAAAAAATATTACATTGATTTCTTTTTTCATCATTTTGACTGAAATAATCAACGGATATTGACCTGCTTTTTTAACCGATAATTTTGTAAATATTCCACCAAAAATGTGCATCAGATTGTTTAATCTCAACTCTAAAAATTCAAAAGCTCCCTTTGTGAGGGAAAACAAGCCCCTAGATACCCCCCCCCCCCCCCCCCCCCGCTCGGTCGATATGTACGGTCCCTTAGAAATGCCACTAATGTCCCCATTCCATTGGCCCGTTGCATAAAACTTACCGTTGAATTTCAATGGTAACTACTGTCAAAATTAGGCGTCACAGCCAATCAGCATCAAAGATTGTAAAATTTACCGCTAATTTGAAGACTTACCGCTAGAAAGGAGCGGTAAGTCCAGCGGTAAAGGTTTTATGCAACAGGGCCCATGAGTAGCTTGTATATATACAGTTTGCTGTTTAATCATCGTAAAGTGTTCACGATCATATTTTTTTTTCTTTTTTTGCATGCACGGCAGTATCTAGATATCAATGCAATCTCGAACAAAATAACACCGTATAGAGAGAAAAAAATGAAATGAAGACATAATAACATGCAAACATTAGTGAACCTGATCTAAAAAGCAGTATTTGAAATAAATAAAGAAAAAGAATCGATTTCTCACTCAATTTGGACACACACCTGACCCTGTTATACTGTCCTCATAGAAAAGAATGTGAGAAGGATAGTGTTATGAGCAACAATCAATGATGTCAATATTAATGTAGGCCTATTCCCATCGGTTGTGATTTTGTTTGTTTGCTTTTTTTTTTGTCTACCGGGTCATGAAGGAGATATTCAGTCTAAGGAAATGCGCGTTATGTTTTCTATTTAGACTTATGAGAACAAAAGACAACGACAGATCTGTGGAATATTAATTGTATAAGGGTTGTCATCAATTGTATCTATAGGCTTACATTGTTGGATACTATACTAGTATACAATACTTCAATGTTGTACTTGGAACTTTCTCAAGAGTTATGATGGGAAAATGCATTTAGTGATCTGCACTACAGCAGGCTCCTCAAGTTATTTTGCAAGAAACTATTCCGAAAAAAACCCCAGAAAAAATAAAGCAAAGGGGAGCCGAGGCATTCAACATTCTTTAATAGCATGTTTAGTTTAATTCGGTATGCTATTGTTGCTGCATGATGTTATAGTGGTTTCAGTAAATTGTTGACATCGAGGAACTTAAGTTAGTTGAACATTTAAAACAAATCCTTACTTTTCATTCTTATTTTCTTTTTTGTCCTCCAAAATGTTCTTTCATTTTATCGTATTCTTCTTTCGAACAACTAATACAAACAGTAACTAAAACTATAACAACCAATTCTAATTTTCAGGCACATCATCATTCCGTTGTGAATATTTAGGCCCAACGCCTAATACCTACTTCAAGTTTTATACTTATGTCTTGTTTTCATTTAAAGAAAACCAATTCAAATTAAAAATTGATCAAAAATGGAGAAAAAATAACTAGTACGCTGCATTACATGGCCGCAATTTTGGAGATTTTGAATAGATACTGATGACAGTCCATAGCCTGTGATTGGCAAAAAGGTGCATGTTGTTCATGACTGTACTTGTGTATTGTATACTTTTCTGTCTTGTTGTAAAGCATGTGAACAATACAACTATTCATGATATGGTCAATAAAGACTGAAATAAAATAAAAAATGAAATTAATGCGTTTTTGACCGCGAGTTGTACTTCGTACTTCATCATGATCGAATGAACGGTTCGCGTCGCTGCTCTCCGTGAGCGCAAGATCCCCGATCTTGGATCTTGGACCTCCCAAACATCTCCTTTGGAGTTTTAACTGGAGGTTGTGTAGAGGGTGGACTTTCAGAGAAAGGATGAGAGGGAAGGGTCCTCAAACAGGGCATGTTTAAACTTAGGGGTCCTTTTGGGAAATAGTAGATGGAGCCAAGTTGTTCCATGCTTTTACAGTGCGTGGAAAAAAAAAGAAAACTTGTAGACATCAGATGAAGTTTGATCTATCACAAATTAGCTGCTTGGTATACGAACATGTCCCCTTCTTTCCCTTGTGAACGTGTTTCTAAGTATGTTATTGTATTGTATGTCCAGGTGGCCATGGAGGATCTTGTACAGGCATGTGAGTCGATGTACCTCTCGTCTGTCTTTCAGAGGGATCCAGTTTAATTTACTGAGAAGATGCGTCACACTACATCCCTCCCGTATGAACTGGTTACAAATCTTGCTGCCTGTCTTTGCACCTTTTCTAAAATTTGGATGTTTTTTACTGTATGTGGATCCCAGGATGCCGAAGCATATTCCAGATGTGGTCGGACCAAGGAAGTATACAATTTCTCCTTAACAGAGGGGGAGCAGTTATGAAAATTCCTCTTTGTGAAATTAAGAGTATTCATTGCTCTAGAAGAGGCATGTTGGGATTGTTTATTCCATCGGACATCTTTCTGGATGTAGATTCCTAAGTAGTGGATTTCTTCTTTCTCCCCCTTGACACCAAGTAAGCTATAATATGATCTTAGGTATAAATGCAAAAGGCTCTTGTGTTCAAAACAGAGCGAACTGATGAGTTTGCAAAGAATATCACTTTTTTATTTTCGAGTGGAACTATAAAATCTAAATACTAGTACATGTACTGTCTCTATGGATGGAAGTTAGTAGAAGAGAACTACTGTAATAGCATCTTGATTAAAGGCTAGCTAACCAGCTGCACGCATGGGCCACATGGTTTGCTGGTTGCTGCTGTTGCTGTATGTACAATGTACAATACATCTACGATGAACCTTACCTGTGTGCGCATTAAAGCATGCCATGCCATGAGATGACGATCCACACGATCGAGTGCCCTATTCGTTCGTCGTACTAGTGTAGCTAGCTGTGCGTTCTTTCACTTCCCAGGCTTCTCTCAGCAGCGGCAGTCTGACCTCTGTACCTCTTCTCACTAAATTTACCTCCGCTTTTAATAGGTTGCCACCTAAAATTATCAACTGAAAATGGCAGATCCATACCATCGTCCCGATAACAAGAAACTTCAAGCTCTCAAAGACATCGCCAATAAGCTGAGGATTCACAGCATTTCTTCGACAAGCGCTGCTGGCTCAGGGTAAGAGTAAGACAGTCTTGACTCTTAGTCTTGTGTTTGACCGAAAAATCAGTCCGTGTAACCGGTTAGACCTGTGGCTGTATTAGTAACGATTAGTGTAACTTTACTCCTATCTTGTCGGGGATATGTTGGCTTCACGGACAGGCTTCCTCCGTCTGTCTCCGGACATGCATGCAGGAGGAGGAAAATGTTAAAGTAGCAAAACTCCTCCTTACAGACGGATTTTCCCGTCTCGTGTCGTGCTCTCTTGCTCGAGAATCAACTACCAATCAAGATCAGAATATTGAGATGGACGAGAAATTTTAAATCAACTGTGACTAAGTCTTACTATTGACATTGTGCTTGATCTAACCTTCTAAGTTCTAACGTTAGAGCCTAGATTATTATTAAGGAATATTACAGAATGTCAAAAGTCTGTAAAAAGTCACGTAAAGCATTCCTGGTAATACTGAATGATATGTACACATTTGTAAATTTAGATCTTAAATGGGGTGTGCTGGAAGTGTGATGACATTTGCATTAGTGAGTAAGTGTTTTCTAGGTTCACTTTCTTTGTCAATTCCGCCGACGGCTAGTACCGGTATAACCTTTGAGCGCTTTTTCTGGAATCATCCCGCGACGTGACGTCACATCACATCACGCATCCAGCTCTTACAGACAGCGTGCAAGCCAAGTGCATGCTGTGAGATTTTCTGAGGGAGCTTGTGCACGCGGATACTGTATCCTCCGGTGCATGCGCAAGCTCGCTCCGAAAATCTCACAGCTTGTGCGCTGTCTGTATGTGCTGGCCTGGCCTTGATGCTTAATGTGATGTGACGTCGTGTCGCGGGATTCCAGAAAAAGCGCCCAAAGGTTAGTGGACGGCGAAATTGACGAAGAAAGTGAACCCGTCATACTTACAAAGTGATTAGTTTGCTGACAAACTAGAGTACCCGCCTACTCTATCAGTGTGGAATAGTAATTTGGAATGTATGCACAATACCAGGTTAGTACTGATTTTATTTTTCTCGTGACAAATTTTTGTAAAAAAGATGTCAGACTTCAGCTTCACAAGGCTGATTTGTGCCCGGAGAGGTGAGAGCCGCAGAAAAAAGCACTGAAAATATTTAGTCGGATCAGGCAGCTAGGTGCGGCAGTCTTGCATCGTCGGGGATATATATGTTCTGCGGAGACTGTGTCTGGTGCCATAAAAGTATAAAAATGCTGAAAGACTTCTCCGGACAGACAGATTTTTCTGTCTACGAGTAGATTTGCTATCAAGGTGACTATAAAGTCTGGGCATACAGACCGTTTTTTTTGCTATGGTGCACCAAAAGGAACCATGCATGGTTCTGTTAAGTTACAATTTCACTTCCCATCATATAATTGTGTTGTTAAATAAATCATCAACTGGTGATTTTGTTGCTCATGATTTTGACATGATAAAGTTTTGGGTGATTTTGTACTGAATTACTGATTATTATTTTTAAACAGAACCAGCTGCGGGGCGCCTTGCCCAAGCAGAACACATGCTTTATTGTGCGTATGCAAACCTCAAATACCCTCAACTTGATCTCCCAAGTTCATTAACCCTATCTGCCAAAAGATTAAAAAAATCCTTTAAATATTCATAAAAATTCCCAAATCACTAACAAAATTCAATCATCTGTTCCTTTAGTCATCAGTTTTTCCTGTAAGTTTAATCCAAATCTGTTCACAACTTTTTGAGTTATTTTGCACCCAGAGAGACAGACAAACAAATTCTGGCAAAAGCATAACCTCCTTGGCAGAGGTAAAAACAAAAATAACAACAACTGGTGAAACTTGATGAATGCTCTGAGTCAACTGTGAGACACTGACAATCATGCATAGAAATGAACTGCAGGTGGTGTAAGAGACCAGAAGTAAGCAACACTGTCGGAAGCTGGATTAGCCGGACCCTTCGGGCCGTGTCAACCAGTCAATAACAAGCTTTTGATTAACGCCCTCTATTGACTAGATAGTTATTACTGTTCATGCCTCGAATCAAAGAAATCTAGTTGTAGTGTGGGGATTGCATCACCTCCCGGACTTGACAGAAAGATTGGTCTGTATCTGGTCGTTGGGGATGTTTTCTGCGGAGACTGCATCTGGCTTCATAGAATCCCCTCTACAAAGACCGAAGGCAGTCCTTTGGGTTTCTGTAGGAGGATACTTCAGCACAGAAACAGATTCGCCAGTGATCAGTTCCACTGTATCACCAAAATGCATAGAAGTGCATCCTTTGGTTATCACCGTGCATGTTTAGCGTGTTTCAAATTTGCAGGAGGGATGCGCTAGCATAGAAACCAATTTACTCACGCTCTGTTATCACTTAGGAGTATAGAAATGCACACAGTGCATGGGCTTTACATTGGGTGTCTTTGGTTATCCCCATGTGTTGGGGTATTGATGCACTATTAGTGTGTCGATGAGCTGGTAGCTGTGTCCTTTTTCATAAAAAATTCACTCAAGTCTGTAATATTTCCAGCAGCTGGTGAGCACATTGTATGATCATGAAATGTTGATATTACTATAAGTTCAAATTAGACAATCTACATGTAGGACTGTGAATTACCTGTAGACACAATTGAGAAGGGTGAGGTACTGTACCTCACCCAATGCTCTACAGAGACAGTGGTTAAGAGTCCCCCCACAGTGACGTATTGGACTTGCTTCCGTCTGTCTACGGAGGAGAGCCGATAAAGTCAAAAAATGATAAAGACTCCTCCAGACAGACAGATTTTCTGTCTACCTATGGACATCAGTTTACTGTATACAATGTATTTCTGTGCTCTCACAAGCAAAGATGTCCCATGTTTTGTTGCTCACAGTAATGTTACTTTGTGTTATTCTTAAAAAAAAAAAATGTAGATTTTTCAACTATTGAAATTGTTGATTGTTTTGCTTTAATGTTTATCCTTGATGGGCAGCATAGTGGGTTGTCTAGATCCAAAGATGACATTTTGGCTGTTGTCCATACCTGCTCATGGACTGTAATGTTGCACTGGTCATTATAGTAAATAGCGCCCTCAGTTCTTGAGGGTTTGCTTGTATGATATAAAGCTGTTATGCAGTGTAAGTGTGTTGACTGCTGGTGAAATGGTAGCCCGACCAGACGCTGTTACGCTATGCGAAAACAGCGTCTGACGAGCGCGGCATGCAGCCTCAAAGTGAGGAACCTCAACACAACTACAAAACGTAGGAAAATGTATACTTTTCTCCTTTAAACAGAATACTTTACTCACGTTAAATGCATGTTTCTATTATAGAAGAATAGTTCGCCACACTGGGTCCATGGAGACCACTTGCGATAAGTCCGTGGAACAAATAAAATGACACTTTCTGGCGCAATTCCTGACCGTCGGGCTTCGTCGTTGCAGGATTCAAAATGGCGCCTTGACTTATGCGCATGCGTGACCGGATGTGCTCCAGAGCGAGCGCGTGTGCGTTGAAAGTGGCGTCTGCTACACAATAACCGTGGTATGGAGCTCAATGCTCCTCGCCCGACCAGACGCCAGCCGCCGCCAAGCCCAGTACAGTTTATAGCTGTATACTAGTAACCGTGCGTACGCTGCTTGAGTGTAGCAGCACGGTCGACAGCGCGACCTTTTGAAAGGGCATTCACATCACGTGACCACCCGATATCTAAACTTGGCCTGGCGTGAAAGATTGTGTATGGTGTGGACATGCTGGATATGATGATCAATTTCGGTAAGTTTCATTACGTACATTTGAATACTGATAGCATCAGATGTAGAGTAAATATTGAAGAGTATACTCGATGAGTTTGAGGTGACAAAAATGAACGTAAGTATCAAAAGTCGAAGCTATCGTGATACGATTACGTCGCTCTCCTAGTGGTTGGTGGTCGCGCTCGTACAGCCCTGTCGCGACGTACCATGTACAGCGACTGGGCTGTGTATAGTTAGTGAAATGGATGAGTTCCATGACTCATTGGTTGATTAAAAAATTTACTGTGTAGTAAAACAGGGTGCTACATAACTTTTCTTTTTACCACTTGCCAATGGAAAATCCCTTGTAAACTTGAAGACTTGATAAGACACAACCATTGAATAAACAGCACATGTTGATTCACGGACCTATCAAACACAATGGAGTATAAAGAACTTGATTTGATCAAGTGTTGGTGTTGCATGATACATACAGTGTATGGGCTTCTTCACGTACATTGTAAGTGCTGGAAAGTTGCTGAAATGAAATTAAGGTGCATTGCATCAGTAAACAGTCATTATCTTTTTTGTTTGACTTTATAGGTTTGGAAGAGGTAAAGTGAAAAAAATGGCTTCAAAAGTTTTAGCTTGCAAGCCTAATCCAGGCAAACATTTTTTTTTTTTTTAATACTCCAAAACACTTGCTGGACTTTGATTGTCACTTGCCCTGGGCAGTCAGACAACATGTAGCATCTGGTGATAAGAATCATCCCCATGCCCCTGTCATGTGTCTGATGCAAGTTTAACAAAGCTGGCAATCTTTGATTGGCCTTCTCATGAATGTTCACCCCAATCTACAGTATGTAACCTGCATACTAAGCGATGATTGTTCTATTTTATATTTGTTTTTGTTTTTTCCCCTTGTGCATGCAGAAGGAACATGTTTGCACTTCAAGTTGCATGGGTTACTGTCAATTGTACAATTCATGATTTGATTGTAAGACAATAAGTCTGGTTTAAAGTATAAAACAAGACCAAGACATCAGATTAAAGAAATGAACAAGAATGCAGAAGAAACACCCAACTTGGTGAGCTCCACAAACATCTGTACTTGCTCATCAACTTTTGTTGTGCTTGAAATTACACTAATTAGTGGAAAGATCCCTTTATATTGTGGCACTAATTTTATATGTTTGCAATGTTTGTTTTACTTTGGGCAGGTTGTTTGAGGAACATTTTTGAAAAGTTCATTCCAACAAGTAGTTTTGAGCACATCTTCAGTTGATAGAACTGAAATACCAGTATTCATACCAGTGTGACAACTTTTTATCAACTTCTTATTGTGTAAGTAGTGTGGATGAATTTCTACATGTCATTCCCAATTGTATCTACTGCATTAATCCTGGACCACTGAACCTATGAAGTGAATGACAAACAATCCAAATTCCTTACGGTTTGTTAACTATTGTTAAACAATTTTTCAAGCATATCGCCCCACCCCCCCCCCCCCCCCTCCTCCCAACACTTGATCCAAGTTGATGCTCCATGGTTCTGAATCTGAGCATGGGTAAAATTTGTGACTACTGTTGTACATGTCTGATGTACATGCTCCTTATGGTTGTGTATTAATGGAAAATCCTTCATAAAATCCATAAAAATTTCTGGATCACAACCAAAATTTAATCATCTGTTCCTTGTATAGTTTACAACCTTTCATGCAAGTTTCATCCAAATTCGTTTACAACTTTTTGAGTTACTGTTTTTTGCACACTGCCAAACAAACAAGCGGTAATGAAAGCATAACCTCCTCCCTTGGTGGAGGTAATAATATCATGACAGTACTAGTGTCTTTCAAACACATAAGTTTAAAGGGTGTGTACAGTTCTGGTCGGGGTGAGGATTTAGCTTTTAACGTTTTGCGAGATATTCAGAAACCACTCTATGAGATGTCAAAGAGCATACAATTTTAAGGGGTATCAAAAGTTTATTTAATGAAAATCGGTTTTGAAATGTCTGAGATATCCAAAAACAAGGTGAAACAAAGAGATCCTAATAAAGTTGGGGCATGTCGCCTTTTATTATTATCACTTTTGGGGATATCTCAGCCATTTGTAAACCAATTTTCATCAAATAAACGTTGAATCCTTCTTAAAATCACATGCTCTTTCATATTTCATAAGAGGTTTCTCATTATCTCACTTAGGAATGTTCAAAACATGAATCCCCACCTCAACCACTACTGTACAGTCCCTTTAAGGAGTAGAACCAACTATAGGCCTGTGCAAATATTCACCAGGATAGACAATTGGTTGCTCTTTTGTTTGGACCCTTGGTCAAGGTCAGAGTGTGAGACAGGACCCCACCACCTCAACTGACCACTGGTTGTGCTAACAGTACAAAGTGTGAACTTACCTGGGGATAGGATAATCTACAATGTAGTTGTGATTTGATATTTCTAGTCACACTGTTCAGTGCGTATAAGGTACATGTTAGATTTATAAATTTGTAGCTTGCTTTTAATAGAACTATTATTCTGAACACAGATGGGGGGGGGGGGGGGGGTTGAGCATGATTAACTGCATAATTTCATTCACATAGAAATTTTATTTGCATTAAGTATACTTCAATTTTGATACCTGAGAGATACACAATGTATATAATATACTTGTTGCTATGCAAGATGATAGTGTATTTGGGTCTGAACAAACACACTAGCTGATAGACTGAAGTTAAAACATTGAGTCTGGACTATGTATAGTGAGGTAGCAGTGATGCTCTTGCAAATGACAAAAATCTTTGACACCTGTGAGATTAACTTTATTTTCACAAATAAAGATAGATATACAATGTACTGTGAACACAGACTGCTAGAAAACCCATTGATGATGCTGTAGCATACATGTACATACTGTGTAATGTAGGTTTGTACAGTGAAGATAACATTCTGGATTAAATACATTTTGTAAATGCGACTGTGTCTGATGGTTTCCGTTGGAAGTTGGAATTTTTGAAAGTCATT
Source organism: Diadema antillarum (assembly GCF_040938485.1). Lineage (NCBI taxonomy): Eukaryota > Metazoa > Echinodermata > Echinoidea > Diadematoida > Diadematidae > Diadema > Diadema antillarum. The sequence continues at coordinate 200,019 of NW_027271332.1, forward strand.
TTAGGATATGAATTCTCCATATATTTTAGAGTTTTAAAAAAAAAGTTACACTGTTAACAAAGCATGTCTATATTTATTTTAATGAGAGTTTTTTCCTCGGTTTTCCTCGGGGAATCTATGCAGGTGCAGAAAACTGCCATTGATTTTCAGCTTGGTTGTTTGAGGACCAAGCTGTGATGTGCAGGAGTGGCAGCATGTTTGTCTGGAAGAAAATGCTTATAATTATTCCTCAGTTTGAAAGATAACAACAGAGGGATAAAAGTAGACAGTGGTCAACAGCTTTGATTTCCATGAGAGTTCTTTTGGCCAAGCTTTTTAACTTGGAGTGCACTGTGATTATGTGAATTGAGAATCTGCAGAAAAAGAACTCTTGTATGTGTGTTTGTTAGTAACTCTGAATTAGGCTGCGAGCTAATCACTTTGAATGGCTTAATAGCTCTTATCGAACCATCATGCTTTCTGGAAAGGGTTCATCCTTCAGATTTGTTAGACATTGCATGGTAGTTGGTACCAAATTCTTGTGACTACAATGACTGTATACACGTCATGGGTAGTGTAGGGTTGTAAATGTCAGAGAGAGGAGAGGAAAAAAAGTAAGCAAAGACAGAAGAAAGGACCACTACATTGCCCCTTTACTTGAATGCATTATGATTAATTTTAATGATGTTGTATTTTGAAACAGTTTTATTGAGGTTTTGTTTATTTTTTTATTTTTTTATCTCCTGTGACATGGCAGTGTGAAACATTGCCGACCTTAAAACTTTCAGAGCTGGTCACATGCAGACATATAGATGTACATAACATCAATCATCATCAAAGTTAAAGAATTGGTTCCAGTTTTTAACCTTCAAATTTCAGACTTCTAAGACCAAGAAATTATGAAACAAGTTACAACTGGATGCTGCATATTCGTGATCACCACAAAAAAGCTGGAACTATTAAAGCAACATCTATTGTGAAGTTAGTGAAGTTGAGTTGGAGCATGTGTCCTATGGTTACACTATTTGTGTCCTTAGATTTTTTTCTTCATTTATGTTGTATTTCAAATAGCTGAAAATCTTTTAATAACTTAATAACACAGTATATTATAATTACAATGGTGTTGACTTCCTTCTCTCCATCATGTAAAATGTAATTTTATTGTCAACAAACATACTTTTGATCTCAAAGGATATTCCTCACAGCTAGAATCCATACCAGGGAGAGTTACAAGGCAGGACATTTCAAAAATATTTTGCCACTAGCCCCAATTAGCTCTTGAGCAGGTGCCTTGCAATTCCAAGGCTTGACACTATCTTTTTCTTTTGGTGGCTCGACTATAAATTTTGGTGTTCCAATTGAGCCCCTAAAACACATCTTTTCTTAAAGAGTGGTGCGCCGACCTCCTACCCATATATTTTGGTGGTCCTGGGCCACCCTTAAGTTTTTTTGTGACTTGGTTCTTGTCTTCAGTAGTGTTCTTTCACATTACAATAATGATCTTTGTCATGTGCAATTAACTTTTATACATTTTAGAGTTTAAAAAAATGGAAGAAAACATTGCTTTTGCACAATTCAGTTGGCCTACAAGGATTGTACCTTTGAATTACAGTACTTTTAGCAAGACCCTTTCCTGCCTGGCCTGACAGGTGTAGCACAAAATGTAAATGAAGCCAGTCGCAAATTCTGAGGAACACTTGTGCGAGCCAACCATCCAATCCCCATATGAATGCACAATCCTGAGTTTACATAATGGAGAATGACAGGATAAAGCCTGGGCTGCTTTGTGGCAGGTTCACCGGTGCATGCAGGCAATCTGTGTCATTTCAGTCCAAGTCGCCGGTCCGAGAGAGGTGTGGCAGAAGTTTCCAGGTCTCACTGGTAGTCAGACGATTGGTAGCCAGACACTCGTTAGCGTATTAAGCTCCTGTGCTCTGTACTGTTAGGCCCGGATCTTTCTATCAAGTCTAGTTCCTGATTTCGGACCTGTGGACTCTTGGTACGGAGGTACTGTAACCAGCATATCTTTGACGTTTGTCTGCTGGTACGATCGGGAGCTCAAGAGTACCTCGTTGCTGCCACTCGATCACATGGTAGCTGTTTGGTGACTAAATTGGATTTCATTGACGTTAAAGGGAAACAACAATCATAAACATGGCGGCAGCACTAAATGATAAGAGGAAGCAGGCTCTGAAGGACATTGCCAATAAACTCAGAGTTCACAGCATTGTTTCTACTTCTGCAGCAAAGTCGGGGTGAGCAGAGAAAAAACCCACACACTTTTTATGCAAATTACCGTGTTTACCCTTCTTGTGGCAAATTATTTTCTGTTATAATAACTTTCACAATATGCATTGTACAAGGCATAAATGCGTTACTCTCGTTAATTACTAATTTCCATGTGATACCCTTTATAACTATTATAATATTACAATATATATCATAGGCCTAATCGGTAAACATGTGAAATATCAAATGCTTCATTGAATGCAATGCACATTTTTTTTTTTTCATATAAAGAGCCATTCTCGCCAAAATGCTACTTGACATAGCACTTGAATACACAAGTTTGCATTTTACCAGATTCCCAAGTGTACTTTCAAATGGAAGAGGGAATATGTGGTGATTTGCACTTTACAATTGATTCTGTGAGGGAAAGATTGAATACAAAGTTGTACAAGATTCATATTGCGTACAGTCCTGTATGTTACCAAGGAGCTTCATGTTACCCACAGACATACAAATTTGTACCAGCACACGTGTCACTAGTGCTTCTGTGTATTTCCAATGTGAGAGAGGGGATAATTTCCCTTCTCAAAATTGAATAGCGAACTATCGATAGACATAATATTTTGAACAAAGTGATTTTACACGCAATTGTACACACATTTCTTTGTGATAGAATTGCTACACAAATGAAACTTTTAGCAGTCATACTCAAAATGCATAGTGAATTGCTATACAATACCTGGAAAATGGTTCCCTGCGAGAGTCTGTATCACATGAAAAACCATAACCCTTATGAATTCAATTTCTGTAATTCATGTAAAAGTGATACCAGCATATGACCCAGGCTGTACAGTAAAGTAGACGCCATGTAAAGAATGCACTGCTTTCCACAGTGACTTGCGTATTTGTGGTTTTTCCTGTGTGGACCAACAATATGTTTACACATGACTTGGCAAAGATTATAGTCCCTTGCCTTGATTTGTATTAAGCTGAGATATTTGATTATTAAAATTCCACATGATTTTCAATGCAGTGTCAACATTTCATGTGTGAAGTGGTTTTGAGGACCGTGCTATCATAGTTATGGCAATGACTTGGCATTTCACTCAGTTATGAAGCTTTTATTTTTTTCAATTGAAGCACTGGGACAATGTTCATTTCTTCTAGTTTTGTTAGTCTTTTTCATGATTTTCATTCTTGATTTTCATGATTATTTTCATGATCTTAATTCTTTCTTAACTTGTTTTACAAGTATATGTGAGATATGATACTCTATAATGATGCCTTGCAGTGTAATACATGTAACTGCAGGCAGACTCCATTTTAAACCCTGAAAAGTATTCTATTTTAGCAGGTGATCGTAAAAGCTCAATTACATGTATCATATCTACAGCTATTAAAAACACTGGTCAATTCAGTGCGTATTTACGTCAATGTAGGGCAATTTGTCAATCAGTTGCAAGCTCATTCTTGGTCTTAGAGAGAAAATGCATTAATGAATGGATTTGATCTATAGTCAAATGACCTGCTTTAGCAGTCATTTTGAAAGAGAAGTATTTTATGCTGGGTGCAGATTGCGCAAGTGTAGTCTTGACAAGAAATTTTACAATCCACATCTAAATTTTAAGATACCAACACAAGATTTCTGCATTTCTAAAAATGATAGCATGTGTCTCACACAACCATATCCTTGTTTGTCATGTATGTTTTCAAGCATATTTTTTAGATTGTTTTGGACTTGCTTATCAAGCCCAGAGAGCAGTTACACAGACAATACATTATTGTAAAACTAGCCATTTATAGAGACAAATTTAGCCAGTCCCTCTCACAATAGGATTTTGTTTGTTTGTTTGTTTGTTTTAAATTTCCAAAGCCATATTGGGACAATGAGGAAAAACATACTTTTGTAATTCCTGACTCAGTCAGCAATTATATCACCTAGGTTTTAAATCATATTTTCAGTTTGTAGCACATGCTCAAAGGCATGCGGTGTCTGCTAATTGGGCAAATCAGCACTTGCATATTTTAGGAATACCCTGGCGACTCTCAGGTGCAGTGTACTGGTACCCAGGCTGCGCGACATTCCGTGCACAGTTTCCTTTCATTAGGATGAATTGTGCTGGTCGGTGCATTCCTGGAGAAGGAAATTGTGCATGGTCTAGAGCCATTGAGGTGTGTGAGCTGTGCCGTAGAACAGGAAATAACAGTAAAATTTCAGTGCGTTTCTCCAATAAGTGATGTAACTGGCATGCGTGTTCTGATTTTCAGGCATGCTGACCTTCAGGCGTTGTTGGGCCACTTTGTACTCAAATGTACTCTGACTGAATTTTCTGACTGATTTTACTGACATATGACTAGTGTATGCATACAGTTACATTGTACTGTACATACAATTGTATACAGCTGTAGCTGTGCAAGAGTTATCGGTTCTTTCATTGCATTAAATACATGCTTGCAGAACAATTTTATTCACCACTGTTCACACAAATTAAAAAAAAAACCCACAAACAAACAGACAAACTTTGTTCGGCAGCAAGCAAAAACACTTGCATCACCAAACTGCACAAGCCTAATAATTGTTCAGAGCATGACCATGGCATGCAAGTGTTCGCACTTTAGAGTGGCGAGTTGCATCATGAAATTGCACACACACACAAAATTTGAAAAAAACCTTTCGATTTTGTGCCTGCCACTCACACATACTACGCAAGGCAAATTAACACCATGGTTTAAAAAAGGATTTCAAGATGGACTAATTATTAACATGGCATAGTGATTGTGGGTCACAATAGAAGTGTCCACATGCAAGAATTGATGGTTTTTGCAACGCATTGCAAAAGTTAAGGGTTTGGGATCTTGCATCGTGTGTTCCTGACAACCAAAGAGTGTGCAAACAACCAACCTGACATAGCAATAATTCATGCATGCAAATTTGCTTTCAAAGTGCCGAGATATACTGTATTCTTCAGAAGCTCGGGAATTCAGTAACCTTCTGCGGGTAATACATGTACTAGCTAATATCCATGGATATTATTCTCAAAATTTTGAAGATTCTTTTTTTTTTACAGAGTTTGAGGAAACTTTTTCATCAGCAGCAGTACTTGTTGATGACAGCTCCTTCAAGGAATAGAAAGTATTAAATTTGCTTGTGAACTAAAAGGCAGACCCAGATATATAGCAATGCAGCTCAAAATTTCAGTTATCTGTGTGTGTATTTATGATGGAAACTGTAATTACATAATGTACAAACAAGTACAAGTTTGCCTTATTTCACCAGCTGCTTGGAACTGCTTTTCTTGTGCTTTAGCAACGAGTATTTGTGTGTTTGTCTACAGTGTGAATGTGTTTGTGTATCTACAGTTGTATGATGCAAAACAAGTATGGATAGGAGTTTACGGTGTATAACAATGCATGTAAACATGTATGTTCATATCTCAAATATGTGGACACTGTAACTCACTGTATTTGTAGCTGTACCAGTGCAACTGATCATCATACCGTAAACCTCTATTCCTACTTTTTTTGCCCCATACTTTGTGAACTTTTTTTTTAAAGCTGTAAGGGTCAATCAGTGTTTGTTCACTGTACTATAGATACCAAAGTATCTACATTGCACACTGTATGGGAGAAGCAACAAACAACTGTACAAGTGCAGTCTTCCTCTATCGTTTGTCATTGGGATGGCATATTTTTCTATAGCACCTCTTTTGTAAATTCACAATACACTCTGCAACTTCCAAAATTCGGTACCTAGTGTTGGTTGAGCAATCCCATTCAGAAAATTGTCCTAAGTTACAGTCCACTGCCTTTATATTAAGGGGAATTTAGAATAGTTGCACGATGTTTATAAATTCTGCAGAATTGTGGGAAAATTGCTTTCACAGGAAGCTATGCAAGGCTAACACTCCACAGTTGTACATGTACTTGTGTGTGTGTGTGTGTGTTTGTGTGTGTGTGTGTGTGTGTGTGTGTGTGTGCATATTGAGGTTGCTTTGTATTTCTGTGAGATAACATTGAAGAAAACAATAAGTAACCAGGAAGTAACATGGATTTTATGTCAGTGAAAAAGAGTGGCTGTTGATGAGGAGAAAAAAGTACAGCTCCTACAAAATCCCATTCTCATTGTTTTCAGGAATGGTAGGCATTTATGGTTTCTTTTTTGCAATGCATATCTGTTCAAGTAGCAACCTTACAAGTAGACTTTAGCTGTCTGTATGTGCAGCATGAAAACACAAACCACATACTGTACCTTTCAATGAGTACATCATGTAGCACATGTAAGAAAAAACAAACCAGGGACTGCATTGCAGAGGAAGGAAGCAGCCTCTCTAAAATTGAAATTTTACAATCTTGCAAGAAAAAAGGAAGACGCCCGCATGATATAATGATTTAGATGAAATTATGTGTGGAAAAAAAATATGGGGGACGATGATGAAGCATTGCTTTTGTAAGCTGGAGCATGTTGCTAAAGCTATTTTGATGAAGTTTCCTCGTAATTGGGAAGAACGTCACTTGTAGTGTACACTGTTGAATCTCCAGACCCCACCCTACCATATCAGCTCAACACAGATATTGTAAACAACAAAAAATAAGGCATTGTAAAATTGCAATGAGTAGGCAATATTTATAGCTGAGTCACTCGTACATTTGAAAATATATGTCTTCTACATTGTAAATACCCATTGAAAGGCATGGGGTAGCAGCAGGAAGGGGGGGGGGGAGCATGCATTTTTGTGAGTACTGGTATGGCATGCATTGTGTTGTAAATGCTCACAGTTTGGATGGATTTTTCCCCAATACTTCCTTGTGTTGTGTCTGCCATTTGGGGATAGGGACCTTGTGCATTGGTGCAGCTATTCAGGAAATGTGTTTTTTTGGTGTTTAACTGGTTTTCCTGTTTTTTGTCACATCATTCAGGGGTACCCGGATGTGTTTGTTTAATGCAGTGAAGTACAGTAGCAAACATTTTCTTTTCTTTTGTGTGAGTTTTTGTTTGCTTGTTTGTTTTTTGTTTTGTTTTGTTTGTTTTTTTAGTGGGGGGTTCACTTTAAAGCGATTTTTATGCTTTGCTTTATACTTCGCCTCTTCGGAGGGATTCTGTGATGTGTACGTGTGTGTGTGTGTGTGTGTGTGTGTATGAGTAGCTGAGACACAATCAAGAGTACGAGAGAAATGCGGATGACATACATTCCAGATGATACACAATACAATCTAATTGGCTGCCAACCTGTCTAGAGTAACCACCTGCCTACAATTCCTGCAGTGTGCTTTATACTGTAATGTGCCTCATGAGGCAGCTCTAGGCAGGCTTGACAGGTCTGTTCCAGTGTCCATGAGAGCCTGGTGTCACCATTCCTTTCTGATGTTTTCTTTCATCCCATTAGACATCCAACATCATGTTGCTCGGCGGCAGAGATCATGTCGGTCCTCTTCTTCAACACCATGAGGTACTCCATCGGCAAGCCCCGCGACCCCGGCAGCGACCGCTTCATCATGTCAAAGGTAAGGACAAACGAGAAGACATGAAAAGTTTTGTCGAATCATTGTGTGTGTGGGACTTTCTGTTTGTCTACTGAAAAGTGTATACTGTGTTGCTAAAAACTAGGGAAATGGAGGACATTGTTTCAGTTAAAGGACAAGTTCACCTTCATAGACATGTTGGTTGAGTGAAAGCAGCAATATTAGTGGAACACATCAATGAGACTTTGAGGAAAATCGGACAATCCGATCAAAAGTTATGAATTTTTGATGTTTCTGTTCAGTCACGGCTGGATGAGAAGACTACAATAGCTTGTGATGTCATGTGAGTACAACTCTATAAAGAAAGTATAAAGAAAATTCAAGATATTCTCACTTTTCTCACATAATAAAAGAGCACTCGACTTCTCTCTTTCAGAAGTCAGGGGAAATAATATTACCCCTAACATAAGTCAGTAACAAGTCGAGGAAATGTGCACTTTATTCAAAAAGTCACGTTTTGTGAAATTCCCTTTTTATTTTCCTTATATCGTTGTACGCATGTGACATCATACACTGTATTAGTCTTCTCCTCCAGCAGTGATTGCACAAATATTTTAAAATTTCATAACTTTTGAACGGATTGTCGGATTTTCCCCAAACTTTCACTGAAGTGTTCTATTAACATTGTTGCCTTCACTCAATCCACATGTCTACAAAAGTATGAAGGTGATCTTGTCCTTTAAAGGTAAGGAATCCCATTTGCACGCCTTAAATGAAGAGTTGCATAAATACAGTGGTATGTTGAAGAGAATATCATTTTAGAAACTCCCATAAAGTATTGAAAGTGGAAGGTAACATTGAGTACATTTTTTTGACGGTTAGATTTTGAATTGAATTGTTTTCGGGGCTCACCGTAAATTCCAGTACATTACTAGGCTACCTTTGCAGACCCATGTACTGCATGTGTGTCCATCATGTATATTTTGTGAAGAAAGTTCATCAACACTTACAAACATTTCTATATACATTCTTACCACACACTCTATATGTTATTACATCAGCTCTTGTACTTTTAGATTTGTGTTTATAGATCACAAATACAGAAGAATGCAACAGAAAGGCTTAAATGTGGCTGACACACAGAACTACTAAGTAGTTGAGTTTTGGGCATTATTCAAATTGTAGATAACTGTTGACTTCCAAATTTCTAAGCAGTGGCCTAAACAAGTCCCCTGAGGTTCATATCTAATGTTTTGCTGCATTTTGGGAGGTCTGTAAAAGGTATCCCCTACCTTTAAAGGGACATTCCAGGCGATTTTCATAATTTCCCATCATGTAGTACGTTTAAATCGACAACTCCGTGTATGGATTTGTGGAATTTATTGTGGTTCTTGAGCAGAGAAACAATACTTTGAAAAATCTAAGACAAATTACACTGAACAAGCATAATGACATAGGAGGTTCACCTATTTCAGAAATGTAGCAGGGTAATTCCATTACAATACAGCTTGCCTGTGAGTTCACCTATGTATAATATATGCATGCCTTCTTTTGTTCTGCTTCCTTGAGCCCCAACTCATGCATCTTATGGTGACTCTGCCATGTCATCATCCTTGTTGATTGCAATTTGTTCTAAACTATTGAAATATTCTTATTCTTCATCCCAATCATCATAAATTCTGAAACTCTGTCCTCAGTATATCTAATTTATAGTTGTTCAAATGTAAAAATCTGAAAATCATCCGGAGGTCTCCTTTAATAAGGTCGCAGCGTGACTGTGAGAGTGTTTTCTCCTCTCTTGGGTCTAGCATCAGTATGGTTAAGTAGGAAAGGGGATTAGGTTCCTTGGTACTGTTATCTACTCTGTACTAGCAACTTGGAGAATGCCAAAACATGAAAGACATTGTCCTCATGCATTTGAAGGGAAGCAAAACTCTTAAACAGTTTCCACTATCTTTCCAAAGAGGAAAAAAAAATGATGACAAAACTAAACAACACATTTAAAGTATGTGATAAAAGGAGCAGAGATTGATATTGTGATGGGCTGTGAATATGTGAAGAGATTTGTGAATCATTTTGTTCTGTATTCAGAAAAAAAAAAATATGTGGGCAGAAATAAGAGATGCATGGCTGTGATGTACCTGAGCTGCATGTGGTATGGTATGGTGTGAGGGAAGGAGGTGTTTGGATGAGTCTCGTCCATTATTTAAACAACGTCTGAAGCTGATGTCAGACTGTGCCAGATGTCCAATAAATCGTGCTCTGCAATCCCCCTAGCACTTACCCCCTCATGCACCTGGCTTCATCAGAAGCTTCTACTGGTAGTGACTGTGAACAGTAATTACGGAGTACGCAAATGGCGACGGGGAATATACAAAAGCTCGTACCCCCAAGGCATATTTCCAAACGTTTTTTTATCACCCCACTGGCAATTCAAGAAGAGAGAGGAAGAGAATAATAAAAGTGAAACCTACCCATCCTGAAAGAGTCAAGTAGGGTAGCTGGAGTCTCAGTGAAGACAACAAACATGATTGTACTATTCAACAGCCAGAATATGTCTTGACTCCGGATACTCAAAGATCGTGTGGTTTACAGATGCATTGAATACAGTTGTGGAATCCTCGATAATGGTTGCTAACAGAAAGGAATGTGATCCCAGCTGTTTATGCTCATTCATTCCCATCTCTCATGAGTGAGAAGTCTTATGGCGCACTCCACAGAAAATGTGCACACTATGAAATTTGAAAAGACAGACGCAATCCGGAGAAACATGAAAATGTAGTAAGTGTAGTGTGCAGAAGAGAAAACAAAAATGTCCTGGGTGTGTGTATGTGGGGGGGGGGGGGGGTGGGAGAATGTGAAATGGTAGACACGAGAGGGAAGACAAAATTGTTTGAGATCAATGTATTACATTGCATCTGTTCTTATTTTTCTTCCTCGTGTCTTTTCTCTGATTATCTTGATCTCTAGGGTCATGCAGCACCAATCCTGTATGCTGCCTGGGCGGAGGCTGGTCTGATTGAAGTGGAGGATCTCAAGAATCTCCGCAAGATTGACAGCTTGCTGGAGGGACACCCAACCCCTGTGAGTATACTGCAGTCTCAGGGTGTGTTTGAACACTCTCCAAAAGCATACCGTACCGTACCATACCATACCATTCCAGGACAAAAGTGGACCATTTTCCTATGTGCTCCAAAAGCATATAGTACTGTACCGTATTGTACCTTGCCAGACGAATGCTTGAATGCAAAGTGGTCCAAAAATGTATACCATCTGTCGACACAAGAAGAATGTGCGTATAACAGACACTACGTCGAAGTGTAAAGCTAATATCTCACCAACGGAGACGTCTCCACGACATCTCCAACTTATCAGTTGCAGCAGTCGCGGAGACGTCTCCAACATAAAAATGTCTTGCGGTCTCACCAAGGAGACGTCTCTGAGACGAGTTATGGCGGATACCAAAAAATTTCAAATATGAGGGAGCCGTTGCAGGATCACCTGACTTGATCTAGGCAGGATGTCAGCACGCAGATAGGTCACATGGTTTTTAAGTAGGTCAAACAGCATCAAATAGAGTCACGGAGACGTTGCGGAGACGTCTCCGCGACCTCTCACCAGTTTTTCTGGTCTCCAGCAGGTCTCGGCGACGTCTCTGAGACGTCTCTGAGACATCGTGGAGACGTCGCAGAGACGTCTCAGCAATCGCGGATATGATTAGTCTCCGCGATGTCTCCGCAACTGATGGAGGCATGTTCAAATTTCTTGCAACTAACTGGCGACTAATCGGAGACTCTGTAATTTTCAGGAGACGTCTCGGAGACGTCGTGGAGACGTCTCGGAGACGTCGTGGAGACGTCTCTGCAACTAGCAAAATCTAGAGTCGCAAACTAGTCGCGAACTAGTTTCAAGCCCGGTGAGATACCCCCCTAAATCATACCCCGCTGCTTCAAAACTTGTGGCTCTTCTGTGTCAAGTCAAAAAGTATTAACTCATGAGGGAAGCTATCTCCACAGAATACTCTAATGCTCCCAATCTGGCAAGGCAAGGCATGGTATGGTAATGTGCTGCTCGGTTCACTTTTGAGCACTCAAACACGGGCTTGGGGAATTTGGGGAGGGAAGACATCCATGTCGCCTTGTTATGTTACAGACAAGAGTACAGCGTGTATAGCAGAATAATGGTGTTAGTGGGCTACCTTGCTAATGATACAGTGGAACCTTGTCATGAAGAGATCAGATATAACAAAACCCTCATACAACAAGGTGATTTTGCATGTGCCAACTCTTTAGATTTGTGTGGTCTTTTGTATCCTATGATAGTGAGAAGCATGATGTAATTTCACAGTGTTAAAATTTGAGCGCATTTCGTGCAACCAGAAAAATAAAAGCATACAAAAATTTTTACTTGCCATATGTTCCGGTAGTTGATGTCTCAATTTCTGTGGAATTAAAATCTTGCGAAACTCATCTTACCCAGCTAAGCGCGAAAAGTTGCTCACGCAAAAATATCAATTTTTACTGTGCATGAAATATGTAGGTTGTCATTGCAAGGAAGCGAAGGTGTAGGATTCATCCACCTTCAGTGCAAATAGATAGAATATAAAAGCACAAGATGCAATTTTCTCGTCTATGTACACTCCCTGCTGTTCAGTACATCATCTCTCTGATGAATTTTCTTCAGAAAAATAAAAATTATGTTTAATTTTTTTTTTCACCGTGCAGAGACTGAGCTTTGTGGATGTTGCCACGGGATCACTCGGTCAGGGGCTCAGCGTTGCTGCTGGAATGGCCTACACGGGCAAATACTTTGACAAGGCTGAGTGAGTTACAGTCTTGCAGCAATAGTTGTGGCAACTCCTGCCACTCAACTCAAACAGTGCATCATAGCAGTCTTGTCTTGTCTCAAATTCTTTTGTATGAAAAAACAAACAAACAAACAGTTCATTGACCTTCAACTCAACTTTCTTTGAAATATGGTCAAATTAGGAGAAATTCTTCAAAGTCAAAGTTCAAGTCTTTGCTCTCCTGTGATAAGTTCTAAGTTAGTGTATGAACTTAGTATTTATTGGTTAAAAACTTTTTGTTTTGTTTTTGCTATTTTCTTTGTATACTATTGCTTAGAATTGCATTTCTTATCTCATCTGATCCTATTTTCAACTGAACTACTTTGAATTGTTGTAGTGGGCCTGAATTACTCATCATGTGTATTGCCACATTAGAAACCGTCCTGTGGATTCATTTTCCCATGTACAGCAGGTTCTAATTGTATTAAACCACTCTTGGTAGGAAACATTTGTAGAGAAAGAGAATGGCATTTTTATTAAAAATAGGGCCAGATTATGGTTCCAACTGGAAAAAAAGGTATTGGATAATTTTTCTAAATCAAGAAGTGATATAGGCGGACGTGTAGTTTGCAAGTGTCTTGATCATTTAAAGTGTTTTTGTTTGTTTTGTTTCTGTATTTGACTCTATGTATGTGTGGCTGCTTTAGGGCCGTACATTTGAAAAGAAAAGAAAGATGTACCTAACCTTCAAAAGTTTTTCTATGAATCGATCAATCAAGCAAGCCAGAATCAATTTAGCCAAATTGATGAAGTAAGGATGTGTATTTCAATCAAACAGGGCTGTCATGATCCATCTGGTTATACAGCTGTAGGACTTGATTGCAGCACTGTAGTGTTGTTTAGTTGGTGATTATCGCAGCGTTGAGGTATATCCGCTCTGTGCTATCTCTCTCTATATCTAGTTACCGCACCTACTGCCTGATTGGGGACGGAGAGAGTGCCGAGGGGTCGATCTGGGAGGCCTGCGCATTCGCCAGCTACTACAAGCTGGACAACCTGGTGGCCATCTTCGACGTCAACCGTCTCGGTCAGAGCGAGCCGGCCTCCCTCCAGCACCAGACTGAGATCTACCAGAAGAGGGCAGAGGCCTTTGGGTGAGGGTTCACAAACTCCAAAGCAGCCCTGGCATTATAATTGACCCTGCATCACAAAACCACAGGAAAAGTCACTAGACATGGAGTTTTAGTTAAAGGTAGATTCTGAAAGAGCAGACTAGGCTTTAAAATGGTGTGTAACTCAATACAAATGGACCTTCCTATTCCCTGTCTGAATGATGAAAGGAATGTACGTGGACTGGAAAAGTCTTTACTGAGAAAAGAGGCTTAACTGAGAAAAGAGGCTTTGAAGTTTAGGGTCGATTCAAGTGCTTTATCTTTTCAAGTTGTGTGCTGTGCAATGAATGGGACAAAAAAATTAACAACAAAAAACGGGATATAAAACTGTAATAGCCGCAATGAAGGGATTATCCCACACTCATTATGCGGATTCTATTCATTATTGATACCAACTTTAAGTGCAGTAGCACTGACTTTTCAAAAGTTGTCGGTTTTGAAAGTGAACAGTATGTATGCTTTATGATACAACAGAGGTCTCTAAGAAATATCAAATGACACCATTCTAAAAATTGAGTACTGTGAAAACTGCTAAAATGACAATTTCTCATTTGTTTTACAAACTCAAACTGTAGAATTACACAGAAGAAGATTTGTTCTTCCAAAAAATATAAAAAAATCAAAGATTGACTAGGTTCACCCATTTCACCTATTTTGAGCCCTCACGCAAAATCAGGGTGTGCAACTGGTGACTAAAGGTGGAATGCATCATTTGCAAATCTGTCATGGATATCTTTATGGTTTGTGTGAAAGAAAAAAAACCAAACCAATGGGAACAAACCAAAGACAGTGAATAACAATATGTCAAAATGTCCTGATGTTTGCTTTGGGGTCTCCACGTATTTTCTCATACCATTGGGTCAATAGGGAAATAAAGTCATCTATTGAAAATGTCACGTACACAGAAATTGTATGCATTGTGCATTGTACTGCTGTTCCATTGCATGATTAGGTTGACTTCAATTAATGCATTAAAGGCATAATTTACCATTTGCAGATGAAACAAAACCCAGCATTAGTGCTTTAAAATAACTAGCTGTGCAATGAAAGGGACAAAACACAGGATGTCAACCACTGGAGAAACAATTAACACATTCTGTCCATGATTAATGCCAACTTTCAAAGCAGTAGTATCATCCTTTCAAAAGTTATTAGACTTGAAAGTGAAGAGTGTACAAAGGATTTCAAGAAATGAAAAGGGGCCTCTAATACATACTTGATCATTCTACTCTCCCCCAAAAAAGGGGTTGTAGAAAAACTGCTGAAAATACCGGTACACTTTCCCATTTGCGTTATGATCCCAAACTAAAGAATTATGTAGAAGAAAGATAGCTCTTTCAGAAAATATGAAAAACTCAAGATTGACTTAGTCGACCCATTTCACCTGTTTTGAGTCCTCGCATGAAATCAAGGGGTGCGACTTTTTGTTTTGTGATGCACGGTCACATATGAAAGTAAAGATTGAATGAACAAAAAGGTCATTTTCATTGAATAGTTGTCTCTTATTTTTTTTTTTAAACAGTGATAGTCATGAGATGATATTGTCATTACCTCTCCATGCTTCTGCTGAACTGCTTACATGTCTTTACTAAAATTTCTCTTTGAAAAGTAACTGACACAGAATCATATTGTTGGTATCAAATTATTTTGATTTTTTTTCATGCCTCCACTACGAAGTGTTGCTGGAGATATTGTTTTCGGAATTTTTGTCTGTCCGTCCATGATTGGATTTGTGGACAATGTAACTTCAGCTTTTTTTTTTGCATATTTAAGAATGTTGAGAGATATATCCTTTTTTTTTTTCCCTGAAGGATGCACGCCATCGTTGTCGATGGTCACGATGTCGAGGCTGTGAACCGAGCCTTCTATGAAGCTTCCACTGTCAAAGGCAAGCCGACTGCCATTGTCGCCAAGACCTTCAAGGGCAAGGGATGCCCCGGTGAGTGGCGGTGTCTGAATGACCCTTTCACCTGTAGCTGTGTGTAATGCATTTTACCTGGTGCTATGTGTGTATTATTCTTTCACCTGCAGCTATATGTGCGGCTTTTGACTCCTAGATAGATCCTCTTGCTGACATTTTTCCCAAGAGGCATGCATTAATGACTACAAAAGCTGAATCTACCTGTCACCTCTTATCCTCAAATATAGATGCTGGAAGTGCAATATTGTTCATTTGTTGTTTTAATTTTCAGTGGAGTAGAAGAATCTTGGAGTTCTAATAATCCAAGGCAGCTCAAGGAAAACTGATCTATGCATGAAGTCTTGTCAGGAATATCATGTTGAAAAAAAAAAAAAAAGAATCCTAACTGTGCACGTTTTTGATGTGAGAAATTGCCTACAGATTTGTCCAGTATTAGTATTGAGGTGAAGTGTGATTGGATCATTGTGTAAAACCATTTCAAACCAGCATCTTGTAGCGCACTATCAGATTTGTCTGTCCGTATGTGTTGACATGTCTTGTTTATGTGTCATTTTCCCTTTGTGCCCTTTGCGTACCAGTCTTTTTTTCTCTCTAAGCTCCAAACAGTGACCCCCATTATGGATAGGTGAATCTTGTTAAGCCGTATCCGGGCAATTACCCCCAGTGGGCAATTACCCCCCCGGCTAAATACTGGTTAGTGGTAAGGTTAGAGTAAAGATTAGGGTTAGGGTTAGGTTCAGGATTAGGAGTTTGGGTTAGGGTTAGGATTAGGTTCAGGATTAGGATTAGGATTAGAGCCTGGGGAAGGGTCTGGGGTAATTGCCCAGGGGGTAATTGCCCTAGACCCATAAGAAAGTCCTTGCGATGGGCAGTTTTCTTTTTCGCTATATCAAAATTTTGTCATAGCTGGACAAATGAAGTGCATTAAGATAAATAAATGCTAATTTTGGAACTGCAATTTATAATCTATTGTATCCTAAATTTTGTTATAACCATGTTTGTTATAACAGGAGTGCACTGTTTTCTCTTTGAATTTAGATGTGGAGGATCTTGAGAACTGGCATGGCAAGGCTCTTGGGGACAAGGCAGAAATCGCCCTAGAAACCATCAGCAAGCTGATCACCAACAAGGGCCCCCATGGCATCACCCCTCCCTCCTCAGCCCCACTGGCCGACAATGACCTCACCGTGTCCCTCAATGAACCCCCCAACTACGAATTAGGAGCAAAGGTAGGATCGAGCATTACAAAGGTGTAATGGAATATAGAAGTATTTATTTTCTATTTTCTATCTTTATTTAAAAAAAATAACAGATTACAAGCATAGAGGGGGAAAAAAAAAAGGGGGGGGGGGTCAATGGCTTGTGATTTGCCCAGCATCAGTATACCATCTTGGCATAGCAGTTTTTCCATTGGGTCCAGTTCTTGTGTAACGCAAGTAGATTGCCTTGTTAACCATTTCACCCAGGTAGATCAAATGTAGATGAAGAATAAAAAGCATACCAAAATGCAAGAAAAAAAGAACAAAAAAAAAACAAACATAAACTTAAACACAAGCAACAGGCTGCAATCTACCCAAAATGGATACATAAAAAGTACTTACATAGATATGCAATATCAAAGCAAAACAACACCCCCCCCCAAAAAAAAAAAAAGAAAAAAAAAAAAAGAAATGTAATTCATTTTCTTCATTTGTGTTTGATAACATAACAAAACTAGAAAAATCTCAAAATATTGCTAAATTTGTAACCTGTACAACCATTCTATGGATTAAATGCACAGAACAATTCAAAGAAATTGTAAATAGCAACTTTTGATCCTCAACCTCCCTTATTTTCATTGATGAGACCCAACAAATGCAAGTACAGTATACTGTTTGGGATACACACACACCAACATGTGGTGATGCTACCTGTGGTTTCCAAACTCTTTTACAGGTTGCTACTCGTGTGGCCTATGGTACAGCCCTGGTCAAACTGGGTAAGACAAACTCACATGTCGTAGCCCTCGATGGGGACACCAAGAACTCCACATATGCCATCACCTATAAGAAGGCGTTCAACGACCGCTTCGTGGAGTGTTTCATCGCAGAGCAGAACCTTGTGGGCGTGGGCATTGGCTGCGCGTGCCGCGACCGCAATATCGTCTTTGTCAGCGCCTTTGCGTGCTTCCTGGCCCGCGCCTATGACCAGATCCGCATGGGTGCCATTTCTCAGACCAACGTGAACTTTGTTGGCTCCCACTGCGGTGTTTCCATCGGTAAGGGGTCAAGAGTGCTTCAATCTTACCCTCTGTGCTTTCAAGCAGATTTACTTTGTATACATGTTTGTAATTAATTTTGAAGTCTTTTCTTTATGGACTCAGTGTCTTGTTCTTGAGTGCAGGAAAATCTTTAAACATTCTTGCGAGGGGAACTGCTGCTTCATGAAGGGGGAATGCACAACCTTCAAAATACAAAGCCTACATACTTTTTTCCACATTACATTCTTGTATGTCTTGTAATCGGTAAGGGTCAACTGTGCTTGGTCTAACCCATTGTGCAGACAGATATACCGGTATACGTGTTTGTAATGAAATTTAATCTTTCTTTTTGTGGAATCAACGTTTGGTTCTTTAGTGCAAGAAAATCTAGAGACATTCATGTGAGGGGACACTGCTGCTTCCTGAGGAAGATGCACAGCCTTCAAAATAAATATCCTACACGTGTTTACGTAATATTTTCTTTATGTCTTGTAAGTGTTCCTTTACGTTTTCAAAGTGCTGTCAAATTATCATTCTGGAGATTAAAGTTGCCCTTTACTTCAAAATTGAAGGTCATCAAATGTCACATCACCTCAAATACTCCATCTTTTTCTCTTCTTTACTTTTGCCCTTCCCTACTTCCTCTTTTCATCTTCCCCTTTCTCCCTACCCCTTCCCCTTGATAGGTGAGGATGGTCCCTCCCAGATGGCTCTGGAGGATCTGGCTATCTTCAGGGCCATCCCAACCTGCACTGTCTTCTACCCCAGTGATGCTGTCTCCTGCGAGCGCGCCATCGAACTGGCGGCCCAGACCAAGGGCATCACCTTCACCCGCACCAGCCGACCTGCCACGGCTGTGATCTACAAACCCGACGAGGTCTTCGCGGTCGGAAAAGCCAAGGTGAGAAGGAACGTTTGCCCCACCCTATCCTAATGTAACTTTTATGAGAGCTCTCAGAACTTGAAAAGTAAATTTGGACCTTCCAAGAGCTTGGTTCCCAACACTTAGATTGGAGTTGAACATTGCACGGATATTAATGCAGACGTATTGAGTCATAATTACTGAGTTTGACATTGATGATTAGTAGGGATCATAGCTTGTTCTAATGGTGATGGTGCTACATACATATGTAGGGGTCCTTGGGCAGGACCCAAAATCCATATGAGGTGATTTTCAAAATTCATGACATAATCCACTTCAAGTTCAAGTTCAAGTTCAAGTTCAAACTTCTTGAAAATTTGTGGCTGGATTTTGTTTACACTTGGTAGGAATCACGGGGGTGGCTTATAATTTGTACATCTGATTTTGGTGCCTCTCTGGCAGGGCCTACTTACCCCAAATTAGGAGGGTTTTGCCCAAGGGGCCTGCTGCAAACCCAGAATCTAAAGGAGAAATAGGCTACTTATGTGAGAACTAGACCTTTTATTAGATACCTTTTTATAAAGAAATCTTTAAAAGATGTCATTGGGGAACTATGTCATGAACGTGGATGATGCATGCTTTTAGAAAGGCATCCAGCTTAGAAAGGTAGAAAGAGCGAAATGCCCTAAAAAATTCTGCAAGTCTTGTCACAAAATTCCTACATATCCTCTGCAATGCTGTCCCACTCAGGTGGTGCGCCAGTCTGCCGACGACAAAGTGGTCGTCGTGGGCGCCGGTGTGACGCTCCACGAAGCCCTTGCCGCCGCCGACAAACTGAAGGCCGAGGGCATCAACATCACCGTGGTGGATCCCTTCACCATCAAGCCCATGGATGCCGAGACACTGGCCTCGTGTGCCAAGGCAGCAGGAGGAAGGGTGCTCACCGTGGAGGACCACTATGGAGAAGGTAAGCCAAGACTTTGGTGGCCGTGCTACTAATGAGCATTTTTCTCTTCTTCAGGGTATAATGCCACTCTTGTGTTCAGATTGACTGTGATGAATGCTGTCAGGTCAAACATGCACGACGGTAGCAGTTACAGTGAGATCTAATGTACGAAAGGAAAGTCATTATATTTAAGAATTATACGCCTTTTGATATATAACACTAATATTGGTCACAGCCAGTCATGCAAATAAGATGAGGTATTTATACTACTAGTAACAGTTTAGCGGAAAGATATTGAATTTTTATGAGAAAGTTGTTCATTGTGTGGTTTTTTGGTATCCAGGGGTTGACAATCCCTGGACAAAGAATAATTCATTCCTTCGACAAAGGATACGTAATGATGATTCGAGTGTAGGTTGAAGTGAGTCAATAATGTCATCTCCTCATCTTACCACTGTTGGTTGAAGACATTCAAACTGTATGATTGCCCCAAAATTTTGTTGTTAATTTCAAAGACAATTCCAATGACAGTTCAACCCCCTTTTTATTCTTGTTTGATTCACTATACGTATCAAAGTCGGTTTGAACATGGGGTTGGCTTTGAAGTAATTTTAATCTGCAATGGCCTTGCTCACTCCTTCATGTTTGCCAGGCTAGAGACCAGACTGCCTCCCTAACTCTCTGTATGTGTTGTGATTTAAAAGGAAATATGTCTTGAAATTCCCTGCTTTGACATCTCACTGTCATTTTAAAAGAGTGTGTCTATTGTGTGAATATTAATTACAGCCTCAAGAATTAACCC
This sequence comes from Diadema antillarum, assembly GCF_040938485.1. NCBI lineage: Eukaryota > Metazoa > Echinodermata > Echinoidea > Diadematoida > Diadematidae > Diadema > Diadema antillarum. The sequence continues at coordinate 220,415 of NW_027271332.1, forward strand.
CCCCCCCCAAAAAAAAAAAAAAACAAAACAAAACAAAACAAAAACAAAAGAGAGTAATGATTGCATTGCAGACGAGGGCTGGAACATCATAATGGCATCATTATAGACAAGAAAAAGAAAATGTAAATAAAGAAGATGCAACTAATTTCACTTTTCTAGCATAACGAAAGAGCATGTGACTAACCTCTCTCAGAAAGCAGGGGATTATCAGTACCCTTGACATTATGTCTGTAACAAATTTGAGGGAATGTGTGCTCTTCATGAAAAACAAGATTTTGTGGATTTCTCCGTATATTTTCTTCATGTTGTCCAAAATGAACTTATGAACTGTTGAAGTCTCCTTTAATATCCAGCAGACAGCACTGAAACTTGAAAAATTTATAGTTTTTGGATTGACTGTCTGATTTTCCTCAAATTGTCAGTGATGTGTTCAACTAACATTTTACTCTATCCACATTGATGTTTTAGCTTTTGTTTCGCAATAGAATGATCCCTGTAAGTGAACACATTTTTTTTTTTTTCCAGCATTGTTAGAGGAATGAACTTCACACCCTTTTTTTCTGTCTCCTGTTCAGGTGGTATTGGCGAGGCAGTCTCAGCTGCCCTCTCCAACCAGAGTGGGGTCATTGTACGCCGCCTCAATGTGGTGGGAGTGCCCCGTAGTGGGCCCTCCGCTGTCCTCCTCGAGAAATTCGGCATCAGTGCCAACTGCATCGCCAAGGCTGTCAAGGAGATGCTTCCATAGGCCTCAGGGACCAAGACATCGATATCATGCCATCCGATTAGGTTGATACCAAGGCTTTGGTATTAAGCCTTTGGATGAGATTTAGACTAGGAGAGCAGAGGAGTGGTGTTTGTTAACTACTTTTTTTTAATAGTTTTTTTTTTTTGTAACCTGTGTTTGTTTTCCATCTGTCCCCAATTCTGTGATGCAACCCAAAATATCAATTCCAAGGTACAACCAGCTCGATGGGTTCCAATGCTCCAAGCAAACAAATCCTGTCTTGATTGCATTGTTATTGAGTATTTTTGTGTTGGGTGTAATTTGGTTGGCATGTAGAAAATTGAACAGTACTTGCATTTTACATGAATTATGGCACAAAATACCAGAATATTGAGTGCCCTGGATGTTTTTGATAAAATTGCCAACAGACAGACAAACGAAGAAACCTGAATAATAGCACAACTTCAGATGGGGGCAAAAATCTATCATTAGTGTTATGATCTTTGTAAATAAAGCTAGTGGCAGGGCAATAGGGTTAATACTTGTATGATGGCACTGACCCTGTTTATGCCGTGCGTCCACAAACGTTGGTTGAGCCAGACTTACGGTTTCATGTTACACTGTACTGCAAGCAAAGCAAATTTCCACAGAGATATCACAGCGATGAATATTTCGTGCTTTTGATGACTTTTTTGTATGTTTAGATTTGAATTAATCACTTTTCCCTGTAAACTAACAGCTTCAATTTGTGAACATGGTCAACACATGGTAACATTTACAGCAATAGAACTCTTGGAAGCTATAGCCTAATATGGTATACACCAAAGTCTTTGCAGGGTGGATGAGAATCGATTCAAAGTGAGATGACTTGCTTTTGGCAAATGCAGGGTTCTAGCTTAAGCTGCCGTAAATGAAGTCTACCAAGATAGCATGCAGTTTCAGACTGGCATATAGGACACAAATAATCAGATAATAATATCTGATGTGAAATTTGAATTCATTGTGTGTTTGCTTTGAATTAATCCTTTAAGTGGAGGACAATCAAAAACCCCTCGCATGTAAAATTAAAAACTCTAAAACATGTGTTCATGTCAGGGAAGTTTTGGATTTATTTGAAGACAACAATGTCAAGTTTTACAATATTTTTGAGGGAAACATTTGGTGAAAGCTCTTAATGCCACTTAACCTTATAGTGATTATGTGTCTGAATTAGTAGTTTACACTTTCAAGTTTCATGTTTAAAAAAAAAAAGAAGAAAAATTAAGTGCAGTATTTGATGATGCGACATTTTTCTGAAAGAAAGCTGTGTAGATTACTACTGTGTATACACCCACAAATATGTTTGTGTAGATAAACTCGGTATTCACAACATGCCAGTTGATCTACCATTGTCTCCCTTATCAGTTGCAACAATATATGTGTACTGTAAAAGTTGAAATTTTCGCGGTGTTGAAATTTTCGTGCATTTCGCGCAACCAGAAGCTAGCGCCAAAATAAAAGCACGCGAATATTTTTGCGTGCCATATGTTCCAGTAGTTGATGTCTTGATTCCGTGGAATTAAGAACGTGCGAAACTCTTCTCACGTGGCCAAGCGCAAAAAATAAGTCGCACGAAAATATCCGCTTTTACAGTATACCAAATGTTTTGATACCTCTTGTTGTTTCTGTTTTAAATCAGTTCTTTCCAACTGTTTGTCACTCATGTTATTCAAAATAATATGATTTCTGCCATGATATGTTGTATCTACAGATGGGCAGACATTTTAAGGAGAAATGTTTTCTTTTCTTTGTGAAGATTTTGCTAACATTTGATTATGATCAAGAGCATTGTTTATTTTTAGTATTCAGAACTTGTATTACGAAAGCAAAGCTTCCAATGTGTAAAAGGCTATTTTAGGCTGTGAAACGGTTGTGTATACTTTCTCAAGTTAAACAATTTGGATGTGGTAGATGTCATGCTAATATGTCCTGCTAATACGGCGGTCCCTACTGACGAAATTCACCTGGTATATTGTGTTTCTTTTGTTATCAAAGATAATGGAATAGACAATTAAAGATACATTTCAAACTGCTTTTCAGAATACTCAGTCTGCTATTTCTCTGTTTCAAAGGAAATACATATGATATAATCAGGGCTTGATATTTAGCTTAGCCCAGGGCCACTAACATTTGATGTGTCACCAAATTTCCAAAGAGGTGGAACGATCGGACAGCTATAATTCAAAATGAATTTTTATATGAGGGAGAAAGGTTTATGGTTGCGCCATATTCTATATTTCTGGCCACCAAAATTTCATATTCACATTTCAGTGGCCCGAATCGGTCACCACAGAGCGAAGTAAGTGTTAAGGCCTGATACAATGTACTTATGTATATATTTGTGTGAAACACATTGTTACAAAATGTCACACACATACACAGAAACATACACATAATATTACTGTACAATGTATATAGCTCTGGGTATAGCTTAGGGAGACAGAGTATGGACAATTTGTTACGAGCATCAACAGTAATGCAGGGATTGAGTGGGATGTGATGATGATGATGATGATGATGATGATGATGATGTCTTGTTTATCCAGGGTAGCCTCGCCAGTGTTGCCACTGCTGTACCAGAGGACCCTGCCATTATTATTACCCTAGTGTTGCCAGGTACCCATTTATACACCTGGATTGAGAGGGATATGGTGGGTAAAAAAACACCTTGTCCAAAGACTTAAGCACTGGGTTGGAATTGAACTCCTCCACCGATTGAGAGTCGAGAGTCTTATCCATTATGCCACAGCGCCCCCATACATGTGTAATACGTGTATACCATAGTCGCTAATGTTAAGGAGACACAAATTTATCTCCCTAAAGGTCTAGTGTCTCATTTATATGGAAATAATGACCATGTATTATCTCCTGTAGATTCACCCAAAGAGGCACTGGATATGTAATATTAAATACATGTACTAGGTGTTTCAAAAAACATTTCCCACTTTTGATCATAAATATTCAAAAGATTGTTCATTCAATAAAACTGTCATTGATATGAGTAATAGCTGGATAGTGTACAATTTAGTTGAAGGTAATTTGCACGTGAAAGCATAAATCAGTTTCGTTAAATCTAAGATTGATTTTCAAGTAAGGTTTCAGATTTTGGTCAAATTTTAACCCTCTGTACAAAAATTGAACTTCGCACAGGAACCAATGATGTGTATGTGAGTGTGTGCTGACAATGGCCCTGAACAATGGACATGCCTGAACCACCTGTTGACTAGGCTCCCTGTCACATGAATGCTTAATCAATAATTCATGTGGATTGCCCTGGGCACTGCTAGTCTGAATTCATGCACGGTAAAGTGCTTGCAAACACCACATTTCATTCCAGCTGGCAATCATTTTCAAATTTTGCTTCACATATCACTAAATTTGGGATATAAATAAGCATAAATGATCTAAAGTTCCTCATTTTAATACAACTGTCTACTAATTAAATAGTCTGACAAATTTTTCATTTTTTCGATAAAAAGAGATCATTTTTGGTAAAGAGTTCAGCAGCATTTATCATTGGGGCAATTTGTTTCAGAGTAGATTTATTTAAGGCTCTGTATACACAAGTGTACTCTAATTGATTTTCTTTACTTCCTGTCACCACGTTTACGATAGAACAGAAGGTACTCATTGTAATTTTGTTTTTCAGAAGTAGGGAGAACACTGACGCGCGACTCAACGACAGTATCGACAGATACTGCCAGAGGCTGAATAAAGACTAGCTGTGATAGTGGTATTTCTCATGAATGAATAATGAAGCATTCAAACCCTGGCCATTGTTCAGGACCATTGTCAGGGTGTTAACCACACACTCCCATACACACCCATTGACCCCTGTGCAAAGTGAAATTTTGTACAGAGGGTTGAAAATAGAGCAACGTCTGGAACCTAACTGTGAAATTAATCATGGATTTCATGAAACTTATTTATGCTTTCATATTTAAACCACCTTCAACCAAATTGTACACTATTCAGCTATCACTCATATCAATGACAGTGTTATCTGATATATAGTTTTTGAGTTATCAAGAATCAAAAGTGGGAAATGGTTTTTGAAACACCTAGTATGTACTAAATACATGATATACACAAAACATTTGTACACGGCATACATTTATGTAACGCCTAAATAGATACTTGTCATTTGATTGGTTGTTTGATTTGATCATTTGTGTCATTGTACTGTCGTGTTATCATTCGTGCAATTGTGGCTCCATTGTGGCCTGTGCAATCTTGGATCCAAGCAATTTGCGCCATTGCATTGTGCCGAGAGCCCAGCACACTGCGTATGTAAAACGCTCCTGTTTGCAGTGTGCACACGGACAGCATGCCAGTGTATAGCACTCGGCACTTCTCACCAAAAGTCCCTTCTATTTCTAAATTCATAAAACATTAAATGACAAGGATTTACTTTTAGGTGTTCTCTAAAACATTTTTTTTTTATTTTTTATTCATGCAATTGACAGAATATTTCCTTTGACGAAAGATGAAATATTTTGTCCAATACACTCATAAACATCAATTTTTTTTTGTACAATATCAATGTGTGGATGTTGAATGGTTGTTTAGGAAGAATTGGTATAGTTGTAATTGTGTGAGTGCATGTTATTGTTTTTGCTTTAATAGTTGCATGCGCAAGGGTAAATAACCAATTCCCCTATTTTTTGTTATTATTTACGAGACAACGAGGTTAAAGCAAAAGTCATGTGAGACAGTTCAGTTTACTTTTGCAATGGCCTTCTTAATTGAACGGACTTCATTTACCATCGATCAGGATCATACCTGTATCGACACTCTGTCAAATATACCGTTGTAGTGACAGACAAAATCTTATATTATTCTGGCGTTCAGAATAATGCTTACAACTAGGTGTAAATTGAACAGATGTACATGTACATTACCCCTCTTGACTTGTTCAACATCAGGCCCAATAATGTGGATCCACAGATATTATCCGAATTAGGAAATTCCAAATATTGAAATAAACATTCATCACCACCTATAATCTAACACTGTGTATCAGGGCGAGACATCTCCAGTTTATGTTAAGTCCGGAAATGTTCCGCGAAAGTCCACTGAAGGGCATGCGTCAACTCGCGAGTACGGCGTCGTCGAAGATGAGCGCGAAGGACGAGACCGGGGCGAGCGCGAATGAACTCGAACACGACAGGTCCAGAGCGAGATGAAACGGGAACGGAATGACAGTCGACTGGATGCTCAGCATGAAGGAGGCAAGGAGCAAAGAATCAGATTTGCCTGAAATGATGTAGATGCCGCATTGTGACAGTCATCGGAAAAGATTGAGCGGACATTATCCTCTTATACACGTGTATATGTAGAGTCAACAGTTTCTAATTGCCGGTTGTAATTATAGACTGATTTTGGGCTGCGGTGCTGTTCTCCTCCCGGGAAAGATGCTTATTTCCAGGCTGTTGAGGCATGGGGCAGAAAAGTAAGGACTGCCAGGTGAAACAAAGTCCTCTCAAAATTTTCGGCCCAGTATTGTGGAGAAATAAGGACTGCCTGACGAAACGAAGTCCTCTCACAGTTTTCAGCCAAAAGTCATGAAGTTGAGGAGAAAATATCAGCTAGAAGAGCTAAGGACTGCCTGACGAAACGAAGTCCTCTCACAGTTTTCAGCCAAAAGTCATGAAGTTGAGGAGAAAATATCAGCTAGAAGAGCTGGTCTCCGGCAGCATAATCAGCAGTCAATGGCAATTTCCGAAGTCCTAATTCCGAGTTTTCAGGGTTTTTATATGGTTCGATCATGACAGCGAAGTGGAGGTCATGGTCAAACTCACTTCCTCTTCAGGGGTCAAAGATGCACACGAAGTTTCCGTCCAGTCTGGGGTCAGATTTTGTTTTTAGCTGCCTGGCATTAGGACGCGTCAATCAGACAGCAACTGGTATATTCCCCTGTCATCTTATCTGTTTTCATTCATACACACACAACGAGATCTATTTGCCCTGAACTTGGAAGAAAAACGACCCCGGAAACACTAAAGAGTGAGGGGTCAGTGGCGGTATTCTTCCCTAAGGGGTGGTTATTTGTTATGGTCAGTGATAATGAGGCTTTGGGCCAAGGGGTACTTTATCAAAAGGTCAGGCAGAGCGGTCAACTGTCAGCTGTGGTGCTGTGCTGCAGTGTGACATTTTGCAGTGCCCACTTCTACTGCCTATATCATAATAAGAAACTGTACAAATACAATATCAGTCACCCGTCCGAGTTTTAAACAGACTTTCCTTCTCTTTTCCTAAAGCAATGTAAATACAAGCTGCAAGAAGGTTTTTGCACATTTTTCACTTTCAGGACAGAGCAGTGCACTGTGGTCACCATGGTAACGCAGTACAGCGCTGCTACAGTTGCATTTGCAAATTACATAGGATTATCTACATCATCAATGTACTGGAAGTGGTAAGAAATGGTCTGGACTGGAGTGCAAGCAGAAAAAACAACAGCAACAAAAATTTTCCTCGTGATCACTGATGCTTGTGTCTCACATTAGGCGTTTTCACATCAGCCCGATGTTTCGAAATAGCGCGCTATTTTTCTGACTTGGGACATTAAAAGATATCTCGAGCTTGGATTTTTATCGGGCCGATGTGAAAACGCCTACTGACTCTGCAGTATGTAATTACCTTTGTTTGCTCATATCATAAAGCAGGGCTTGACACTAATGGTGACCCGGGGCCACCAAAAACGCACGTCGGGCCACCAAAATTTCAGAAAAGAAGCATTTGGTGGCCTGATCGGGCCACCAAAAAAGGTAGGATGTTTGCCTTTGGGCCACCAAAAATAAAAGTTAGTGTGGGGCCCTGCATAAAGGTCACTCCTTTGCACAGTCAAATAAGACAACTTCTGTCAATGACCAATATTAAAGTCAGTGGCAATTACACAGACATTCTCATTTGACCTTTGTTCTGCACAAGTGCAAATCACAACTGTGAACTCCCTTATCCACTATAAGCAGTCTTGATGGCCGTGACGAGGGGTGAGTAGACCAAATTGCGATGCAGACGAGGTTGGCTATTGCTTTCTGGCTTATTCATGTGGAAGAAAATACATGTACGATGTACTTGGCATAATTTACGAGAGTTGCGAACACGAAGAAAATTTCAAAACGACGCAGCCAAGTAAGGTCTTGTCGCCTATTTGAGACCAAGTTTTTACTGGGGGGGGGGGGGGGGGGGGGGGGGGCGTCATTTTGATCCCCCCCCCCCCCCCCTTTCAGATCTCGGCCGCCGATCGCGCGATCGCCGCAAAATTTTGCCTGAACATAGAGCCGGGTGTCAACTACAAAATTACATGGCCGTACAATAAAAAAATGTTGATTTTATATTTTTTAATAAATTAATTATGCAAATTTACACATGAAATCATATTTTCACCTATAACTCCACCAAAAAGAATGAAGGATTGCTAAATTTTTGTGTCAGAGTTCCTCAAGACACATCAAACAATTTTCTTATTAAAAAAATAGCGCAATCAAAGTCAGTTTCTTTTGTTTTTTGTTATGTTAATTTCTTATGTATTTTATTGTTTTTTCGACCCTTTGTTTTCTTTTGTTTTTGCCAAAATTTTTTTGCAGACACTTTTTCAAGCTTATCTACATTAGAATTGATTAATATCAATGTTCAAAAGTTGAAATAATCTAATTTATATCAATTAAACAAAAAAAAAAAAAAACCACCACAATTTGCATTGGATTTGCACACGAAATCATGGATTTCAGCTGTTTTCGGGTTGACATGCATATGCAAAACATTGCGTAACTTCAGGACGGTGTACCCGGACGTCGCAAATTTGGTCTCAAAATATGCGGGAGACTTCAATGAAAAAAGTCATGAAAGGACGCGGTAAATTTTTTGCGCGTTGCCAAATCGTGGCGCGAAATGTCGAGATGGAGTTCCAACAGGCTGTAATTATTCAAACGGCTGTCCGTTTTCTATGGATGGATAAAAGAATGACACAGATGCATTTGTTCGTTTGATGATCGTGGTTTGATGCTACCGTCTTTCTGAGCAATCTGAAGATTGTTTTTTTTAACACTAACATTACATCCTCTATTATGTTTAATGGGTTCAATGGCATTCGCCCTCCTGCGATAGTTGCTCCCATGAAATATCATTCTGCACACTAAACCAACTACCCACAAACATAACCCAATCCTAATCCTAATCCTCACATCGAGCTAAACCTAAAATTCTATCCCAACCTTAACATTAACGCTAAGTCCTTGGAGAAAATAAGACCGGAATCATATTGTCGTCTGAGCAAAAATGTCGTGTCACCATTTTAATGAAATAAAATTTCGCTTAATGATAACGCATATGAAACAAAAGTCAATCCCGTCAAGTCCAGTGCGGCGCCCGGTGCAAGCGCGAAAATTGCGACCCTGTGTTCAACCCCAATCCCATCCCGGTAGGAACTCTAAAAAAAGTCCATTCAAGCACTTAAAAGGGGTCTTTTGAGGGTGATTTATATGTTGTAAATTTTGATAAATTTTTGTATTTCAGCTAAAACATGGAATTTTTGTCCTTTTTTGCCTATCAAATCTTACAATTCTAATCACGATTATAGTGAGGGCCTTATAAATAACGATTGTAGCAACAAACTGAGGACTTCGATGAAAAAAAAAAACACTTAATTAGTATGCGCGAGTGAGCGGAAATTTGTATATTTCTGCCTCATCAACACGTTTTGTTCTTACCTTTTTTATGCCTCCGCCACGAAGTGGTGCCGGAGGCATTATGTTTTCGGGTTGTCCGTCCGTCCGTACGTCCGTCCCCATTTGTTTACGCAATAGCTTGAGTAATATCGACTGGAATTTTACCAAACTTGATCCAAGTATAAAGTATGATGGGACAATTACTTAATTAGATTTTGGGTGAAATCGGCCAAAGGTCAAAGGTCAAAAGTCAAGGTCAAATCATGAAATTGTATCTGTTTACGCCAGGCGCGCCGGAAGCAGTTTTGGATTGGGGGGGGGGGGGGGGGGGGGGCAAACATTGGAGGGGGCTCAAGATTAGACCATGCATATGTTACATAACACACACACACACACACACACACACATCCATTATATATATATATATATATATATATATATATATATATATATATATGTAAAATGGCGTAGGGTGGGTCGAAACATGGGGGGAACCATAAAGTAATTTTGACGGTCTGTATGCTTGTGCGTGTGTGCGTGAGCAATAATGGTACTACAATACATTACGGAATGTGATACATTCAACAAGGCAGTCATTGAAGAACATTGTAAGTTTTCCTTACATGGATTATGGAATGACGGTGTGAAACGATCGACAAATTATATACTGTCAGCAACATAAGGTGAATGGCATAGCAATAAAATGCGAGCGAGCGAAGCGAGCGAGCTTGAAAATTTTGATATTCTACAGTCCCAAAACTGGAGTTTTAATTGTAGCTACATAGTAGTAGTAGTAGTAGTAGTAGTAGTTTATTCTTTAAAAATCACACCCGTCACACGGACGGCCGGCCTGAAAAGGCCTATGAGTGATACATGTGTACATCAAACATTATAAATAATACAAAATACATAAATGAATCATGTAGGACATACAGACAATAAAAAATAATTTAACATAACAAAAGAGAGAATATGGTGGGCTAAATAATACATAAGAGAGATATTCAGTTGTGGGAATATGATAAATTGTTACGGCACGTTAAAATAAGGTTGGCAAAACTGGCTACTTGACAGCACAGTGACTCTGATGACATTAAAAAAAAGGAATTGTTGGTAAATAGGTAACTGAGGGAAGGTGGGATCTCTTTCTGATATGATACTGAATAATTGTGATCTGAAATCATCATATGCCGAACAAATCATAAAACAATGAAACTCATCTTCTACATCACCAGAATTACAGATTATACAAAATCTTTCATCGTGTGGGACATTTTTATAACGTCCGGTTTCAAGGGCAATAGGGGCACAACCACTTCTAAACAGAGCTAATGCTCGCCTGTTAGATCTATTCTGACACTGCATAACATAATTAGAAGTATTCATAGAATGTTTAAAATTACGATATGTTCTGAGTTTGTTTCTGGATTGGGGAAGTCTCCTTTTATCATCAAACAGCTAGTGAACATTTCCACTTATTTTCAACAAATAATTTACATGCTTTGGATACGGTGCTCACAAAATTATGTGTACTAACAAGCTCAGCCAATGGTTCAACATGCATACACTGCAATTTTGCAAATAATTGTTTAACCTTATAACACCAATTCTTAATACCATTATTTGCCAGGGACTTTGACCACAAGAAAAATTTTCCAGGGTAACGGTCACTAGTATACTTACTCAGGTTACACCAAAGCCTAGCAATTGATTGACACTGATAATAAAAAGGGGGATCCCAACCCATATCACCCATAACTGCATCATTAGGGGTATATTTCCCCACTCCAAGGTAGAAACGACATGCTCTATAAAAAACACTATTAATGGCTGAATATTCTTCTAAGCCCCAAATACCGCTTGCATATTGCAATATGGGCAAAATCATAGCATCATACAATTTGTTATACGTCATAAACAGAGAACCACCGATCAATTTAAATTTACTAATAACCACTCCAAGGGCTCTAGTTGCAGATTGAGCCAATATCTTGGTTCCTTTTTGTAAACTTAAAAATTCATCAAACCACAATCCAAGATATTTATATGAGTCAACAATATCAAGCTTTTGACCATTACAATGAAATAAAGATGTGGTTTTCGCTTGGGCTTTTCTCCTGAAATGTAAAATTTGAGTTTTTAAAGTATTACATTCGATCCTCCACTTCTGAGCCCACAAACATATACTATCAAGCTTCAACATATTTCGCTTTGAAATAAATGGGGGCGCATCGGGCGCAACTGCTGGCAATTCTTGGCAGCAACATTAGGAGAATGGCATAACGATTCAATGCGAGCGAGCGAAGCGAGCAAGCTTGAAAATTTTGACATTCTACAGACCCAAAACTGGGGTTTGTAGCTTTATCTTTCACTTTCGAAATGAATGGGGCGGCGCATCGGGCGCAACTGCTGGCAATTACTGGCAGCAACATTAGGAGAATGGCATAACGATTCAATGCGAGCGAGCAAAGCGAGCGAGCTTGAGAATTTTGACATTTTACAGTCCCAAAACTCCCGTTTGTAGCTATATCTTTCGCTTTGGAAATTAAGGGGGGGGGGGCATTGGACGCAACTGCTGGCAATTACTGGCAGCAACATTAAGAGAGTGGCATACGATTCAATGCGAGCGAGCGAAGCGAGCGAGCTTGAAAATTTTGACATTTTACAGTCCCAAAACTCCCGTTTGTAGCTATATTTATCTTTCGCTTTGGAAATTAAGGGGTGGGGGCATCGGGCGCAACTACTGGCAATTACTGTCAGTAACATTAGGAGAATGGCATAACGATTCAATGCGAGCGAGCGAGCTTGAAAATTTTGACATTCTATAGAGTCCAACAACTGCCGTCGTAGCTATGTTTTTCGCTTTAGAAATTAAGGGGGAGGCGCACCGGGCTCAACTGCTGGATGCGAGCGAAGTTGAAAATTGTGACATTTTACAGTCCAAAAGCTGCCGTTTGTAGCCATATTTTTCCCCTTTTATTCATATATATACATATTTATTTTATTTTCTTTGTTTATTCATTTATCTTTATTATCATTATTATTATTATTTATTTATTTATTATTATTATTATTATTTTTTTTTTTGGGGGGGGCTTTTTAGGGGGGGGGCAAAAATGCGTTTTGCCCCCCCCCCCCCCACTTTTTGGATGGGGGGGGGGGGGGGCGGCCGCCCCCCCCTGCCCCCCACTTCCGGCGCCTATGATTTACGCGATAACTCAAGACTGGATCAAGCAAATTTCACCAAACTTTGTCCAAGGATGATGTATAGTGGGACAATTACTTGATTGATTTTTTAGTTAAATCGGACAGAGGTCAAAGGTCAAAGATCAAGGTCAAATCCTAAAATTTATCTTTTACGTGATAACTCAAAACTGGATGAAGCAGCTTTCACCAAACTTCGTCCAAGGATGATGTATGATACGGCATTTAGTTGAGTAGATTTTAGTGACATTGGCAAGAGGTCAAAGGTCAAGGTCAAATGCTAAAAATGTTGCTATTTTCCCATATCCATGCAATGCCCAAAGGTATTTTCTTGAAACTTAGTGAAGACATGTACTACTGCATAAAGATTCTCCAGAGAGAGTTTCATGTCATAAGGTCAAAGGTCAAAAGGTCAAAGATTAGGTGAAAATGTTACAATTTCACTTTTCTCACAAATGGTTCAATGTATCTTCATGGAACTTGGTACATACACATGTACTGACTGGCAGGGATTATCTAGGGAATTTAGGGGTCATGGGTCAATAGTCAGGGGGTCAAAGGTCAAGGTCAACTCGTCAAAATTTTACTATTTCCCTCATATACTAGTACATGCAATGGTCGCATTATTATTTTTAAAACTTAATATACATATTACCTAATGGAGATTCTCTTGGAAATTTCCTGCCAGAAGGTCAAAGGTCAAAGGTTAAGGGTCAAGGCCAGGTTTAAATGCAAAAAAATCTAGTTTATACTGTAATTACACTCTTTCTTTATACCTTGAAAATTACTAAATGCATATACTTATGAAAGGGTCAGTCAGAAGTCAAGTAAAAATCCTCAATTCCTCAAATACATGTACTTGCACTCTTTGATAGACAATTATAGCAAACGTAGTTCAAGGAAAATGAACATTCAATATATTTCTGACAAACCTGTCATTTCAATATCTTGCCAGTTATGTGAAACTGTTATCTCACATTGTGAAGACATTATACTATACACCTATTGGGAGAATCATACATGGAATTCTTGTCATTTTTTTGCTTATTAAATCTTACAATTGAGTATCTGAATATAAGAACGACCCAAGTCCATGGAGGGCCATTTCGAGTAAACATAAAAAAACTTCATATCTTTTTTATTTGTGCAATAATATTCTATTTAACTGTGATGGGAAGGCAACATTGTATATGCAAATTAGAACATATATCATTATGACAATTAACATTTACATTAATTGTGGAGAGGCCATTTTGTGTGATGGACTTGGGTCGTTCTTTGAATCATATACAGGATAGGCTGTTATATGAGATGAGAGAAGCGATGAGAGAGGGCGCTATAATATGAATGTATAGATGACCCAAGTCCTGGACTTGGGTCATTCTTACATTCATATAAGATTTTACTCATTCATTTCAGGCACTTCCGCGGGTAATTAGGACTTATCATTTATACACAAGATGAGTCCATGTATAAGCTACAATTTCTCATGTCAAACTGAATTTGGCCAAAAATTGGACTTGGGTCGTTCTTATATTCAGGTCTTCAATTCTAATCAAGATAAAGTGTCGACCTTATAGATAACGATTATACCAACAAATTGAGGACTTAAAAGAATGCTCTAAATTAGTACGCGCGAGTGAGCCGAAAATTTTTGTATTTCAGCTTACAAAACATGGAGTTCTTGTGTGAACACAATAAACATTGTCATTTTGTCCGCGTAATCATCATATATATATATATTTTTTAATCTTGTTTGATTTGGTTTTCTGCCCCCCCCCCCCCCCTTCCTCCCTCACACCGTTCGGGCGAGTTTTTTTTTTTTCTTCTTCTTCTTCTTCTTCTTCGTTTATTTGTTTGTTTGTTTTTCGTTTTTGGCGCCCCCAAGGAGTGGCGCCCGGGGCACGTGCCCCCCCCCCCCCCCCATACGCCACTGCCGTAAACAAATAATGCAAAAGTGTAAATCTGAGCTGTACAGTATGTCGTGAAAGTATTGAAAACTGGACCCTCACTGGAAAGCCAATTTTTATCATTTTCCGATCACTTCCGATGAATAAAACTAATGATTGGCAACACAATAAGGTCTTATTTATCCATGGTAGCATCTTCAGTGTTGTCACTGCTCTACCGGAAGAGGGTCCTGCCATTATTATTACCCCGGATTCAAGTATATTTTTCTTTGTTCACTGATAATTATGTCAGATTAGTGTGAAGACATGTAAACTCAAGTAATTAGATCTTCATATCAATCTGCACAATTTTTATTCGTGCATCCCCACGTCTGTACCAATATTGTACCGCTCATCTTTTATAAGGAGAGGCGGCGAAAAGTACCAGCATAAAGACTTATCTTTCTTAAGAGAGTGGCTGGTCATAATGCAATCAAATTGACACATGAATCAATAGTTTCCCTATCTGTGAGGCATCTCCTGTTTGGCACCTTCAGAATATTCTAAAGTGGTAGCATCAAACATGAGATCAGAGGGAATAAGGCCCCATCTTAACAGAGCCCTTTGAACCATTTAGGCGTACATTTTTTTTCCTTCAAATTATTATGATTTTTTTCATATTTTTTTTTCCATTTTCTCGACCTGTTAAGACTCTCCATGGAAAATGTTGCCCGGACGTTGTTGAGGTAGCTATTGCCAATTTCTACCCATGATGTTTTGTTTTTGTTTGTTTGTTTGTTTGTTTGTTTTCATTCCTAGGTAATTGGATTTTCCCTCAGTCAGTATACACAATAATGTAAGAGGCTGCTATTAGTAGTACGAGTATGGTATAATTATTATGATAATAATTATTATTTTTATTGTTATCATTATTATTAGTATTACTATTATTACTATTATTATCATTATTATTATTATCATCATCATCATCATTATTATTATAAAACCCATCGATATATTGATATAGGGAGGACAACCCATACAGGATTATAGTCCATCAACCCTACAAAATATCAGCAGTGTGAGTGTGCTTGAGTGGGTGTGTGTACGTGTGTGTACATCGTTCGAACTTTGTTCGAAGAAACTTTTGATAGAGTTTTTTTTTTATTTGTTAAGTAACCTTAAACTTTCTCTAATTCAGGTGTATGATGTAAGTGGGTCGTATACCTTGCAGCGCCTTGGCAAGACCCTTTGCAAAGAGTTTGCATGCAGGCCCAGTACCTGGAGATCTGAACGACATGCCTCTGGAACCTTCTGCGAAGTACAGTGCTTTTTTTATTTTCAGTATAGACAAAGATATCCGCAAGTATACCTAACCCAGATCCAATGTTGCATCATAGTTGTATCAAGTAGGATACCTCAGTATTTTTGGTGCTGGATGGTGGCGCATATTATGGAGAGTGGCGTCCAATGAGCTTGTCCCACTGTGGTGATGAGCTCAGTTGTTTTGCAGCCGCCATGTTTTTTGTTTTTTTTTATCCCCACGGGTGGTTGTGATTTGATTGATGATGTACGTTTCAGTATTTAAAAAGTATACATGTATTAAAAGAAATGTATCAAAAAGGAGCCAGTAGAATTTACTTCTGCATGCTCAAATGCAAGACGTTTCTTTTCCAGCGAATGCAAAGCGACTAGAATGAAAATATTGCACCTATTCAGGTAAAGCCAGTGAACGATACAGAGGCTCATCTCACAGTAACTGACTATGTTGCTTTAATAGTAAACATTTTGATGGTCCCCATTTTGATACAGTCTCTTGAGATGAATAGACTGCTTCTATTTCTTGAGTGTCTGCTTTTGTTTTCAGCTGAACCAGTTTTATCGTGTTATCAATAAAGCCAGACGTGCTACCCAGGGAATACAAAAAACAAAACAGGTGCGAACGTTTAAACATTGGACTATGGGAATTGATTCCACAGCCAACGGTAGGCAGCGTCCCGTGTAAATGTTTTGATTCGCAGTACAATGCCCACTCGGAAAGAACGCATCGCATTTCGCGCCGTCAGTGTTTGGAAGAAAAATGCGACCTTCCTCTGCCAGAAATTCTAGAATCAATGGTCTTTTGGAAAACCGGACGAAAGAGATGGGGAAAGTCAAACGATCCCCGACTGATTTCAGAATATGTACACGTTTTACCGTTTGGTGAGGACAGTTAGATATGGCTGTAAAAAAAAACAACAAACAAACAAACGAACGAACGAACAAACTAACAAACATGAAGAAATTTGATAAGTTTTTGACGTACTCCCACGAAGTACGCAGAATATAAATAAATCAGTATGATTAGAAGTGGTTTATCCTCCACCCTTCACTCTTTTTCCCCTTGCCCCTTTTATCGCCTTACCAGGTTCTCCTTAGCCCCATCATGCACGCATGCATGACGCAGACAAGATTCAAAGAGCTCATTCTAAGGCAAAAAGAGTACCAACAGCAAAAGCGCAAAACAACAAACAAACAAACAAACAAACAAAAGATACAGACACACACATTTCAACATGAATTATATCTAATATGCTAAGTATGATATATCTAAACTCCTTGAAATAAGTTTCGCACTTGAAGTTTAGTATATCATATTTCTCTTATGCCCGCATTATCTTCATTAATTACGACATCGTAAAGCCTGATTAATCATCTTTAGAATTACACCTCACTTCCTATGACTGGGAGCTCTTGTAAAGTGCAAAACAGCTGAGTATGGGGGCAGATCAAAAGTAAAAAGTCGCAAAAATTCTGCTATTGATAATGTACTATACAGTTTTGATGAAAAAAAGGCCACTGTAATAAGCACTGCTGACATGACAGAACTTTCAAAAACTCCCATTTCCTAGACGTAAGATGACTGTTTGGTCAACCTTTATGTTTGATTTTAATCTGCACATATACTGCAGTTTTTAATTCATGGATAAAGCCTGGAATTTAATGATAATCTCACAATGCATTCTTTTCAAGCACATTCCTACCCTGAAACGACAAAGCAAATGGGAATTATACTGTTTGACATAACACGTTTGCTCTATTTTGCAACATTTCACTGACCTTTCCTCATCTTCTCAGTCTACTCATATAATACTGTGCATTCCAGGAACACCCAATCATAGCAAGTGAGGTGTCATTTTAAAGGTAATTTATCAGGCTTTCTTATAATGCCATATTTAATGGAGATAATCCGGGTATGAGAGAAATATGGTACATCAAACTTTAATTGCAGAACTTTATTTGAGGAGTTTATTATCAACTGAACCAACGGTGCGAAAAACGACACAAAATATTCACACGAATCCCTGAAATCTCATGATCACACTATAACCAATTAGTTTAGAGTATATACAGGGGAGCGGACCCTGGACCCTATAGCTGATATACACTTGCCTATTGATAACTGAAAAGTATGAAATATCTGTGCATGTTGTTTGGAAAGACGATCTATCCATATGATCATCAAAGAAAATATCACTTTTATATGCTGGGAAATGCATTGTGCCATATTATCTTAAATCCGCGGAAGGCTTGATTTATTGTATGGTTTCAAGTGTTTGTTTGTTTGTTTGTTTGTTTGTTTTCAACAAATTTGACTATCATTCACCTACAGTTTTCATTTTTTTTAAGGTGAATAACCATACCACAGCTTCTAAGTGCACTGTATCCTGAAAATCTTGTCGGGGGTTCGGACCTGGGTCTGCGTCTGTGTTAACTATACACAGCCCAGTCGCTGTACAGGGCTGTTTTCGCATAGCGTAGTAACAGCGTCTGGTCGGGCTATATACGTCTGTGTGCGATTGTGTTTGAAGTAAAATCGATCCGGACCGGACCCTGGACAGGGTTCACGGGAAATTTGCAATGACCACACTGCAACCATGAGATTATGCCCGCCGACATTCATTTTATCAAGTAGTGACTGACCATACCATCCGGTGTGGAAAAGCAGTATTCATTAGGTAAAACTTCCAAAAGTCCAAACTCCTCTCTGTCACTTCCTTCCTTTGCTGATGACTGTTTGGAACACGATATGACTTATAACATTTAACCCCTCTTACTCCTAATGACAACTCCAGAGCGACACTGTCCCCACCCCCACCCCCACACACAGGTTAGGTTATTTCTGATAAGCGAAGATTATGTTTCATAAAAAAAGAAGAGAACAATGATTAATTCACGGCATCAACAAAACTTTTGGATTAACGATAAGAAACGATTGTCCTTTCCGGAGAAAAGAACTTTAATTCCACCACAGTAAGAATGTGAACATTCGGATGTTCGATTTAACCTTTAGACTTATGCAACAGATATTCGGATGAATAAACTCTTTTTCATCCACGGATTAACGAGCCCTTGAGAAAACAATTAAATCTGTGCGTTTGCGTTAACAATATAAGTCTTCGAGAAGGAACCTTTGACGGAACAAACAATCTAGAATTAAGTGATGAAGTATCCGAAGAATTATGACGCTGAAACCAGCGTCGCAGCCATGATCCATTAATTGGGCTCATAGAGTGTGTATGACATGCAGGTTATACAGAGTTACACAACCGTTTCTGTCACTCAATGGTCATATGAACCTTCCTTTTACGATATTTGTTATAGGCATTTTGTGATTCCAAGAACGAAAATCTACACAACTTTATGAGAGAAATTTGACTGAGAGTCATAAACAAAGTATATAATCTAAACAATATTTCACTTTTCTTGCATGATAAAAAAAAAACACCTGACATTCTCCTTCAGAAGGCAGGGGAATCATATCAGCCATAACACACGTCAGTGACAAGTAGAGGGAACGTGTACTTTAAAGGGATGGTTTTTGGTGGAGATGAGGTTTGGGCTTTTAACGTTTTCCTAGATATCAAGGAACCACTTTTAGAATAGTACAGATCATACCATTCTAGGCCCGTGCTAGGAGGGATTCGAAGTCTATTTTGATGAAAGTCGGTTCTGGAAAGGCTAAGACAAACGCAGTTATCGTGATAAAAGGTGGGTCCCACCTTTCATTATGGTCGCTCTTTTTAGATATTTTGGCCATTTCAAAACCCATATTCCTCAAACAAACTTTGAATTCCTTTTGGAATTACATTTCATATGAGATTTGTCATTATCTCACCAAAACAAAGTTAGAAACCTGAAGTAAGGTCTGAACCAAAACTATAAAAGCCCTTTAAAGTAAAAATGAAATCTTGTAAAAACATTTCTTCACAATACACGTTTTCCTTACGTCGTTCTACGCATGCGAAATCATACACTGTCGTATAGTCTTCTGATCGAGAAGTGACTGCGCAGAAACTTTACATATTCATAACTTTTGGATGGATTGTCCAATTTTTCCGATATATATATATTATGTGTATGTATATTCATCCAAAATATCAAAATCCTTCATAAAATCCATAAAACTCGGATCACTACCAAAATTTAATCATTTGCTCCTTGCGTCATTCTAAGCCTTTCCTGTAAGTTTCATTCAATACATTCTCATCTTTTTATTTTGCACACGGACAGACAAACAAACAAACTAGCAAACCAACGGCAATGAAAACATAAACTCCTCCCTTTTCGTAGGTATAATTATACTGGAGAGATGTTTCTATCGAGGAACAGTAAATACAAACTAGAAAAGCACTCTGAGAGCGCAGACCTCCGCCAAGCAGCTACTTTCCACCGATGATCTTGCTCTTCCCAAAGAGATACAGTATTTCTCCTCTCCACCACTGGGGAAAAGCTCTTTGGGCTCTTACCCACCTCTTACCCAGAGAGATCAGTGAATTCCACCCATAGCATAGGTCTATATGATGAAAAATCGCCTGATTCCCCAACATCGAAGCCTTTGTTATGTCATAAACCCTCATCTGCGCGGCGCGCCTCGCCCTAGCAGAAACTAGAGCACGCACTTTAGTGCGCGTTTAAAAACCACCAAAATGCGCAGCTTGAACTCCCAAGTTCATTGACTCTACCTGTTAAAATATCAATAATCTTTCATAAATTCCCCCCAAAATCTTGGATCACTACCAAAATTTAATAATTTGTTACTTGTGTCATTCTCAACCTTTCCTGTAAGTTTCATTCAAATCCGTTGACTACTTTTTGAGTTATTTTGCACACGGACAAACAAACCAACTGTAAAAATGAAAACATAACCTCCTCCTTTGGCGGAGGTAGAGATGCGCAAATTTCCCCTCTCCAGCGTTTCCTACGTATCAAGTACTAGTATTATATCCACATGTATAGTAAGTAGCCAAAATGTAGCTACGCGCGCAGTAATTCAAAGCGCACTGGTAAAAGTAGTATGCGCCTTTTTAGTTATGACGCAGTTCCGACGAAACAAACGATTGCTAAGCACACAAATCAATACAACAGGGTCCCACGAACGTGACTGCGTATACAGAGCTTTATAATAGTTGGCTGGAAATAGGCAAAGTTTATCATGAAAGACAAAAAAGATGCAAGGGCATCCACCCTATCTCTTGCATGCTGACGGGCGGTCGTTGAATCAGGGACGTCGACGTGGTCTGCTTCTAAAATCCGATAGATCCGGGAGCTGTATACAGCAGCCTAGTAATAGTAGTAGTAGTGCCAACAACCCTGGATGCATGGGGTGGTGAGCTTTAGTGAATACGGCCGGCCAAAGAGCAGCCTAAAATCCCAGTGGTTCACCGGGCTATGGCAAATGTACATTGTACGTCGGAATGGATTCTACAAAGCGTTGCTGAGTCCAGGTGCGGATTACTGACTACCGTAGGCCTGTAGGTTAAATGGCCTATATTACCTATAACAGGTAAGCAGAATGACATTGGGATTTTGCATCAGGGGCGTTTCGCAAAGACAGAGACTCCAACCCCAAGCACCTTCTGATCAGGAGATTCTCCCGCCTGAAACCCCTAGCAAACGGGAGACTCCAACTTGATGTGCGTGAAGCGCGAAGTCCCTTGCGGCCGGGGTCCAGCTCTAGTGTTCTAGATGTTATCTCATGCTATCTAAGGCTTATTTTTCAAAATACGATGACACTAAATAAGAAATCATTTCAAGCGGGAGAAATTGAATCTCAAGCGGGAGAACAGGAGATTGTGCGGAATAGCAGAAATGGGCTTTCGGCGGGAGATCTCCAGTCGAAAACGGGAGAGTTGGAATCTCTGCAAAGAAGCTAGACGCCTCTCAACCCTATATAGATCTAATTAAGCCCAAGCTATTTTGGACCCTGATAGGCCCGGCGGCCGGGGGGGGGGGGGGGGGGGGGGGGGGAGGGGGGCACATTGCGCCCCTATGCATGTATCACGGTCATATTTGGTACATGAGTTGAACAACTCAAACTTTACATGACCCCAGCTTTGAAATTTCTTAATGTCATCCACAAAAGGCACTATTTGCCAAAATATAAAGAAAAACACCGGAAATATGGTACATGTACATTTCCTATGATGTTATGCTTAAGTCATGATTCTCTCAGTAACGTGTTACAATTCTTTATCCCCGGTATTTATGTGTTTGTTTTAGATCAATAATTTTCATGTTTGCCTCAAAAGAAATGCAATACCTATTGCCTGGGATAGGTACATGAAATCTGCAGATTGATTATTATGAACAAGCGATACGTCAGGAAAAATAAAATGTGAAAGGTTTAGAATGACACAAAATAGTAGGGCAATCTTTGGAAAATACAAGTTTTTACTCAGCACTATTCTATTGTGTGCCAATGTCACAATATGAAAAAAATGAAGGAAATAATAAGAACACCACTCTCGAGGGTATTTAACAACTACACGTATGATTACTTCATATTTTGGTTCTTTGGCATATTACAGCCAAGAAACCCTTATTTCAACCACTATCATTGTAAACTGAAACAGGAAAACATGTAAAATGTGACTGACATCGTTGTCAGTTTACAGTTGCCATGGCAACCAGCAATGAAAATGATAACGATGATGATAATAGTGGCTACTTGTATAGGGCATGCACATGCAGATGCACTTTTCGGTGCTCATGACGCTTCAAAAAAGGAAAAGATACATTAATTTACATGTTCACACATGACAAAAAAATAAAGAAAAAGAAAATATTGTAAACAAGAAACACATACCAGATAAAGAACACAATATTCCGAACACTATAGACTGCAGTTATAGTCCTCAGTGTGAGAGGAAAAGATACGTTATAAGTTTGGATTTGACTGTTTCTGTAGAAAATAGTTGCCTTAACTGAATAGGAAAGTATTTCCACAAATGTTGTCCCATAACGGAGAAAGTACGATCACCCCATCCATGTTTTGCTCTGGGTGTTAGGAGTAACAATGCATCTGATGGTGAACTTCCTGTCAGATTGTATTTTGGGAAAAAAGAATGAAGGAAATGATGTATACTAATAATAGAATCCTAAAATCCGTTTTTTTTTTTCTACAGGCAGTCAATGTAAAGAACGGAGAATTGGTGATATGAAATCAAACTTATTTGCTAAAGTTAACAACAAAGCGGCAGAATTTCACAATTGTTGAAGTTTTGTGACAACTATTTTTGGAAGATTACACCAGGAATTCGAAAAATCCAACTGAGAAGAAATCAAAGCATGAATAAGCATCTTAGCTTCAGTAAACTTCAGCAAATATCAGGCATAACTAAATTATCCTCACAATACACGTCTCTTGAGTGATTATCATTAAGTCAGAATGGATCTCTACATAATTATAGGCAGGGCTTGACACTAACGGTGGCCCGGGGCCACCAAAAATGAAAGTCGGGCCACAAAATTTCAAAAAAGGGCAAATTTGGTGGCCCGCCTCGGGCCACAAAATTTTTTTGAAAAGTATGTCAATAAATTCGTCACTTTTTGCGCCGGAAATTAGCAGTTAAATTTGTTTTTGAAGGATGGATGAAAAGGACTGATTGAGTGCCCGAGAGTGAGTGTTGCGAGTTTGTTGAGGTTTATTTTTAAGTAGATATGTCCAACTTCATTCTTACTATCATAAAACTTAAATATTTGACTCACTAAAAAAAAGGACTTTTAATGTTTTTTATTGTTTCTTTTTTCGGGACACCAAATTTTCTCTCGGGCCACCAAAAATTTGAAATTTAGGATTTTGGTGGCCCCATCGGGCCACCAAACAAAAAAGTTAGTGTCGAGCCATGTTATAGGCCTACAAAAGATCAATCATTTGATAAGAAACACTTTGATTTACGTCTAAAGACCTTAGAAGGGATGTAGTCAAAGTTGTTTCAGGGGACAAATCTTTCTGCTGTTTGCAGTCTCCTATGAACATAATCGTATGTTTGCGAAAACTGCACGTGGAAGGTGATAAAACATTTTGCCGAGTAAAATGAGTATGAACCGAGTAAAATAATTCGTATGTACCAAATGGGTTCTTTTAAACATGTACACACGGTGTTGAAAAGTTGCTGGTAATTCATCCATTCGCGGGCAAAAGGTGAGGTGTTACATGAAAATTCCATAACGTTAAAAGCATCGTGATATGTATTTCCTATCTACAAGGTAGTTTGTGGGCGACAGGAAGAGAAAAGTCTATCTCAAAGAGAGATATACTGTGCTTACTATTAATGACCCTGAACAAGCATGAATGTCATGAATACCTTTTCAGAGCTCTGCTGACTATAGGCTTCTGTCGCTCCCAGGCCCATGAATGCTTTATTAATAATTCGTGATGGATTGACCTGAGCACTGCTAGTCTGAATTCATGGCAAAGGGTAAAATGCATACACATGAAAAAAATAAGCACATGTTTTCATATGCTTGCATACACCATCACATTTCAGAATGAATAAAGACTAGTTGTGATAGTGGAATTTCTCATGGTGGTATATATTCAGGTGAGTAGCTTGTTTAGTTTTTTTTTTTAAATCAAGCAATGTGAATCAGAATTTCTAACTTATTTTCGTACGCCAGTAGAACTTAGTCTCACACGTGTGTGTGTGTGTGTGTGTGTGTGTGTGTGTGTCTCCTGTTGCTCATAATGTTAATAAAAACCAATACATAGAAAATGAATATTTGAAGATAAGTCTTGGTCAGAGGGTTCCTTGTCACGTTGTTGGACAAAATCTGTCCTACGTCACTGTCCTGTTTCCATACGTGACAGTTAAAGGGATCATATACAGTAGTTTGGTTGAGACCTAACTTCAGATTTCTAACATTTTTTTTTCTTGTGAGAGAGAAACCTCTTATGAAATATGAAAGAGCATGTAGTTCCAAGAGGAATTCAACGTTTAGTTGATGGAAATCGGTTTTTGAAAAGGATGAGATATCCAATTTAAAAAAAAAGAAAAAAATCATTACAAAAGGTTGATCCACTTTTTAGGATCGCTTTGTTTTACTTTGTTTTTACTTTGTTTTTTGATGTCTCAGCCAATCAAAAGCCGATTTTCATCTAATAAACATTGATTTCCTCGTAGAATGTTATTCTCTGTATTATTTCATGAGTGGTTTCTTAAAGCCTAATCCTCATCTCCACCAATACTATAACATCCCTTTAAACACAATCTATAGTCTATTACGGCAGGTACAAAAATGATGACAACGTCTTTGCACAGTATATTGACCGAATATGAACCATGTGTGACTGATACTGTCTTATACGATCTGTGTACAGGTATGTGGTCCATTATGCATGATTCTCTATGTGCATGGGCTATACATTGCAGTCATTATGCATATTAATGACCACCTACAATAATACTTTTTTATCACATATCAATAGGCATACCCCGCTTTCTTATTTGGTACCATTAAATCGTCTGGTCTTATCCTCTATCCGTTCTCCGTTTCTTTTTCACAAACACTGATTACTTGGGGCTTGCAGCCAAACAAGCTTGCTTTCATGTAGGTCCGGTCATACTTCTCTTTGTTCAACCCCATTTCGATTTCGACCAGTTATCATTACAGTTGCTGTTTTATTACCATTTATATTGCTTGTTTTTGCACATTGTTTACAAAGTATAAGAACTTGTATTATTATTTCTGATGTAATATTCATAAATGAGAAGTATGAAAATAATTAAAATGAATGGAATTGAATTGTGGTTGTGTATAGGGGTATTTGCAGCTTCCTCAGTACATACCTACAAAGGATCTTTGGACGGTTGTTCAGCATTTTAGTCTGGAAGAAAGTCAAAAATTTTGTTATGAAAATTATCAGATATTTGTAAATATACTAGAAGACAAGACAAAACAGATCAAATTCTTTCTGAAGTACATATTAAATCATCATTACACACATGACTAATTTCAGTGCATGTGTGTGATAGCTCTTGTTTTCTTTATCAGACATGTCGATCTGTTAAATCTCAATCTGGACCCCGAGTGAAGGATAGCGCTGCAGGAAGCATCTTCTCTGGTACTTTCAGCATGAGAACGTCTCTAAATATATTCCTGTCCATGCAGGTGCTGAAATAGTGGACACTCATCACGTCAACACTCTTAATCTGTCATTTAGGGGGTTAATTTTGTTAAGGTTCTCTTCCAAAAACGTGTGATGGGGGTAAGTTTGGTATCCTCCCTTCCAAAACCCTTAAATAGGGGATAATTTTGGTGACTCCCCTTCTAAAAGCTCGTGATATGGGGGGTCAAAATCATGACTCTTCCTCCCTCCGTATAAAAGAGGGTATCTCTAATGGGAACGTGGTGCAAGCATAATAATGGTGTATGCGACCGTTATGGTTGTGGGAGTTACGGGCATGACAGTGAGGAGGGAAACTTTATGCTCTCAACTACAAGGGTTGCCTAAAGGTGGAGGTTGGTGGGAGGTACAAAGACTCATTCAAAGAGTAGACAAAATCAACTCACATAATCATTTTGTATTCCCCTTTTCATGCCAGCTGAAAAAAACCCCGCAAACAAACACTGCATTCCTTTTCCATATGGCAACCATGCATTCGGTACACGGCAGTCTGGTAAACGCTGTACCTCGTTCAACCTCTAGGCTATACATTGTCACTATACCGCATCGGTATTGACATCTATGCAAAGGGGTATATAGAAGTGCCCGACCGTCATTATAACGGCGTTCTGTGCTGCTATTTGGGTCTTCCCGAGCAAGAAGACGACAAAAACCGCTCTATACAAAACTCCGATTAGAAAGCCGCACTTCACATTCCTTTTTGTTCTGCGATTTTTTTCCCCTTAATGTTAGCAGAACGATACCAGCTGCACAACATCATGTTTTCATTTCATCCCATAATATGATACACAAACACGCATAATGTACACAACACACATACAGTATTATCCATCCCGACCAAGCACATAATTATCATTGATGACGGTCTTCTCCACTTGTTGTACCGCGAAGTACAGTGTATTGTATCTTCACGCGTATGTTATATCATTTTGTGGACTTGCATGTCTATGTTACGAGTAAGATTAGAGGTTCCCGATTTTGTCATTTTCATTGTGTATTTGTGTTGTAGTTTTGTATATTTATAAATGTGGACAAATAAAATCAAACTGAAAAAAAAGAACCTGAAACTGAAACTAAATATCCTATTCCATCTTTACGAGCAATCTTAATACGTTAAATCCGTTGCAGCGAGTGATATGCCGTTATAGAGAGTCAATCCGGCAAAGGATTGTAATATGTTTCCAGACGCCCTTTAAAATTTATGGAATCGTTACAACTACAAGCTTTAGACATACGAAGAAATCTGATATAAATTGTGATGTTTATGAGTGGTGTATCTGCAAATATAGAAAAAAAAAAAGCAAACAAAGTCCCTCACTGCCGGTAACTTTTATGAACAGAATTGTAATCAGGATTTGATATCTATAATTAAAGGTATCAGTTCTCTTTTATTTCACATTTTAGTTACGAGCAAAATGCTGGCTTTTCCGTGAGTGACCATATGCTACATAATGAATCGAAGCTCGGTCTACTCAACATGATTGATCTATCAGATCTACTCCATGTTAGACGTATGCACAAGAGTTACTATTGTAATAGTATTGGTTTTTGATCACGTTGCAAAACTCGACTTTTATAATGCATTACTTCAGATGGTGTGAATGGCACTAATAATATTTAATCTCATTTACCAATGTTCACACACGCTGCACAGGACATTCATCGCCATGTTGGGGAAAAAGACTAAAAAATAAATCAACAGTGACCAAGGTTTGTTTACAGATAGCGATAACTGACGATTTTTCGTACATGTATGACACTGTGAGCGTGTCCGCACCGCTCGTGTTGCTCCAAATCCCAGTATCAAAATGCATTGATTTGGAGTGTTTGAGCGGCACATTATTGTTGCAAATAATGTGTTCCCCTGACATATTATTACGCGCACTGAGACTTCCGCCCCATTCTGTTCCCCCCCCCCCCGACCTTTCTTCCTTTTCATGTGTCAGTGCATAAAGCGGCTGAACACCCCCCCCCCCCCCCCCCCCAGTGCGATAACCTTGCTGTGTGCAATTATTTGTTTCATCTTCACTTTAGTGCTGTGTTCAGACTCCATCACAGCCTGATTGGAAATCCTTGCTGTATGCTCTATCTATACTCTGAGGACGCTTATTGTCGGTGGACGCAGAAGGCAAGTGCGCCATTCTCAAACAAACGACAATTAAACTTCACAAAACTGGACAGTGCAATCTCTGCAGTGTGCTCTAGACAAAGTGCAAACAATAGCACTCCATAATCGGTAGAGATGATAGATAGGTCCATATAATTAAACTGCACGTGATGATACATCTGTAACAAGTATAGTAGACTATCCAAAGGGTGCACAGACATAATTCAACCAAGGTAGGATACGCGAGAATCTTGGCAAACGGATATACGGAACAGAGTTTGAGGACAGAAATATTAGAGGTGGCGCTAAAAGATGACGTCTAAAGAACAAGAAATGGATGGTGAAAGAGGTGCATCGGTCTTAGAGCCACTGAAGTCGGAATTTAACGGGACGACGAAGGCTGGCTTCACGTCGGACAGCGACTGCCAGCCCGACCGTGCAGCCGTGAATCGGGAACGGTGGAGCGGGCGACTGGATTTCCTTCTATCGTGCATCGGCTTTGCTGTTGGGTTGGGGAACGTGTGGCGCTTTCCCTACCTGTGCTACAAAAATGGTGGAGGTAAGTTACGCTTTCTAAAGATAATGTTATGAAAACATCCAGTAGATCAGCTTATCAACATATTCAAATTTTGACAGTGCAATTTTGGCAGTTTTGTAAAAATAAAATTGAATAAGGGACCAGAATCAATATTTTCTGGTGTTAGCTTGAATGTATTATTATGGTACAATAATATCAGAGTATACCCTCACTCTCGTAAAAGAAAAGGGAAAAAAGCCAAACAAGACTCGAAAGTAAAGTTGTCGTCATTTCTCTTTATAGTGTATATATACGCATGAATTTCACTGCATAGTAAGATTAATGTGTGATTTCTAAAGGCCTTCCCTATTTTGGTTATGCGAGATATTCGCTTCTAATTAAGTTTTCCTTACAAAAGCTTATTTTACCGTCCCTAATGTACTGAAAAGGTCATGTTCTACAAATTACACGACACTTTCATGTTACAGAAAGACTCGAGGTAAGGTAGCCGCCCAGATATCTAGGCCTACAAAACATGGTGAGGCTGTCGTATAGTCATTTGCCCCATAGCACCTGCTTAATGAAGCGATGTAGATGCGTAATACTGAGATAAAATTTCTGCATTTTTGTAACATCCCTTGTTCGCCCAACCACCCCTGCTCGGCCACGCCCAACCCCCCACCCCCGCAGGAGCTTTTCTCATCCCGTACTTCATCTGTGCGATCTTTGGTGGAGTACCTCTCTTCTTCCTCGAGGCATCATTGGGACAGTACACCTCACTCGGTGGCATCAAAGCGTGGAAAATCTGCCCTCTCTTTCAAGGTAAGAGGTCAATATGCATGATCAACGATTCCGCATCAATCGAAAATTAAAGGGATGGTACAGTATTGGTGGAGATAAGAATTGGGCTTTTAACTTTTTGCGAGATACCAAGAAAATACCTATGAAATAGTAAAGAGCATACCATTTTAAGAGGAATTCAAAGTTTATTTGATAAAATCGGGTTGGAATGACTGAAACATCCACACACAAAGTAAAACAAAGCGATTGTAATAAAAGGTGGGTCCCACACTTTGTTATAATCGCTCTGTTTTAGATATTAAATTTTCATCCATTTCAAAACCAATTTTCATCAATGACGTTGAATTCCTCATGGAATTACATGCTCTTTCATATTTCATAAGATGTTTCTCATTATCTCACCAAAAAAAAAAGAAATGTTAGAAATCTGAAATTAAGTCTCAAGCAAAACTATACGATCCCTTTAATGTCTGCCTTGAGGAACTATAGTGATATCATTCAAAAGTGATACGATATACTTGCTAGCTGCTTTCCATTTGCAAATGGCGGAACATCATGATGCTATAACTAGTTTTCTTGATCTGTTCTGTGCACTCTAAAAATACACTTTGTGAAGCAACCACCTGAGCAAGCGATAATTGCCTTTGAAAGGCGAAGGGCATACAGTCAAGAATCTCTTGCATTGTCTGCTTGATTGTGAAGGTAAAACGAAAGAGCATTGTTTTACGAGGGCGCTGTTCATTAATCCGAAGGTTCGTTATTTCGAAAGTTCGTTAATCCGAAACACACAAATTCCCTATACCTAGATGTTCGTTAATTCGAAAATAAAAAAAGGGTTCGTTAATCCTAACATTTGAGGCGTTTTTCCGAAGGTTCGATAATCGGAAAATGAAATAGGGTTCGCTATTATAAAGGCTGGTTTATACGAATTTGTTTTTTCAATTCAATTCAATCATAGTTTATTTCCAATCAACAAAAATCAAGACATAGTACAAAGTATACATGTCATGAAATAATATTGTTCAAACATTTGCAAAAGATTCATGTAGTATGTACATTCGGCTCGTTTATACGAAAATAAAATAGGGTTCGTTATTCCGAAGGTTCGTTGATCCTTCAATGAAATAGGGTCCGTAAAGAACCTTGGTAATAACGAGCTTTGTTTCATTTTCGGATTAACGAACCTTAGGAATAATGAACCTTCGGACTAAAAAAACCTTCGGAATAACGATATGTAACCGTTTTATGACATCTTCAAATGATAGTTATATGCCTATAATTCATATATATATATATATGTATGTATGAAAATAAAATGGCGAAACAACATTTTAAGCGTTGTCACTCCTCCAACCTTCTTTGAAATGGTGAATCCAACACTTTAAAAGATGGATTTCCAATTCATTAATAATTCGGCAGAGTAGGAAACTTTGATTAATTTGTTATTCAATTCATTATTACCATGCATTCATGTATCAAATTTCAGTGACCTAAATCATTCAGAACTGAAGTGAAATGTTTTGTGATGGCGGCCGACCGAGTGGTCAGAACTCTTGGATCCGGTAATTTTTTTTTAAATCAGCGCCCCGAAATACCTCTATCATAATTGTGCAAAAATTTCATACTCTCCGCCGGATGTGAGCATCTTTTTCACGTCTCTGCCCCAGTAAGAAAGAAAGAAAGAAAATGAAAAAGAAGGAAGGGGGTGAGGAAAATGGTACATTGTATATCATACATGAGTTATTATAGTAACATGCCAAACCTGACAGGCCCTTTGTACGTTGCCCAGTGTAATCATTGTATGACAGCTTCTAAGGGTGAAAGTAGGATGTTAATAGCTGTAGCAAGACGGATGGATTATCGGAAGAATGTGTTTGGGCTGAGCCAGGAAAGATCTTTTGGTCATGCCTTTTTCGGAACTGAGGCCCCGAACAATGGATCGCAATAATCATATGCCCACTTCCATGCATTGTCTTCAGCTGTATGTATCCCCCGCCAAAGATGAATACTTTCTAATCTTTCAATGAATGACTGGGGTCTCAAAAATTTTTGGCTATCCCATTTTTTTTCTTTCTCTTTTCTTTCTTTCTTTCTTTCTGTTTTTTTTTTTGTGCTAACCACTGGACATTCCTCTTGTAACAAAATAACTCACGCACACACGCACACACACGCACAAACACATACAAGCGCGGAACAATGACAACAAAAGAAAGACACAATGTGCGCGGTCACCCGGTAAAGAAGAGTAAAGAGTGTAGAAGCGAATAGAAAGTGAGAGAAAGAGAGAGAGAGGGAGAGAGAGAGAGAGAGGGGGGGGGGGGGGGGCGGAGGAGGAATAGAACAGGTGCAATCTTAAGGGAGGTCAGTACATTCTCGGTACCCAAGGGCAAAATACGATCATATCCGAGTCAGATTATTGGTGGGTTATATTTAAGATGATGAAAAATGTTTTCATATCTGTATGCAAAACAAGAAACTGAGAAAACGGTTTTTTTTTACTGTTATTTTGTCAACATGATTTTATAATACCTGGAAAAGATGTTGTATTGATGCGAATTCAATCAATATTATGATTAATAATGTTGAGATTGAGAGAGTCAAAAGTATTAAATTTTTGGGTGTTATTATTGATGAATGCTTAAGTTGGAAAGATCATATTAATCATATTTCTTTTAAAATATCAAGAGTAATTGGAGTACTGCATAATTTGAAGCATATATTGCCTCTGAAAATTTTAGTGAATATATATAATAGTATGATTTTATCACATTTATCATATTGTAATATTGTATGGGGTAATTGTGCAACGTATTTAACGCAGAAACTTTTGAAACTCCAAAAACGTGCAATACGTACAATAACTAAAACACATTATTTGGCACACACTAAAGAGTTATTTTTAAAGTTGCAATTATTGGATATTTATAGTATTAATGAATTTCAGACTGCTTCTTTTATGTATTCCTTCACCAAAGAGTTATTACCTTCTGCCTTTAATGATTATTTCATTTATAATTTTGATGTGAATATGTATGTTACTAGAAATTCCCATAAAATGTATATTCCTTTTTATAGATATAAATTCTCAAGAACAGTGATTTCTTATAAAGGTCCTGTACTATGGAATAATATGTTAGATAAGTTCAAACAGTGTTCCACTTTAAGTGATTTTAAAAGGAAGTATAAATTTTATTTATTAGAGAAAAAATAATACGTAATATATTATGAGGTATCTTTATGTTTTATTGATTGCCTGTTGTTTGTTCATATATTGTTTGTTATTGTTGTAGCTCATTAGCTTGTTTGTATTTGTCTTTTGAGTTTAGTTCATGTAAATCTTGTCATTGCTTCTCTCTATCTTATTCTTGCAATGTTCTCTCTTTTTGTCTCCGTTTATGTTCTGTGATTTAAACACAATTTTTAAAATGCAAACTTGTAAGATGCAGTCCATCAAGGGTTTGACCTTTGACAGGCCAATGGCCTTTTGTCATTCCCACACATCTGCTGCAGATCTTACTGTTTTTACTACGTTTATACTTCATTGTAACTGTCCTTGTACTGCTTATGCTTTGTTTTGTGTATATTTCTGTGTTCTGTTCTGTACATTTTATACATATATGTATGTCTATCATTGTGTGTGTTTTTTTCTTAAAGATGTGAAATAAATTGAATTGAATTGAATTGAATTGAATAATTCAAGACGACAATGAATGTTGATTTTGATCTGTTTGACGAGAGGGTTATCTATGAATACTTTGATAAACGTTTTGCTAAAAGATTTGCTTAACATAAATGATTATTCAAAAAAGAAAATTGAAGAAAGCGTATTATCATGTTAGCTTAGATGAATTGACCCAAGTGATTACAATGCAAATCCACGACTTAAAGAAAAAAAAAATATATGTATATATTATATATATATATATATTCTGAAAATAACTCATCATACAACTTGAGAATATTAGGAGCTGCATATATTATTTTGCGAAATGCCTTTTTCAATGGAGAGAAATATTCTATTTAAGCAAGTTAACTACCCTACACAATACGGCAAACTTTTGTACGGAAAAGTTAATGTTGACAGTAGCATCAATAACTTATTACACAGGATAACAAAACTTCATTGATTACGCCCATTCGCCTATCATTTTCTAGAAATTATACGACATATACAAGTTGTGTGTTGTTTCCAAGAGAACTTAATCGAATTATCTACTGTTAAACTGAAAAATTCGAATGAATAGGGGGCCTAAACTTGTTTTAGAATTTCATTTTCAAGAGCTATAACAAGTGGCCATTTATCGAGATCACATCTATTTTCTGTGCATTAAACACTATAATCTGTTTGCCTTTAACTTTGCAGTTCTTTAGTTTACATCCAGGGCATTTAACTAATGTATTGGGATTGAATGAGAGAAAAAGATATTATAATCGTCAGTAAATTACATTGAGGAGATTGCAACATTTTAGGAATGGGGAAAATCATGTGATAGACGTACCAGTCTATGTTTATACTTCCCTGGCTGTGGCACTCCACAATCAACTGGCCTCAAAGAAGATTCTTCATCGTTTAAAAAACAAAAAGAACCAAATTATTTTCCTCCCATTAAAGATATTTTTTCAACCTCTTCAAGGCCTTCCCACATATAGTTCAGCTTATAAAGAAAAATGTCGTGTCTAGAAGGCATTGGAGACCCTTAGGAAGACACCGGCAGTATGTTGGAACTTATCGATGGCAAGAGATACTCTTTCAGTCAAAGATAATTGAATGTGATGTACTATGTTTTCGCAAAAACACAATTGATTCTTCGACAAAATATCATTCTTTAAAAGAAAATATTACTCGTTATTTTTTTTTCTTATTTCAGACATGGTATGCAAAAGTGAAACGGGTCTATAATCATGAAACTCTTGTTATGCTTTTTGTTTTAGATTTGAATTATTTTTGGATATTCATGGTATGTTCATATTATGGTACCCGTCAATAGCATCATGGCACAAACTGTTTTTTTTTTTTTTAGAAGGTAAAGTGTAAACAATATTGAGGATCTCATACAGGGGAGAAAAACAAGATTATTGCTGGTTACGGTCATCTAGGAGTAATCATTAAATTTTTGAAGACACAAAGAGATCGTGTGAGAAAATTTTTGACCAATAGTGGAAAAACGTGAATCAAAAATTTCTACTATCTTACGTATTTTTTTTTTCAGAAGTGTTATGCTTGATTTAACAAATGTACATTTCTTTACGGATGCTTATTGTATATTTCGATCTCCAAGCATTACGCATACCATTTTAGATAAAGTGATTCTTTTTAGATAATTATTTTTCTCCGCACATAAATTATTTTAGTGAAAGTATTTTCATATCATGTTGTGCTTTTTAATGTGGTCGTTTCATTTGTAAATCTTTATAAACGTATTTATGAAAAATTTGAAACCCACCGGAGTTTTGGATTTCGTCTATAATGTGCGACTTTATTCTGACTAATGGAATATAAGTATTAAACGCAGTGACAATTTCATCTATTACTAGTAATTCATACGTTTATACATTGCAGGATTATATTTCAGACCAGTGAATGAATTTCCATTATACGGACACGTGAACCGGGCTATATTTTCGGGGTTAGCCCACAAGACCGACACCCAGGAGTCATGCAGCCCGCGAGTTTGACATTGGAAAAAGTCCATGAGTCATACAGCTCATGAGTTCGACACTAGGCATATAAGGCCCATGAGTTCGACAACAGGTAAAAATAGCCCACGAGTTCGACATTACAACACAGGACTTAGTGTCGGTCTCATGGGCCTTGTTTGCTGTATGACTCGTGAGCTGTATGATTCGTTGGTGTCGAACTCGTAATGTGCACTCATATTTTCAGTTGAGAATTTAGGTTTCATTCAGAATTTTGTATTTTCTTTTGTCTTTAAATTAAAAGAATTAAGAGCACATATAAATAGCATAACATTATAAGATACATCCCTACGAACAATACCAGAATCAGGGAAATTTCCATTAGTGCATGTAGGCTCTATATATGGTGGTATTCGGGTTCAACAGGTTAAGCTTCTGTTGTACGGAATTTCCTTCGGAATTTGTATGAGTATTCTGCATCCAAATAAATCTGTAGTTTATAGCATCAGCTATATACTGTGAAATCTTTTCCTCAGATGATTTGTTACCTCTGCCAAGGAGGCTATCCGCATGTGGAATTGTGTCTATACTATGAACAAATTTTTGACATTGTTAGGGGATTAGTCCGTTGTGGTATTAAAAGACTAACAAGTGAACAGATTATGGTGGTCATCCATATCTTGAACCGATTTTAATTTTGCATCTTTAAAGGCAGGTCCGTACACATTCATGGCGTTCGATAGGCACCCTATGGACTATTCAGGTTTATTGCTCTCCGAGTGTTCTTTTACTTTGTGTTTGATTATGGGTCTGCAGAGGTAAACACCATTGGCTTATTGACGGAACACAGTTCGTTGACTCATTGTTCCATAAATTTTGATAAAGGAATTGTGAGATATCTTTATTATAATATTTTATCATTACTACTCAGTTTTTACGAGCTCTTATATCACGAGATCATGACTGCGTACATGATTTCCTCGATAAATTCCACGCAATGTGCGGCATTTTCAACATTATTGCCAATTCATTTTATTATTGTAGCCATTGTTATAGCTTTCTTCCGTTACGTGAGGTATGCACAAGGATAAGACCCACCTGAAGCCATTTGACTTTTGAACTCGAGATAATTATCCTTCATATTAATAGTATATAGTAATATAGTATAGTATAAAGTATATGATATATAGCATATACAATATAGCATTCAGTATAATATATATATATATATATATATATATATATATATATATATATACATGTATGTATAATCATATTCTTGTTGGTATACATTTTATTTACATGAAATTGAGCAATATCGGTAGAATGGAAAGTTTATTCACATAGTGCATTACAGAAATATAGTATGCCCTGTACGTCAACGAAACGTAGAATGTTGACTAATATATATAAAAAAAAGGCGAATTGACACTTCGGGGGTCTTTTTGTTCCTGAGATCAAAACTGCACAATATGAACACCTGAAAGTTCCCCAAGGATGTATTACACTTGTTGTCCCCGCCGAACGAGTTCGAGCAGGGGACTATGAAACGGGCTCCGTACGTGTGTGTGTCCGTGTGTGTGTCCGTCCGTGTGTCCGTCCGTGTGTGCGTCCGTGTGTGATCAAAATCTTCAATTCGCTACTTCTCTGTCATTTATGAGCCAATTTTGATTATGTTTGCTTTATATGATAGCACTATGTGGGAGCTTTGAAACTTCTACACAGAATTTCAGTTGTGACCTTTGACCTTGACCTTTGACCTATATTGTACATTTTGCTACAAAATGCTACTCCTTCGCCATTTCTAACCCGATTTCGATTCCGTTTGCTTTATGTGATGGCACTTGGTGAGGGCTTCAAAACTTCTACACAGAATTTTGACCTTTGACTTCTTTGACCTTTGACCTTGATTTTTGACCTATATTGTACAATGGCTACAAAATGCTACTCCTTCACCATTTCTAACCCGATTTTGATTCTGTTTGCTTTATGTGATGGCAATAGGTAAGGGCTTCAAAACTTCTTCACAGAATTTCGACCTTTGATTTCTTTGACCTTTGACCTTGATTTTTGACCTGTATTGTACATTTTGCTACAAAATGCTACTCCTTCGCCATTTCTAACCCGATTTCGATTCCGTTTGTTTTATGTGATGGCACTAGGTGAGGGCTTCAAAATTTCTACACGGAATTTTGACCTTTGACTTCTTTGACCTTTGACCTTGATTTTTGACCTATATTGTACAATGGCTACAAAATGCTACTCCTTCGTCATTTCTAACCCGATTTCGATTCCGTTTGCTTTATGTGATGGCAGCAGGTGAGGGCTTCAAACCTTCTTCACAGAATTTTGACCTTTGATTTCTTTGACCTTTGACCTTGATTTGTGACCTGTATTGTACATTTTGCTACAAAATGCTACTTCCGGCGGGGACATATATTACGCACCGCGTAAATTCTACTTTTCCTTGTTAATCTAGTAAGTCATGTCTCCAATGAAGTTCCAGCAAAATGCTAGATTTTTACCGTAAATTAACTAATACAGTCATGTCCATTGATATTTCTTTTAAATTATGTGCACACCACAGTTTTGACCAAAAAGACTCCAAAAACGAAATCTAAGAAATTAGTACTGTTTCTTGTTCGATGTTATCTTCCACGTGTTCAAATATGATAATAGAGACTACTCAATTCCCTCACTTGATTCCTAATGACCCAAATTGACTACAACCACCATAAACAATAACGATATCGATGATTATGATGTTCCCTTAGTATATCCCTAATTTAGTTCCCTGATAAACAAAAACCGCTTTTACAAGATCAGTTCAAAGATGTATCTCAGATTGAACTGAGAAACAACTAACCTCGCGTCCTTGTGAAATATAAGGTGACTTGGGGTAATGTATGTATACATCAAGTGATTGTCTTCCACACGTTGAAGACAATAACTCAACATTACTCCTGCGACAATTTCTCCGTCTTATTTTCTCCAAGGACTTCGGGTTAGGGTTATGGTTGTGATAAGGTTTTGGGTTTAGTTTAATGTAAGGATTAAATTAAGGAATGGTTAGGGTCATGCTCGTGGGTAGAATTTATGTTTGGCTTAGCGTGCAGATATTTCACTGGAGTAATTGTCTCTGGAGCAAATGTCATGGAACCGTCTTTGGCATGATCGCAGATTGCAGACTTGTATAGAACACAGCTCATCAGCGGAAGGAATAGAGCCATTATTATCGCACTTCTTGTTTCCTCTGGTAGAAACTTCAGCAGTCTGGTTGCATTGTTTTAGTTTCTCTTCACCCTATGCAGGGGCCGCGGAACGTTTTTCAGTGGGGGGGGGGGGGGGGGGGCTGCGCAG
This sequence comes from Diadema antillarum, assembly GCF_040938485.1. Lineage (NCBI taxonomy): Eukaryota > Metazoa > Echinodermata > Echinoidea > Diadematoida > Diadematidae > Diadema > Diadema antillarum. The sequence goes on from NW_027271332.1 coordinate 258,811, forward strand.
CCGGGGGGGGGGGGGGGGGTATCAAGGTTAACCCAACCCCCCCCCCCCCCCCCGCTTATACGCACTGGCGTAGCCTGGATAATGATCTTGTGATCTTGGGAGGATGGGAGGGCGGTGGTTACGATGCGAGGGGGAGGGGGATGTTCCCCCCTCCCACGGGGAGAACTTTTTGCATTTTGATGTTGTAAATGGTGCAATTTGCTGCATGTTTTTCCGTCTTTTATCGACTTGAAACGGCCACACTTGTTTAAGGTAGCAGGATATTTTGACGGGGATTATTATTGAACAATTTGCCTATAAAGTGGTAGCATAAACCTCTTGTATTGATTTATTGTTACAATTAATTTCGTGAACGTTGTCTATTAAGCAATCAAACAGAAAAGGAATGCTCACGAGGGTGTATATAGGATACAAAAGGGATATTTCTCCTCCCACACGAAGGTGATTTTACATTTTCAGACCTGACATTCAGCGATCTGGTGCAAACTTTTGGTGCAATACTTTGATATTTTTCTAGCTCCCCCACCCCCCCCCCCCCCAAAAAAAAAATATTTATGGAAATAATTTGGACTTTTTTCAGGAAAGTGTTAATGGCAAAATCACGACATTTAGCTCTTATTCCGCGTGTTCATCATGTGTGTGTATGTACAAAGTCTAGAGGTAGAAGGGGAGGGTGTGGGAGGGGGATGCCCCCTCCCACTCTACGGAGCTTTTGCGTTTTTGAAATCAAGATAAAGTGATCTGAAGCACACTTTTTGTGAGAATTTCGGGTAGTGTGACTATTCCCCCGATTTTCCCCCTTTCTTTCTTTTTATTTCTTATCTTTTTTTTCACGATCAAAAAATGTGGGGGGCTGTAGCCCCCCAGCCCCCCCCCCCCCCCCCGCTTCCGCGGCCCCTGCTTTATACAACAAACCTAACATTTGACAAGCTGACATGCGCTATCTGAGTGCATGGGGGCATCAAATTTCAGTACCCGTTGGAAAGAACATGCAAAGACGTATATTCTCTTGTACCAAAACACGGGTCTGAAGAAACATTTTCAAAGGACAAAGAGAAAATTGGTGAATTTCTTTGTACACACTGTTTCAACCATGTTAGGTCACGAAAAGTTGCCAACTTGCTTTACTCTCTAAAATCGAACAGTTCGTAATTTTCTTTGTGCGTCTGAGTTTCTTCCAAACTGTTCACTTACTGTATGTTCAAGTTCCTATGTATTTCATATTTGTTTGATAAACACAAACAAAAATTAAAGAAAATAGTACAGATGGAATTACTGAGAAGATAAACAAAGGTTAAAACATATTCAAATCTGTTTTTTGGAGAAAACAGGGTGGTTTCATAAAGGTCGATGGTTTCTAAATGGCTTTTCCCAAGAAAGCTTACAATATATATACTATGCGATTACTTATCTACTTATCGGATTTGTTTGTTTTCATACAAAGCAACATAGAATCAGAACGAAATTTCCCTTTTAAGAAAATTCTTCCAAACACCTTATTTAGATGGTTATAAGTACACCTGCCGTGTCTTTTTTCATGAATATTGTGGAACGGCGGTGTGAAAAGTACTGTATGTATACTTTTGAATATGATATCCCAGCGCTCATCTTTTCCTTCCGCTTGATGAATCCCCACTTGTAAATTGCCTTTCATACTACCAGATGCATTCTGGCAGTATGCATGCGAAATTTTCTGCAAATGAAATCCAGCATTTATATCATGAAAATAAAATAAAATGAAAAATTCAGAGGGCTCTTACTCTGAGATCAATGAGTTGATTGGTCATGAGGATAAATCTCTCCAGATTTCATGCTTTATTCGCCGTGAAACGGTGATTTCACTGAGCGAGCGACCTGACAGAGGGCGGTGAGTTGGTTCAGTTGGTAGCGCGTCTGCCTCAAGATCCTAAGGGTCCGGGTTCGAACCCGAGTCTGGACTGATATGAGCGATGTTGTGTGTAATCTTACCGTCCCCTCCAGCAAGAGGCAAAACACTCTGTCCCTCGGATAGGACATAAAATGGAGGTCCCGTGTATGAGAGAGTAGTACGCAACTCATGCACGTAAAAGATCCCGCTTCATTCATTCATCGCAAAGAGCAGGATGGTTAACCCGGTGAAGTGGTCCCACCTCACATCCAACTGGACCCCACGGAAGACCAGCTTAACGTAGCTGAATATGGGCTATCCAGCCATCTTCTCAGATGGAAATGAACAAACAAACAAACAAACAAACACCATATATTACAGAGTATATAAGAATGTTCACAACACTGTTCATCTTACCATGTGATGCCAATTTTTGTGTTTATATATATATTTGGGTATGTTTTCAATGTCTTTCCTCCTTCTCCCATCCACCATCCGACCAATTGGTTGCTGCAGGCATCGGTCTTTCTACCACCATGATTGCTCTTTGGTGTAACACCTACTACATCGTCATATTGGCGTGGGCGCTTTACTACCTGTACAGCTCGTTCACCAGAGTGCTACCGTGGGCGCACTGTGGACACAGCTGGAATACGGAGTTCTGCGTTGATTATGACGTGAGCATTGGTTAACCCTGATGGCTGCCTTATCACTGAGCGGCGAATGTTTGCCGACGTAGCGAATTATAGGTTTTGCCAGGGTTCGTAACCATTTGTAATCAAGTTCGTAAGCGGTTTTCATTATTGCAAACAGTTTTTTCTTGTCGGAAAGACATTTTGAATATAATGTTTACAATGCCTTTGCAGCACGAAACAAAAAAAAAAAACAAAAAAAAACTGTTTAATGCGACAATGAAAACTGTATGCGAATGTAATTGCAATTGTTTACGAACCCTGACGAAGCCAAAAATACTCCACGTCCCCCGCTCAGTGAGATGCCTTCTTTTCAAGGTCAGTCGTAGTCATGGGACTCTTGTTTGTATTTTCTCACTTGGCGCCATTTCATCACATCTTTTTTTTTTTTTCTTTTTTGTCTTTTGAAAAAAAAAACGCACAGGGCATAACGGCACCCATTCCAAATTAGTCCATGGGCCAAGACCCGAAAAATGGGTTATTGGTACCACCTGAGGTGGCAAAACCTTTTTGGTGTCATTTTGTTTGTCGGACGTAGATATGCTTATCAAGCTATGATAGCATTTCCAAATGAGTAGCTTAGTCATAATAAATGAATTTTTAACCAATTTGGTCTCGTTTTTATATCCCTATACTTCTGAATCGAAACTAACCGCTAAACAAAGAAGAGCACTGTCTTCTGTATGTCCACAGGTGTTCTGTTGTAAACGCGGTGCGCTTAGTCTTTATTCAAGGCAGCGAAGGGAATATCCAAAAGGTTATGATGTCCACAGCTGTCACGCGGTGCGCTTAGTCTTTATCCAGAACAATGTACCGTTATCATATCTAAAGTTCCTAATAAAAGGGATTATCTGTACTGTTTTTATACTATCCTCTCAACAAATACATCAGTTTTAAACAAAAACCCCTCTGTCCATTTACAACATTATTTATCATAATGCATTGTAGTGTACCGGTACATTGTTTTTGCATTATCTTTCATTGTTGGATGGAAATAAAGCGACATTGGCGTGGTATTAGCGTTTTCACCGTCGCGTTTTCACCGGAAAATGACAAATAATTGAAAAATACGGTAAAGTTCACTAGGAATTGCTTGTTTGTTGTTGTTGTTTTTAGAGAAAGGGATATACACTGTATTATAAGCTTTGGATATTCCCTTCGCCGTCTTGAATATTAGACTAAGCGCTGTGGACATCATAACCTTTGGATATTCGCTTCGCTGCCTTGAATAAAGACTGAGTGCACCGCGTTTACAACAGAACACCTGTGAACATAGAAGACAGTGCTCTTCTTTGTATAGCGGTTAGTTTCGATTCAGAAGTATAGGGATATATCAACGAGACCAAATTGGTTCAAAATTCATTTATTATGACTAAGCTACTCATTTGGAAATGCTATCATAGCTTGATAAGCATATCTATGCCAGACAAACAAAATGACACCAAAAAGGTTTTGCCACCTCAGGTGGTACCAACATCTGGCCTGGCCCATGGACTAAATTAAGGCATAACTGCTCTTGTATTTCCTCACTTGGCGCCACTTCACCACATCCTTTCTTTTTTTGAAAGTATTATGCACAGGGCAAAACGGCACCCATTCCAAATTAACAACGTAATTGCTCGATAAGGGATGTCTTTTTTGAAAAAAAAATTGTTATTCTGAGATCATTGAACTGTTGTTCATTATAGCCGCTGCAAACTTTCCGCGAGAACTTGTATGATCTCGTGGTTCAGTTTTGCAAGTGGCATCATGTACTCGGTAGTTGTTAAAAACGGAAGGGGAGCAGAAAGGTTTAGATGGTAACATAATTCACATCAATGTATCAAGCATACGAGACCAGTTTGAAACGCCATTCCAAATAGTCCAGTCAAAGTCGAGGCCCTTCTTAAAACTTGCATCTAAACAGCTGTTTGGCTTGGTCAGTATACCATCCCCAGATTTCGGCGTGTTGGCTGATTTCAAAGCAAAAAGTCATTTGATTTGAATTTCGCGATTTTGGTATGAGCATTGTGATAAGAGTCCCACCCCTTCAGTTTGAAATTGCTATTTCGTTCAGCCAATCGTTACTGTTCAGTCAATCACAAACCGTATCTGGAATTGACAATGTCTTCTTTTCTCTTCTCTGTGATAACTTTTTAATTTCTAGGCCAATATCACTTGCGTAAACGAGACGCTGTTCAGCAACGACAGCATCATCGTGGTTCAGGAGATGATGAGCGGAACGAACTTCACCTGCGAAGAATTCCAAGCCCAAAGTCCGGTGGAAGAGTTCTGGGAGTAAGTTAATCGTGGATCGGAATATATAACATTGTTTTATAGTATCCAAGCAAGAGGCGAAGGGTATATCGACATTATACTCGTGAACATAAAAAGGGAATGTTAACTGATGGCCATGTAGTAAATAGGTTCTACATGTACTGAACTTTGGTTAGTAAAAAGCCAGCACAACTTTCGAGAATTGCTTATGCCAAGAGCGTATAATCAAGTGTTCTGATTATTAGCGACAGAGTTCTCGAGTTAACGGTATGGGGAACAGCAATGATTGGCACGTTTAATGATGTTTTGTTTTTTGTTTATTCATTTGTTTGTTCAGTCTTATTTAAAAACAGGGTAGTCTTTTCAGAGCCAAAGGTCTGCTTAAAAAAGAAAAAGCCCTGTTAACATAGTATATCCAATATACAAATCGGAACTTATTATTTGCACAGTGCATAGAGATATAGTAACATAACATATGATAACATAATTACAACAAAACCAAAATATACCAAATCAAACACAGAACCAACTAAACAAAAAAAAAAAACCAAACAAACAAAGAAACAAACAGAAACAATTAAGCAAACAGAAACAATTAAACTAAACCCATAACAGGATTACATAACAAGAAAAGGTAACCAACGTGACACTCAACAGCTCTGCCTTCAGTTGGTGTATAGATTATAAAATAATAAACCATAGAATTTCCGATAAATCTATCTGCATTGAGAAGTTAATCGATTGTATTTGGGTCTACAGGAGATGAGAGTTGTCGCTGTTCGAATATATAGGTTGGGAGTTTGTTGTAAATACTGGGTGCTATGAAAGAAAATGATCGTCTTTTTTTTTTCTAATTCGGTGTTGAGCTTCGGAATAAACAGAATAAACAGACTAAGAGTAGAATGACGGTTGACGTAATATTTGGGACGATTTTTTTTTTTTGTGGCAAGATCATTCAAGTACAATGGTGCTACACATGTAAGTCTTTTGGTATCAATACAAGAAGGTATAAACTTTTTCAACTTTCAACTTTATTTTCACCTCCATCAAAATGAACAAAGAAATTATGTACATTGCATATACACGGGATATTTGTGATACAGAACAAAATTTGAAAAGGTACATAAGATAATTATGAAAATGAAAAGTAGATGCGATTACATATTTGTTAAATACATAAAGCGTATAATGCAAGTCAACTAAGGATGAGGATGGAAGTGGAGGGTCCCACTAAGAAGCAAAGCTTGTACGATATGGGACCCTCAGAAAATACACAAAACATCAATATAAAACACAATAAACGAACCGATGTCAACTGACATCAAAATGATTGGGAAGAGGAAAAACAGAGAAAAGGAAAGGAAAAAAAAAAGAGGAAAAAAAAAGAGAGGAAAAAAAAGGGAAAAAAGGGAGATAAAAGCTTATTCTACTGTCGACACTTTACCGCCCAAGACTATAAATTGTAGAGTTTCTTTGGTAGTTGAGTAATCTACATTTAGAACCAGTCTTGCATATCTGTTCTGAGTTTGTTGTAGTTTGAGAAGGTCTGTTTTGTAACACTTTCCCCAAATCATCGATCAACAATCTATGTGAGGTAAGATAAATTAATGAGTAAAACAACACTTTATCCCCTGGATAGGCCTACATGCTATTGCTCGATTGAATTTGCTAAACACATTAGATAAAATAATACAATGACCAGTTTAAACTCTGATTTTTTTTTTCCCCCTGGGGAAGAGGGGGGGGGGGATATAGCTTCTTTTCTTCCTCTCCCATTTGTTTCCCCTTTGAGGGTTTTGTGGACATCAATGGCGAATTGCCAATTCTGTGTGTTTGTTTTCCATATGTGTGTTTGAGGCTGCAACCAACTATAATGCACTTGAATTGAATCTATACGTGCATTCTCCACTAAATTATTATGTTTTCAACTGTATAGTGTGAACAGACGAGTTAAATCTTTTGCATGCTACTGCGTCTTTCTGTATTTTCAGGAATTTCGTCCTATGTGATTGGGCGATATCCCATGTTTTGACCAATCATCCGCTCTTGTACGTAGCGAAAATCATGATGCTTTCCTGAAAGTAGACCTAATTATGTGACCCTCCATCACAAAATCAACAAAAAGCAGCCAGACGTATTTTTTTTTTTAATAGTTAAAGGCAGATCCTTTCAGAACAGACTCAAATCTTTAGAATGACACGTAAATCTATACAAATGAACTTTCCTAACCCATCTTAATGATGAAAAATTATATTAAGTGCACCCTCTGCAAAAGTGTTTGCTGAGAGTGGAGGCACAGGGTCTATTCAGTGGCTTTATCTCACCAAGCGGTACTCTGTGCAATGACCGAATGGGAAAAAAATATGGATTGGGAACGGCATAATATCCACAATGCAGGAATTTACAGATTAATCGGAAATCATCACACTAATAAAGGACATAGTATTTATCACAGATACCAACTTTGAATGCAGTAACATTATCTGTTAAAAATTATATTTAAAAGTGGGAATTTATATAAAGAGTTTTTGAGATATGACAAAAGACCTCTAAGGGTGCGTTTATCAACTCCTTTTCTCGGCAGAAACAGGTTATCCAAACAGCTTTCAAGGAATTTTTACGAGTTGATAAACGCAAAGCTGTTTTGAAAGCCCTTTAGGAAAGCCTTTTCGAAAGCCCCAAAATTTGTGGCTATCCAAACAGGTTCCCTAAACAGGTTTTCAGAAACCTGTTTGTAAAAAGCCTTTTGGAAGTTGATAAACGCAAAGCTGTTTTGAAACGGCTTTGTAGTCTTGTACTTCAGTACTTGTACTTCTCCTCGGGTCGAATAGCGCAATGCAGCTGTGCAGTGACAGGCCAGTTAAAAAATCGTGTTCGCGAAGAGAGTTGATAAACGCAACTATTTTGAAAGCCGTTTCTAAAGGGCTTTGGAAAGGGCTATCGAAAGCCGTTTAGACAGGGGAAAGTTGATAAACGCAGCCAAAGTCTCATGCCGCCACTCAGAAATATTTGAAGTATGTGCTAAACTGGAGCTGCCTCACAGATAGGAAGACAATTGATTCATGCGGCATTGCATCATGACTCGTCACTCTCAAAGGAAGATATGTCTTTATGATGGTAATTGCTTTTCGCCGTCCCTTCTTAGAAAACAAGCGGCACATTAATAGTACAGGCATTTAGGGCTTTGGAAAGGGCTCTGGAAAGGGCTATGGAAAAGGCTATGGAAAGAGCTATCGAAAGGGCTATCGAAAGGGCTATCGAAAGCCGTTCAAGCAGGGGAAAGTTGATAAACGCAGCCTAAGTCATCTCTATTTGGGGGGAAAAAATCCAACTTTATGATGCCAAACTTTAGCACTAACGTCGAGGAAGAAGTGTTTTTTCAGAAGATATAAAACTTAAGATTGACTAGGTTTACCCATTTCTCATAGAGTTCTCACGTAAAAATTGGGTCATGCTGCTTTTTGTCGAGCCCACCGGAGGTGTGGGCGGCGTCTGTCCGTCCGTCGTCCGTCCGTCCGTCCGTCGTCTGTCCGTAACGCTACAAAAACTTGAATAACTCTCTACAGAGGATTTCAATTTCAATCAAACTTGGAGGGAAGAGTGGTTATGAAAAGTTACACATTTTACCAAACATGAAGGGCACCTCAAGGTCAAAGGTCACAGGCAGAGGTCAATGAACTTTAGGGCCCAATGTTAAGTTTTTAGGGCGCGTTTTGTTTATGGCTCGTAACTTTTGATGTATCTGTCTGTTTGTAACCAAACTTAGATGGTAGATGTCCCTTGGGAAGTCGAAGGTTACCACAAGGTCAAAGGTCACAGACAGGGGTCAGCAAACTTTTATGGCGCATTTTGATTATGGCTCATAACTTTTGATCCCTTTGTCCGTTTGTAACCAAACTTGGATGGTAGATGTCCCTTGGGGAGGTGAAGGTCATCACAAGGTCAAAGGTCACAGAAATGGGTCAACAAACTTTTAGGGCCCAATGTTAAGTTTTTATAGCACGTTTTGATTATGGTTCATAACTTTTGATCTCTTTGTCCGTTTGTGACCAAACTTGGATGGTAGATGTCCCTGGGGAGGTGAAGGTCATCACAAGGTCAAAGGTCACAGAAATGGGTCAACAAACTTTTAGGGCCCAATGTTAAGTTTTTATAGCACGTTTTGATTATGGTTCATAACTTTTGATCTCTTTGTCCGTTTGTGACCAAACTTGGATGGTAGATGTCCCTGGGGAGGTGAAGGTCATCACAAGGTCAAAGGTCACAGAAAAGGGTCAACAAACTTTTAGGGCCCAATGTTAAGTTTTTATGGCACGTTTCGATTGTGGCTCATAACTTTTGATCCCTAAGTCTGTTTGTGACCAAACTTGGACGGGAGATGTCCCTTGGGGAATTAAAGGTCATCACAAGGTCAAAGGTCATAGGCGGGTCAATGAACTTCTGGAAGTTAGAAAAATATTAATTTTTTGTACGCGAATGGGAGAGACACAATTTGGCACTTGCCTTGTTGTTGGCTTTTTGATGCACGGTCACATAATATTACTTAATGTATGTCAATGCTCATCTGCTTACCGTTCGCTTGTGTGTGTGTGTGTGTGTGTGTGCGTGTTTGTTTTGTGTGTCTCCGTGCTATTTAAGTGTTTCCGTCCAACCATAAATTACACCGATTATCCTTCATCCATTCCTCCCACAGGAATAAAGTCATTCAGATATCAAGTGGTCTGCATGAAATGGGAGGTGTCGTCCCACACCTGGCCTTGTCGCTTTTCCTGGTTTGGACTCTTTGTTACTTCTGTATCTGGAAAGGGGTCAAATGGACAGGAAAGGTTGGTGTTTACACCTTCTATGTATAGGTACTACAATGGGAGTGCGTCTGTGAAGTTGTGAAGATATATATATTGATATATATATGTACTGTATGTTGCAACGTTTTGATTTGCACACCTCTCCTAGTTAATAATAAAACCACCTCCGCTTCTGTACAATGCTACACTATATAATGAATGTAATTATTATTATTGTTATTATTATTATTATTATTATTATTATCCTTTATTCGGCACTTGCAAAACAATACAAGTGATAACAGAGAAACAAACTTAAAACAAGTAAAACACAAGAAACAAAGTGTCAGGCTTTCCCTGTTGAGCTTCCCTAAGGAGCCGGGTTGGAAAAAAGCAATCAAAATCACTTTGACCCTTGGGCCTCTCCAACCAGCTTAGGGAAGCACATCAGGGAGTAGTTGAACATAAAAGAAAAGAAATAGTGCAATTTCAAATTGAGCGTGTACACCAGGTGGATTATTGTACATACAAACTAGAAACATCATTGTGGCAAATAGGTATTCATTCCACCCCCCCCCCCCCCAAAAAAAAAAATCCAGTGCACAAAAAAAGTGTTATCAGAGTACATCTTCACAACAACAAATATCCCCTCTAACTGCACTACTAATTGATAATGTATTCTTTGCACCCAAACCCAATCCCATGGCCCAAAACCTCCGCCCCCCCCCAAAAAAAGAGAAATCACTGTCAGACATTAAGTGTATGATGCCAGCAGGTATCATCAACATACCCCAAACCAACTTCGATACGCAGTAAAAATAAAAATAATTTCAAAACTTTAACTTCATCATTACCCTGAGACTCCATGACCCAGCGCTTTCTCTGAGAAGTCCGTGTGTGGTATTACATACACAACTGTGCAATGTACCTCATATCAGGCGCCAAAATTCATGAATAGAATTAAGTAATGTGAAGCATGAATTAAAGTGTGAACATCCAGAAAAAAAACCCCAACAACAACAAACATGAAATTACTAATCAGTAAATGATATATGTCTTACACATAGGATCTGAAACCCAGAGACAAAAATATAACTGGGTCGCAAACAAAACTGAATATTAATCAATATTCTGTGTTTCTTGGCAACCAAGAGCAGTCATAATAAGAATAACAGCAAAAACAAAATCACGATTATCTGGTAAAATCAATCATTATCCTCCGTAAAAACATGTCCTGCATCTTCCAGGAATTGAAATCAGTTGAGTCGCAGTATACTAAAGACAAAGAAACCTGAAAAAAAAGTCGGTAAAATCCTTTCCAAATGCAACTGACATTGTTGTGTTTTTGTTTGTGTGTGCATTTTTTAATTGTTTCTCGAAGTGAGTATTTAACTTTGACCTTAAAAAAAAGTGTAAAATCTAACAAACGGATCAGGTTTCATTATTATAGTGTAAAGATGAGAAAGTTATGACATTTCTAAGTTTCACATGCTTTTGGACATTTAGTGATTTTAGAAAACACTTCGCTATTACTCAAGCACATGCACATGCACACACACACGCACACACGCACGCACACGTACACACAACTTCTTTCTTAAAGTCACACTGTTGCTGTCGAGATCATGAACAAAACACCATGCTTACATAAAACTTTTACTGAATCATTCATTCTTTTAAAAGTCTCTGGGAGTTATGAGTACGGCAAATATAGTAATGCTCTGATTAATTCTGTTTTGAGTCATTGAGTATTTTGTATTCAATCTTAAATTGTTGTTATTGTTGGTGATGTTTGCTGATGTTCAATTCAATTCAATTTAATACAAAATTGTTGTTGTTGTTGTTGTCATCAATTCACATTTACATAATATCGTAGATACTGTAGCACGTTTGAGACCTTGCAGCTTATAATATTTTCCAAACAAAACAGTGGACTTTACGAACAGAAACTCTTTGTTGTCCCACAAAGGCATATGTTCCTGCTTGAGATATGCAAAGTAACAACGTGGAACTGGACCATGATTAGGGATTCCCCCCCCCCCTTTCTCTTAGTCTCAGGCTAACAAAAAAGCAAGGATTTCAGACACTCTTCTCTTTTCAGGGTGTTTTACATGTACTTATTCCCTCGACGCGTCTCTAATCATTATTATCTCTGCATTTTGATTTCCATCACATCAAAGGTGGTCTATTTCACTGCCACCTTCCCCTACATCGTTCTCATTGCCTTGTTAATTCGCGGGGTCACTCTGCCGGGAGCAGCGAACGGTTTATTGTACTACGTGAAACCCGACCTACGTCGCTTGACAGACGGAAAGGTAAAGCGAAAGGATTTTACTTTTCCCAACGAAAATATGTTTATCTTTTTTTATGTTCGATATCGACACTGCATGTAAACATGACAGTTGCTTTTTGGATTTTTTTTTTTAAATCGAAAGCATTTTATATAACGTCAAGATTTTGTTTGTTTGTGTGTTTGGCCTGACGTCATGATATCAACATTTTCTTACATGGATTCTTTGACGGATCTTGAGATGCCCTAATATTCTAGAGTAATTCACAAAATTTACAAGCTATGTTTCTCTTGTGAGTTCTTCTTTTCCATATAGAGTTACAAAATTAAATTGTATTGCTTACTTCTTAATCTATCTAAAAACGAAGTGATATTATTATAATTATATCCATGTTTTGTTGAAACTTAAGATATGTACTCACGTAAGCGTTATGTTTATCATTTTGTATTACTTTATGTGGAAATAAAATCACTTGAATTAAATGAATTAAATTGAAGATTTGTCGATGTCAAAGGAGTAATCAGTCGATTTTTTAGTCATTCGAGTCTTACTACTTGAAAAGTATTCTAGTGCCACGAGAACGGTAGATGTACTTCTTTTTATTTCATCGCCTTTGTTTAAACAATAACATGCAGATATAGTTTCTTTCCAGCTCTCTAGGATGTGACTTTCCTCTATGACAGTTATTAAGTCTCTTTTCGAGAACGAAAACCTTTAACACAAAATTGAGCTGATATTCCATCATTACCAATGCGCCATCTTGTCTAGTGTTTCGAACTTCTAAAACTACGGTCATCCATTGCGAAACTGATGTCGAGCACTTATAACAAATTGGAGGGGGACAGTTGGAGAGGGGGGGGGGGGGCTTGTAGCACCCACACCCAAACATTTACATAAGTGATTTCTTTTACCAAAAAAAGAACTCACAAAAAAGGAATACGATTATCATTGGGGTTTATATAGGAAATTTGGTTTAAAATTTCTTTTTGTAGTTCAGTCACTTGCAATTAATCACCTGAAGTGCTCCTTCAGTTACTCAGTCTTAAAATCACGTTCATAATATGTCTTGACGTCTATGTCAACAAAAGCGAGGTTATGTAACAGGGTCATGCATTTATATATGCTTCAACTCGTCTGATAAGAGATGATCTTTGTTCACCCATTGCAAGGTCGAGAAAGAATAACGAACGTGATCCCACTAAAAACAGGATTTGTGTATCCAACAAATAGCTACTCGCAATCCTGTCCATGGCAGTTTGCTCCATGCAGGGTACCAGATAATCATCCAATGGGGAAAACAATCCGTATTTTTATGAATGTAAAACGGTTGTTGTAATTCTTTCTTTTATCTATAATATGCGTGCATGTTACTTGTATTGCTGTCTGTTTTTGTTGTCTGTTCTGCGGAAGTGTTATATTAACCTCAATCAATCCATCCATCAATCAATCAATCAGTCAATCAGTCCACCAATCAATTAATTAACCTATCAGTCAACCAACCAACCAACCAACCAATCAATCAACCAATCAATCAACCAATCAACCAATCTATCACTCACTCAATCAATCAATCAACCAATCAATCAATCAATCAATCAATTAAATCAATCAACGACCAGTTAACCAACAATCAACAATCACTAATTCACTCACTCTCTCAATCAATCAATCGATCGATCAATATTGGTCACTCAACCGATTAATCAGCCAGTCAATTAGTTATTAGTTTTCAAAGATACTCGAAAGACTTGTGTATAAACGCACCCTTAATTTTTTTCTTCAGGCAAAAATATTTACTGAATCTCAATTTGGATTTCGGAAAAAACATAGTACAACTCACGCATTACTCAAGTTTATTGATAAGATAGCTCATGCTATAGATGATGTTTCTCACACTGTCGGTGTTTTCCTTGACTTCTCCAAGGCGTTTGATACAATAGACCATGACATTTTACTTTATAAGTTAAATCATTACGGAATTCGGGGAAGGGCGCTAGAATGGTTCACTGATTATTTAACGAATAGAAAACAATTTGTAAGTATTCACGGTCGCGATTCCCAACCAAAACTGATTTCTTGTGGTGTTCCACAGGGTTCCTTGTTAGGCCCACTTCTCTTTATTTTATATATTAATGATATCCAGAACTCCTCTAAGATTCTCTCCTTCGTTTGTTTTGCAGATGATACAAATTTGTTCTTCTCTCATCAAAATCCTGATGCGCTTATAAACATAATAAATAACGAACTTGTTTCTGTCCAATCTAGGATTTTTATTATCCTTAAACATTGATAAAACTCAGTATATGTTATTCAGTAATTCGCTATCTGTGTTACCTCTCTCTGTCAAGATAAACAACATTGATCTGTCACAGGTCAACAGTACAAAATTTTTGGGTCTTCATATCGATAGTGATTTATCTTGGAGAACCCATGTTAATTATGTAAGCAGAATTATTGCTAGAAATAACGGGGTTCTTAACAAACTTAGCTATTATTTTCCAAGTAATATTCTACAGAGCATATATTCAACTTTGATATCTCCCTATCTCAACTATGGGATTCTGGCGTGGGGAAATGCTTCTAAAAACCTTATCGATTCGTTATTTCTTGAACAAAAACGCGCTGTTAGAATTGTTAACCACACTGGATATTTATCCCACACGAACGAACTTTTTGTTAGTAATAAAATTTTGAAAATTCCCGAGTTATTTTATTACAACGTCGGCCTGTTTATGTTTCAATTTTCAACTGGCCAATTACCAGACGTATTTTCCCAAATGTTTACAAGAAATTATACAGTTCATGATTATCCAACTCGTCAACGTTACGCATATCACCTTCCACGTACCCGAAAAATTTTCGCGAAAAAAAACCATTATGTTCGCTGGGCCCAAATATTGGAACGAACTCCCTATGGAACTTGTAAGTTGTACCACTGTAACCTCATTCAAACGAAAACTGAAGCAATATCTTCTTAGCAGCTACATTGTACGGCATGCATAGTGTATAGTTCTTGTTGCTCTTTACATGTTACCCCTTGTCTATCCCACCTTAGTCCGGCGGGATCCTAACCATGAACACTGTATTTGAACAGTCTGCCTGTTACGCTGTTCATACACCTATTGTTCCACTTGGTTATCGAAATTCTCGCGCGTGACAGCTGTCGGTTACTATGGTCACACGGAATGCTTGGTTTTAGGACCCAAGCTGGAATGTTACTCCTGAGCTTTCGGTATTGTTTACATTCACGACAAATCTCATTATTCCACCTTCTACTTATGTATTTATGACATACAGTTACGCCATTTTCTATACTCTGCAACACACCCCTTGAATCTCTGCAGTTTTTGTTTACTGCTGCAACATGTGACCTTTCTGTTTTCTGTTTTCTGTATTTTTATTTAGTGACATATATTTAATTTGATTTTTTGTTTTGTTTGTTTAAATCGGTTTCCTCAGATATAGTTGGTCTTAAAAAACATCCGTACTTTAAACTTCCCCTAATCTGATTACTCACGGGACCTGCGGCTGTACAACTAATGCTTTTACGCAGGCCCCATCATATTTTTTCGCATTCGATGACTACAGTTTAATTCGCATGCATACAGACCTCGTGTTTATACCAAATCAAACTTTTGTACATTCTGATGAAGTCTCATCTAAATTATGTTTTGTATAATTTTCGTATTTATATACTTTATTGTGATATATGTGAGAAATATGAAAATAAATTGAAATGAAATGAAATGAAATGACAAAATTGAACGAAAGGGCTTTTTACACTTGTAAATTTTTGCTTAGCCCCGGACCAACGGTGGGGCTAAGGGGGGGCCTTAGCCCCACCGTTGGTACGGGACTATCCTTAGCCCGCTTTCTGTTTACACTCGTTTTTGCCAAAGTGGGCTAGCCCCACCGATAGTACGGTACTATCTGGCCCTGCAAAATAGCAGGGGTTAGCACCGCAATTGCGGTGCCAAGCAAGTGAGTGTAAACAGAACGAAAAAATAATCCTGGGCTAAGCGACGGAGACGAAGTCCGACCCTCACTGACCAATCAGAAATGAGGTAATCACGTGTTGCCGGTGCGTGCGTGTACGTGTACAGTACACAGCGTAATTATGAATATTCATGTGGTTTGGAAAGTCCGGGGCTAAGAAATACGAGTGTAAAAAGGTCAGTTTTCTCCTTAGCCCCGGACAAGAGATAGTACGGGACTAATTGGCGAGTGTAAAAAGCTGAAAAAATTGGTACGGGACTAACGATAGTCCTGGGTCAGAGAAAGTCCGGGGTTAAGAAACACAAGTGTAAAAAGCCCTAAAGTGTCAGCATGATTGCATGCATGAATCATTTTTCTGCATCAATATACGTTATGCAGTGAACAATCAGGTAAATGTAAAAAGAGAATGACAAAGCATTGTCAAATGGAATGTACACTTAGCAGAGGGAATCCTTCCAACGTAGTTTAAAAAGGTGATAGTAATTGGGAACGCAGGGGACCGTCTTTGTAAGTAGAGCATTGTTAGGGAGATGGCCTAGTAAACTTGCAACATAGAGCAAACTATATTGGAATAGATCATAAATGTCGCCGCTCCCTATACGTAAACAGCAGTGCATTTGTGGATGAAACCTTTGGGACCATTATTCAAAGCAAGGCATGCATTCATCACCAGTCACCGGCTTCTGATTCTAAATCATGATATTCATGTTCTTTACACGACCTTCGGTATGTATTGTGTCAATTGTCTTCTGTAATCTTTTTTTTTTCTTTCTTTTCGCTCCCAATTCCCCCCCCCCCCCCCCCTGCTCTGGCCCAATAGGTGTGGATGGATGGCGGCACACAGATATTCTACTCATATGCCATTGGCCTTGGAGCTTGCATTTCACTCGGAAGCTACAACAAATATCACCACAACGTTTACAGGTACTTTCTTGTATATCATTCTATTCACTTTGATCACATTTCGCCACTGCACAAGATAAAGACGTTTTCTCTTGGGTGGATATACATTTTTGCACGACACTGTAGAAGATTCACATTCGGTGACACCACGAAACACGTGTTTTGATAATAATTTTATGCATGGTATAAACACAGGGATATCGTGATTCTTCGCATACAAATTTGTATAATACTCGTATATGTTTTACAATATAAGGGTTACTGAAACATATCAGTATGAGGAGCCATAATACAAAAATATCTGATCTGCATTTTACACAATCTTATTATTTTCTCTTTAAGCTAAAGAATGAGACCGATTAAATCTCGTGCGCTTTGTGTGAGAAACTCGCAAACAGTTTACGCAACATTGTTACAGGCAGGGCAACAGAAATTAGCCGTGTGTATGACTTCGACATACTGTCCTAATCAATCACGGGACATGTATTTATGTTGTGCTCATGGGCTATTTTCCTAACCTTCCAGTCAGAAGTCGCATGATAATGCATGAATTGCGTAGTAATGATAAAATGGAATTCAAGACTCTTAAACTTAAACTAGTTTTTCTGAATTCATATCTATAGCTATTCTTCAATCCTCCTCGATATTCTCTGTTCATACTTCACATTACTGACATTATCGATTATGTAACATGTGCCTCGTTCGTGATTTCTGTATTATCTCCTGAACTTCCTTTGTACACATTTGGTATCTCTGCTATTGTACACTGCATCTGACTTGTACCTCGCTCGGGTGATCACGCAACACTCAAGAAGTCTGTGCCGCGGACATTGTTTTCATTGTTTTCTTTTTTCTTTTTCTTTTTACTTTTTGGCGTTTATATTTCTCCAATTCAGAAATTGTCATTCCTTTAATTACATACCCAAGTAAGAAATAATCTCACATCCGCATCTGGGAATCTACACCCTACAAGCAATGCTTCTATGTAGATTCCTCATATTTCATATGTTTTATTGTCTTATAAGCTGTACGTGACAATTCATCCAGGCTTTTGTATCGTGATGTCTATGTTTTATGTATTTGTTGAAATGTGGAATATGGAACAATAAAAAACAAAAAAACTCTCCTTATATACTTGAAATTAGGAATATCATAATCAACAGTTAACAGGAATAATCAGGCAAAACAGCAGCAATGTCAAATGCTGAGAGAAGGTAGACATCAATAAGATGGCGCACTTTCATTTTTTGTCTCTGTCGACTTTCAACAGGGATAGCATGATCCTGGCTGCAACCAACTCCTTCACCAGCCTGTTGGGTGGAGTCGCCATTTTCTCTGTATTGGGCTACATGTCGCACGAGCAAGGGGTTCCCATAGATCAAGTGGCGTCTAAAGGTGAGCGCGTATATGGAGTGCAAGGCGAAATACGATCCTTTACCAGCATGTTGGTTTTTATGCTACTGTAGTAACGATTGTCACGATTCTTTAACAGTATTATCATCATCGTATTAATGGAACCTAAAATGTACACTCTTGATAAAGTGGAATTAAATATATGTATATATATATATATATATATATATATATATGTATAACTCGTTGTGACATCTGCTTCCTGTTTGCTTTTAGTGGATCACTCCTTTCCATCGCCATATTTGTTTGTATTCTTTCTTTTTTTTTACAATTGCACAGTGTGCTTAGTTCTTTTTTTTCTCTCTCTACATTATCATTTGTACATATATTTAGTGTTATACTTAATGATTTGTCCTTTCAAATTGTTTAACATTGTACTGATAGCATTGGTTGCTGTGCATTGATTCATTTAATTATTGGTGGTGAATTTCTTTCCTTGTTCCAGTGTCCGCTCTTTAAAATTTCTAGCAAACAAGCACTATTTGATATTTTAGGAAACACTCAAACGTCCTGAAAATCGATTTTCTATTTGATAACACTACTAAAAGACTGGTGAACATTGGCGGAAATTTTGTACAGAAATTGATGAATATTTTGATGAACAAAAAAACATACGAATACATAGGCTTTTGGCTAGCTTATACGCTATAGTGACGGGACCTTGCGGAATCGATTAAAAAAATATATATATACATATAAACATCCCAGGTGTGTTGAATAAAGAACACTTAATGGACATGGTGCGGTTTACTTCTATCTGATGACCAGAAAACGGAGATATGGAATTAATGGCCCGATGAAAACTTGAATGTGATTTGCATAGTGCGTCGACCCCCCCCCCCCCTTTTTATGCCTCCGCCACGAAGTGTCGCCGGAGGCATTATTCAATTCAATTCATTTATTTTCATACTTCTCATTTATGAACATTACAACAGAAATAATAATACAAGTTCTTTTACCTTGTAAACAATGTTCAGAAAGCAAACAATATGCATGGTGATAACACAGTAATTGTGATGATAACTGTTCAAAATCGAAATGGGGTTGAACAAAGAGAAGTATGATGGGACCTACATGAAAGCTAGCTTGTTTGGCTGTAAGCCCCGAGTAATCAGTGTTTGTGAAAAAGAAACGGAGAACGGATAGAAGATAAGACCAGGTGATTTAGTGGTACCATTATGTTTTCTGGTTGTTCGTCCTTCCGTCCGTCCGTAATGAATTTTGTGGACAGCGCAAATAAAAGGCTGTTTAAGGTATCCTAATGAGACTTGGTATGTATATTTATGTATTCATGAGTCAGAGTGGACGAAGTTGTGCCTATAAACTTTTGGGAGCACATGCTAAAGGTCAAAAGGTCAAGGTCAAATGCTCAAAATGTCACTGTTTCCCCCATATCTAAGCAATGCCTGGAGGGTTTTTTTCTCGAAACTTGGTATATACGTGTAATACCATATAGATATTCTCCAGAGAGAGTTTCGAGTCATGAGGTCGAAGGTCAAAGGTCAGAGGTCAAGTGAAAATGTTAAGATTTAACTTTTGTCTCCATATCTTGGAAATGGTTCAAGGTGTCTTCATGTATCTTAGTACATATGCATGTACTGACTAGCAGTGATTATCTAGGGAATGTGGGGGTTATGGGTCAAAGGTCATGGTCAAAGGTCAAGGTCAACTCCTCATAATTTCACTTTTCCCTCACAATTATGCAATGCTTGCCGTATTTTGCTTGAAACTTGATATAGATACAGGTGTAACCCAATAAAGATTCTCTGGGAAGTTTCTTGCCCAAAGGTCAAAGTTCAAGTGAAAGTGCTAAATTTAAATTCTTCCTCCATATCTTGAAAGTGACTCAGTGTATCATCATTAAACTTAGTACATATCTATGCATGTTCTACCTGACAGTGCTTCTCTTGGGACTTTTAGACATATAGGGTCAAAGGTCCAGGATCAAAGGCCCAGTTAAAATGCAAACATTTTACTATTTGATAGTAAAATTACACTTTTTCTCACATACCTTGAAAGTTACTCAATGCATAGACTTACAAAAAAAAAGGATCAAAAGTCAGGTAAAAGTCCTCAAATCCCTAAATGCCTGCACCCCTAGGCGGTATAACCATCCATCTAATTAAACCTAGTTCGAGGAAAGTGACCATTCAACACATTTGTGACAAACTTGACATTTTAATATTTTACCAATTATGTGAAACTCATCACACATTGTCAAGACACTACAGACTTATTACGAGAACCATACATTCTGGCGGAGGCATACCAGTCGCCATAGCGACATTTCTAGTTTTTTGTTTTTTTTTGTTTTTTCTTCCAGGACCAGGCCTTGCCTTCATCGCATATCCTCGTGCTATAGCCTTGATGCCCCTGGCTCCCTTCTGGGCAGTGGTCTTCTTTATCATGATCCTCATGGTGGGACTAGATAGTCAAGTAAGTCAAGATCCCTTCAACTACTTGAGATGTCACAAACTATTAGAACTGTGTTTTATAGCAAAGGAGAACGTTACTTTGTTACCGAAACACCCTCACTCTCCCCTTATAGGGGATGGCTGGTAACTGATCAGTGGGAATTAGTGGGAATGCTGGGGGATTCATTTAAGAGTATATTATATATCTATTGTTGTGTGAAAATTATTTGCTTCAGAATGGTCTCATATTCAAGTAATGTGCAGTTAATCGTTAACGATTGCCCCGTCATTGTACAGGCATGCTAACCTGGAAACATGAGTCTTCACCATCAGATTGCAGCGTTATTGAGGGCCACTGGCAATCATTCAACTTCCTCCCCCCCCCCCCCCCCCCCCCAGTATCATGAAACACAACTATCTTGTGTGAACTTTTTGAAATTGTCACACCATCATAAAAGAAAAACTCAATGAAGACCGAAACTTGAGCAGCGTGGTCAAAGACATCGGGCTAACTGATAGAGACTTTTCAAGCTGTTCACCATCAATTGGTGTAACACAAAAGTGTCTGATAGGAACAAAGGCATTGGATAGTTCGTTGTTCGTAGGTATCCATACATTTAATTCACAAGTGAAAACGTCTTGTTGGTGTTTAATTACATAGTATATGAGTGTAAAGCTCAACTATGTATAGTCCAGTCCGTATACAGGCATAACACACATGCACACAGCCAAAGAATCTTTCTACTATTGTAGATGAACGGAATGTGTTTTGTCAGTGCTTAAATTGTGAATGTTTTTTTTCTTTGTTTCTTTGTTTTTCGTTTTCGTCAGTTCGTCACCACAGAGGGTTTCGTGACAGCGATCAGCGATTTGTTTCCTCACTGGATACGACGGCCTTATCGCAGAGAGCTATTCGTTATCGCCGTGTGCATGACGTCATACCTCTTAGCCTTGAGCATGGTGACAAGGGTACAAAGTCAATGCAATCTTCAGCCTTTCTACCGGTTCTTTTTTTCATTTTTCATATCATACTTCTATTAAGATCGCTTGCCATGATTTAGAAGTTCTGTTACACCCCAGAATCATTATATTTTCCACTTACGAAAATGCTCATACTACGAAGAAAAAAAAAATGGCAAAAAAAAAAAGAAGAAGAAGAAAAAAAGAACGTTCTACATGAATACGCAGACGAGAATGTTGTCCATTAGGACGTTTTGCGAGTAAAGTCGTACTGGGGTAACCCGGTCCTATGTGGGTTTCAGTAATCACAGCAACAAGCCAAAGCCAAACATTTCGCCCAACATCCTTCCAAAACATGTAGCATTTTAAGCACTATGCCAAAAAGGAATACCATGGACTCGTGCTCGGGTTACAGCTCATTAATAACATTCATATTAACCTCAGTGGTCAAAACTTCTAATAAGTCTGAGATAGCACCAGAGAGCATCTTAGAATCCAAGAGCTTCTCGGGCCCTCCAGTAAAAACCCCATGGACCCCGAAGATGATTCACACTTTCGGTTTGCACTTTGGTATGCAACACATTTACACACATGGCAGGATCGACATTATTTTTTTTCAGGCAAAAAACAACAACAACAACAAACAAACAACACCAAAATTTCTTTAAAAAAAAAACAAACAAACAAAAAAACATGGACACTCCTGTTGCACTACTAGCAATTCCAGCAGTATGCATGGTAAAGCTATAACTAAGCTACCACGAAAATGCTCACAACAAGCTGGTTGCAACCTGTTCGCTTTCTATGGATCTGCTGCAATTTTCCCCGCTACTGAGTTGGGTCTCTTCGTACATAAAATATATATGCGAGCGTCGTTTTTGAATAAGTGTATTCGAACTAAGACTAGGGCATAGTGATATGTAGTAGCTTAATGTTATCATAAGTTCTTTTAATCATATGTAATAAAGAGGCACATTAGGGCTTTGTAATCGTCACACATTAAGCCACCTCGATTAAAACGGTAGAACGATGCGTTCTTTACAGGCGAATCACAGATTAGGACAAAGGAAGAAAGATAACTTTGACAATAAAGATCCTGTTTACATCCAGCTTTAAACTGAACTCTGCTGGGTTTCAGGAGATTTACATCTTTTAGGTCTAGCGACCAGTGTGTTTAATTGAAATTGATTTCCACCATTTATTGCGTATTATTCAATATTAAATGCCCGCTAGAAAAAACAGTATTTCAAATTTGAAATCAAATGCAAGTTTGTGAATTACCATTCAAAAAATTGAGTAGCGATTGACGAATTCAGTTCAGTTCAGTTCAAATTTATTTCACATTTCCACTTTCTCAATGATGAGATTACAAAATGATTGACAGTAAAAAAGAAAAACATGTCTTTTGATTGAAAAACAACCCCACCAAAAACATATTGAACACAAATGTACATGGTCATATCACATAAAGATGTCACAAGTAAATATCAGAAATATGATGGGGTCTATATAAAAGCTATAACGCTTGTAAAACTGTAGGTTCCCGAATTCATAGGCATGGAATTATACGGAGAACGGATATGTTTATCTTGACCAACTAAAATCATACCAGTACAAAAATCAACATAAGGAATGAACTAATGAACCACATGAATGTTGCTCAAAAAAGACTGTACGGACCTCGCCGTGTTTGAAAATTTTTTGTTCGAACATGAATTTCATAAATTGTTACATCGGGCAAGCTTATGCATTATGCCGCTTTGAAAACGAGTGAAGTGCCTAATCAACTGAGAAAAAAGAAATTTGTACCAATGTGTATACATGAGCTAATTACGAACTGACTTATTGTTGTAGCTTATAATATGGACACTGGGAAGGTCCAAAGGCTATAAAGGGACGGGGCCCAAAATGTAAATATAGATGTTGGCATTATCCTAGAAATTATGAGAAATGACCATTCCGTGGGTGTTATAACCATACTGTTACAGGGATTAAAGTTATAAGGAGGAAAGATTAGATAGATATAAAAGACATGAAATACGACTGAAATTAACTGATTAAATGAAACGTTTAATTGAAAATGAAACTATACAATCTGATTATGTAACAGTGGAAAAAAGGTGGATTAAACGTGTAAAATGCTATATGAATTACATAGAATAATGAAACTTGTTACATGCTGATTGAATTCGAACGTTATAAGTGTGAAGTTGTGTGCTTATGAATGAAATTGAAATTGGTAATTGGGATGAAATAAAACGCCTATCAAGCTGACGTGAAATTGAATGCCAACTTTGCATCATTAAATCAGATAAATTTCTCTATAAATTAGATGAAATCTAAAATAAAAGGAACGATATTAAACGAAATACAAAAAATGCTCAAAGAATTGAAATGAAGCGTTCGAATGCATCATTGACGGAAATCGCTTGAATTTGAAAGTCTGCTCAATAACTGGGTTGCAAATCTGGTGAAATGGGGTGGGAAAACTTATATAATAGAAATGATAATCATTCTATCATGATAATTGTCACCATAACCGGTATCGCTATGGTAAGGTCACTGCTATGCTTCTAGGACTTATGGACCGTAGAACCAATCTCATCCCCACTCTCATCATGTCTGTGATTGATTTTCTTTTCTTTTTTTTTCCCCTTGACAGGGTGGGATGTACGTCTTTCAGATATTTGATACCTATGCCGTTAGTGGCATGGCGCTTCTTTGGTTGGCTCTGTTCGAAGCCGTCGCAATAGGATGGACCTATGGTAAGATGCCATTGCTACTTCCCTTCTCTCCCTCTCTCCCTCTCTCTCTCTGTATGTGTGTGTGTGTGTGTGTGTGTGTGTGTGTGTGTGTGTGCGTGTGTGTGTGTGTGTGTGTGTGTGTGTATGTGTCGTATAAACCAGCTGAAAGTGAAAATTGTGGGCTATCTGCACCTTATCCGCGTTATTGTTGTTTGGGTACTGTTCTAATATGGTTAATAGACGTGGGAACAGATTTATGATGGAAACATGTGCACAGGAAGTAAAATCTTGAGTACAAAGCAACTCTATGCTCCATTTGTCGTCAAAGTAATTTCATTAAGATTGGACAAAGATTCAGTTAGTAATATAATTCTAGGCAGTCATATTCGTCGCAGCCACACAAGCAAATCAGCTCAGGTGATTATGTCATTGCCTCTGAACTTGGTATTGGTTTGTATTAAGGGTAAAATTATGAATATTATAGCTAATGTAAAACATGCTTGCGGTAAAAACTTATTTAAACAAGCCCTGTCCCATAAGTAAAGTCATAATTGCTTATAGTTATTTAAAAAAAAATATGAGCTAAGAGCACTGTTTCGTGTGTGTGTGTGTGTTAGTGTGTGCACGATAGGAAACAAAAATTTGCGTGCTCGTCAGTGGGAAACCTGTAAGGTGATGACATTAATATTTCTTGTTTTTCGAGATAGTAGTTGCGATCTGTGTCATTGTGTCTTGAAAACACGTGAAACTTTATACATGTACACCTATCTTAAATCTTGTCCGATACTATGGAAACTTTTAGCTTCTTCTTTTTTTGTCGATATAAATTATACTCTGCGCACCATTAAAACCATCTCGTACACGGTGTTGAGTTTGGCATATCGAAAGGAGAAAAATCAGTTCTATTATTGCTGTCGAATATTCTGTTTAGTGAAGAATAAGCTACTACTTTGGAAATGTTCTTACGTAATGTTGACACTTTCTCTTAAAGGTCTGAGAATGTGCTGCTCTTTAGGCAAATAGTCCAATTCTAATTCTATGCAGATTTCAAGATGGGGCCTAGTTTTATTTTCCCAGTCTTTATCGCAGGGGGAAAAGAATAAAACATTTACTGGTTGCTTTATCAAATTGAAATTGAAAAAAAAAATAGTAATTATACATGCTATCTCTTTCTGATAACATTCAGGTGCAGACAGGTTTTACCGCAACATCACAGAAATGGTCCAATTTCGCCCTATACCATGGTTCAAGTACTGCTGGATGTTCACGTTGCCTGGACTCTCATTGGTAGGCAATATTGTCGGCACTTTGTGTGTGGGGGTGGATAGGTGTGCGTTCAAGGAGGATGAACTCTGTTTAAGAAACGACAGCATGCATGGCAAAAATAAGATTCAAAGAAGAGTAACTGTAACGGTAACAGTAATGGTAACAACATAATCGAATAACCACGAAATGAATTGATATAAATAACCATTTTCATCATCAGTGTCGTGCCAACTGATATATTTTACAACAAATAATGTAAATTCTCATAAGAGTAAGAAAAATGTGTTTTTTTAACTAAAGATATGTTTGTTTTTGTTATCTAAATTAGATTTAAAACGCGGAGTGTGGCATTTTCCCCCATAATTATTATTTTAATCAAAACAGGGTCTTGTTGTCAAAATATGTTTTTGCTGTGCCTACGTTTGTGTTCTTTTCATTTCATCTACAGAGTTTGGAAGCCCAGTTATCATCATCTTAAGCTCCATTATCGTCTTAATTGTTACCTTTATGGTAGCTAGTCTTATTATAACGATTATTTTTCCTCCTCATCAGGCCATTTGGATCTTCAGCATTACGACATGGAGCCCTATGACATATGACGACTACGAGTACCCGCCGTACGCCGAAGCTTTCGGCTTCTGCCTCGCCCTCTCCTCGATGCTTGGGATACCGATCGTTATGCTGTACAAAATACTCCGTGCTGATGGGACAATAAAAGAGGTACATGTTCTCTGTTAATGTAACTTGTAATGTGACTTTGTCTTTAAAACAGTAACAAAAAAAAAAAAAAAAAACACACACACACAACAAAATAGAACAAATCAAAGAAGGAGAAATATGAAGTTTGGTAGCACAAACCGAATGGAGGGCTCGGTATACATCAGTCCAAACATTCGTTCTGAAGCCCACTAAATAGACATGACTGACGCTACAACAGGACAATAGAAGAGATGAGTAGTACAACAGAAATAACGACTTGCAGGAGTGTGTCGAGAATAAGTTGTGCATCGTGAAAAGGACAAGGATGTTTTTAATAATGATAATTGCAATTGACTGACAGATTGTCGTACATCGACGTAAATACGCGCTGCATTGATCAGTGTTTCAGTAGTAGTCCTGATAAAAGATCCCTGGACATACTTACTCGAGCAGGATTCGAACATACGATCTCGTGATCACCTGACAGACGACTTATCCACGAGACCACCGAGCTTCCGCCCGACAGTCCTACCTCGACGTAAATAAAGTGCTTATTTACGGCGATGTACTAGTAGGACAGCTTGTCAAGCTGTTTCAATAGAGACAACTTAAAGGGATTGTTTAGTCTTGGTTGAGACCTAATTTCAGCTTTCTAACATTTTTTGGTGAGATAATGAGAAACCTCTCATGAAATATGAAAGAGCATGTAATTCCATGAGGAATTCAACATTCATTCGATGAAAATTGGTTTTGAAATGGTTGAGATATCCAAAAACAGAGCGATTCTAATAAAGTGTGGGACCCACACTTTATTACAATCGCTTTGTTTTATTTTGTTTTTGGATGTTTCAGTCATTGCAAACCCGATTTTCATCAAATAAACTTTAGATTCCTCTTAAAATGGTATGCTCTGTACTATTTCATAAGTGTTTTCTTGGTATCTTGCAAAAACTTAAAAGCCCAATTCTCATCTCCACCAATACTGTACCATCCCTTTAACGTTAGAATTCCATCAGTTTGAATCAGCAGCTACCAGCTGCATGCTATAGAACCTGCCCGAGTATGTATGTCTCTGTTGGATTCTTCTGAGTATTAAAGACATTGATCAATTCACAGGATAGCGAAGGTGAAGGTGACAACATGTCTATTTGACCCAATGGGCGCTGAGGCGTAGATATTGATCGTTCGATACTAAAGTAAGCTGATTTCCTGTTTATTACAATTTCCCTTGTTTTTCCGCCAAATGCTTTAAAAAAGACAAAAGAGAAACCATACATATACTAATCATAGGTTCTAAGCACATTCATAACGACTGTGAAGATTTTTTTTTCTTTTTATATGCGGCTTATCTACCTTGTTTTCATACCTAGCCAGAAGTGTAAAAATAAGTAACATGTCTGCTTGCAACGATGAGGGATATACAAATGTAGGTATAACATTACTATTATTGACCTAATAGGTCCTATGATTTATACACTGATCGTTCGATACTATGATAAGGATGCTGATTTCCTGATTATTCAGCACAAAATCCGGACCAAAGGCTTCTTTTCTTAAAGTCTGCTGATGGTAAAAGGGGTTAGGTACGAATATGTACAGCTATTACTGTACCAAACGGTACGATAATCCTCACTGTTACATTCTGTGGGACTGACCTATCTGTAATAGGTTGACCTTTTCTTAGCCTTGTTTTTTTTTTCTTCTATTTTTTATGCTGAAATATTTCAATCTCAATCACTGAACAACTGGATACAAATTCATTTAACATGATATTTACTGATTACGAATATTTGTTGATTTGTTTGTCTTATTATTTGTTTGTTTGTTTGTTTGTTTTTCCCTTTGCTTTTCAGAGGCTGACGTTTTTGATAAAGCCCGCGGTATCACCGATCCGTGACGAGCCAAGCAAAGAAGATCTGGAGATGATGACGAAAGAGTAGACGGCTGGAAAATCCCGAATATAGTGAAGATAGCGCCATGTGTCCCTCCTGGGCGATGGAAGAATAGAATATGACCAAGTCGGCGGGAGAGGGGAGGGGATGAGAGAGAGAGAGAGAGAGAGAGAGAGAGAGAGGTGGTGATAACTTGGCAAACGTGTAAAATTGTCATGAATATGGTAAACAAAGGACATAAAAAAAGGTTGATGCGGGATAGCATGGGGATTGTGATATTAAAGTGTACTATGATAAGCAAGGATGCCTAAATCTATAAAGATTGAACTTGGTAGTAATTGGTGTTTTTTCCCCTTTTGATTGCTTCTGTTGAAGTGATATATATGTGTATCATCATTCATGTTCTTCCTTATGAGAGGACACAATATACTTGCAAAACTATTTCCTTAGTAGCATCCACATTGCCATATTTGTTTTATCGTCCACAGTACATCGTGCAAACGAATCTTCCGAATTCCAGAACGTCATTTTATGTCGCTGATTAGGTGGTGTACGCTTGCAGGTTGTGTGCGTAACCAGACTTTTGCTTCATCGCAAAAAAGACCCTTTATATATATATATATATATATATATATATATATAATTATATATGTATACACCTTTCTGTATATATTTCATTCTTCTTTCTTTCTTTTTTTTTCCTCCCGAAAGGGAAACCTACTTGCCTAAAACTAAAAAAAAAAAATCATTTCTCATTAATCTCAACCAATAAGGCGTTTTATCGCATTTGAAGTTTATCATTGTGAATCAGAGGTCGCAAGGGCTGTGATCAAGTTTATGGATTTGAATATCATTGGGTCAAATTGGAACAGAGCAGACGACTTTAATTATTTTCCTTTTTGATTCCTCAAAGTAGAAATACAGAAGATGAGGAAGCCCTGGTTCTGATGTCCGTGATTTTGATGATGACTTTATTCAATGCTCCTTGGACAAGATGTCTGTTTTTGTTCGATAATCACACAACCTGTATGATACCTCAAAAGCTAGTACGAGCCGGTATCTATATACAGGGTGGCCCAGAGAGAACCGAGCACCTAAGATCTTTTATTTCAGCAATGTTGTGCAAATATGTCATTATTTTGCATATCATTGGAAACGGCCATTCTTTTTTCAATAGAATGACACCAAGTTCTTTAATTTTGGTTAATGCGTTATGATTTTAGGACCATTTTTGTCAACCCTTGCAATTTTCAAAATGTGATCATTTTGTTCTCTCAGAGACACCGAAACCAGTGAGAATTCGGCTTGCCCTATAGAACCAGTAGCGTTCACAATGTGTGGAATGTGGGGCGGACGGTGTGATTGTCATTGTCCGTTATCATTGTGAATGAGACGACCTGTTTGGCTCAATATTGAGATGCTACATTTAGCTATAAAATAGCGAAGTTTATTCAAAGGCATGATTGGCAGTGACGTGAGTTCATGAGTGGCTTGGGAATAAGGCCCGTACTTTCAATTAAGTGTACACTGAAGAATACTATTCTATTGGAAAAAGAATGGCCTTTCCAATAGTATGCAAAATAATGACGTATTTGCAATAATATTGCTGAAATTAAAGATCTTATAGGTGTTCCGTTCTTTCTGGGCCACCCTGTTTAACGCAGCTCCGGGCCGTCAACAGCCCAGCACTGTTCCTGAAACTTACAAACTAAAATAATGGCGCGCTGTGTTCGTTGCATCCTGGATTTGTTCACGAGAACGTCACCTTTTGTGGATTATGATTGATTTTTCATGTGAACAAATTGCACTCATTATATTGGCTCGCTTTCGTGAAGAGTCCCCCCCCCCTCACTATTTCCATCTCATTTTTCACTTTAAATTGTGCTTGCCGATAAGATTGGTGAATTTTATTATTTGATTTTACTTACCCTTCATAAAATTGGTATATAGCGAGCAAGCGCTAGTGTCGAGCCCAGAAATATATATATCGATATAGATAAAGATATAGATATGTATATATATGACTGGTTTTTTTACCATTGCATTGGCAGCTGACAGCCTATGTTTTTGTCAGACTTTCTAGAAACCTTTCACATGGTATGAATCTGTGTATGTCAGAAAGGTTCTATTATTGCAAAAAGTGTGAAACACAAAAGATTCGTGTGTACCTATTTTCATCATTTTTTTTTCTATTATATCATCCGTCCACACAGGTAGCCATGACAAGTTGATTGCAATCAGATTACCTGATGTCTTTCACGTTGCCTTCTTCAAAGAAACACTCTTTCGAAGCCATCAAAATACATTTTGTGCCTTGTTGATTTAATCAAGAGTAGATGTGAAAACACCATCGATTACTGACTTCATTCAAGCATCGAGTCATGATATCATGAAACTGAAATTTTGGGTCGCAAATTGCCTTAACTCCATATCGCCATAGGGCCTCCAGTTGCGTCCTACTTTTGTACTGTAACGATTTCATGTTGAAATAAAAGCTTTATATACTCGAAGGGAGGAAAAAAAAACGATGCCTGTTCCGTTGCTTATTCATGTGTGTGTGTGTGTGTGTGTGTGTGTGTGTGTGTGTGTGTGTGTGTAGGGGGGGGGGGCAATTCGTTAAATGATGTAATGAGTAGCATTGACTTCATCTCTCTTGACAAATTCGGTAATGAGAAGTTAGACGTGGACCATCGGCATGGACACACATTCATCAGCCCATTTCAGACTTTCAAACTGCTTCAGGTCTTTTTAATCTATTTTAATGATGATGATGATAATTACAATATGGTTTTATTTACATCTTCGGCTTTGACGCTTCTTCACCAAAGCGTCCAATACGTTCATTATCATCCCATGTACTAGTATATGCCTTGATAAAAGACTAAAAAGGGTGAGGGCATAAAGGCAAAACATTGTGGGCAAAATATCCTGTCCACAAATGAACACACCAGCCAGAATTCGAATCCTAGACCTCCTAATTCTGTTACACGATTTCAGAGTATTGTAACAGCGACTAGTATTGGTCGAAAATGGGCAGAATATATTTCCTATTCTGTGAAAGTCCCCAAATAAAGTCCCGTTATATGTTGAAGTTTATTGCCATTGGATGCCAAGAGTCAGGGAGAAATTGCAGTCATCAGGCGGAAATCACGGTTAAGAAGTTTACTATGACGAATCACTCCAACACATTTACAGGAATGGATTTTAAGAATGTCTCGCCCGGCATGAGAGGTGACACACGGTGGAGGAATCATGACTGGCTGATACAATAAGCTAACATGACTGAAGACCGTTTCTGGACTGGTTGACTCTCTATCTCTTTTGTTGGCTACTCTCTCGCTGTTCAAACACGGGTTTCACTCTTAGCTGACAAACTCTTCACTCCATCTCCTCTCGATAACTTCTCTCAAGATAAGAATAAAGTCTGTCTTATATACTGCTTTCAAACAAGCTCGGCTTGTTCGAGAGAGATAGAGAGGACCAGTTATGAAGGTCACGAGAAAGACGTTTGTTGCGCTGCGGAGTATATAGGAGAAGGACGTCTTTGAGCACATAGATATGGAGCTCAAAGTCATCGGGAAAGCGAGGACACAAGGGCAGGAGAAAGTCAAGATATAAGAAGCAAGCAGAAAGGGCTGAAGGATAGTGAGAGTTAAGGGCCAAGTGTAAGGGCAAGGACTCTGAATGTTAAGACAAAGTTGAACTTAGGAGAGCAAGGCAAGAGTTTTGAAAGACCAAGCAAAGTCAAAGTGAGAAGGGACAGAGCGAAAATACTGAAGGGAGAGCAGGGTCAAAGCGAGGGAAGCACAGAATAGACATGTGAAGGTCAAGGTTGTGAAGGTTTGCGTTGTCTGCGAGAACTGGAGGATTAAAAATCAATTTATCTATCTATTTATTTATTTATTTGAGTTTTTATTTATTTATTTTATTTATATACTTATCTATTCATCTATTTATCTATCTATTTATTTATTTATTTATTTATTTTTATTTATTTATTTATTTATTTATTTATTTATTTATTTATTTATTTATTTATTTATTTATTCATTTATTTATTTATTTATTTATTCATTTAATTATTTTGACTGCAGTTAGTGAAGCTCAAGCACAGCCGGCGTGCGAGAGGTGTGCATAATGGGGAACAGAGGAGATTTGAGTTTAGCTCATGTTTGACAACACATTAATTTGCATATCTTTGGACAAGATGATATCAAATTCAATTTAATTCAATTCTTAGTATCCATCAATAAAACAGTAATACTTGATAAGAGTATGCATTTGTCATTATGAAAGACATCAACATATTTTTTTTCGAAACACAACAAATTACACAGCTATCTGCTATCATGGATGAAGATGTAATAACACAAGGTTATATCTTACAACGAAACCAAAGCTTGGAGTCCGTTGCACCCTTTGTGCATTAATTGAAACTTGACCTTCCGTCAATTAATATTGTCAAAATTCTGCAACTTTATTTCTCTATTGCGCGAACTAAACGCCCCCCTTTTCCCCTTAATCATTATTATTATTATTATTATTATTATTATTTTTATTCAAGTTCCATATTCCACATTCCATATTCAGGTTTCATATTCCATTTGATTTCGGAGTAAAATATGTATAACACAACATTCAATTTTAGACATAATTTCACAAATGTATAAGGACATGTAATAAAATTATGTGTAAATATGAGGAACCTACTAAAAAGCAATGCTTGCAGGATGTAGGTTCCAAAGAAATAATATCAGCGTTTAGTACAACATGCTAATTACGAAAGATGACGAAACACAAGCGAAAATCGGTATGTCGAGATTATAATAAACTCTACGGAATGTACAAAATAGTTTATGATGTTCAAGTTAAAACTCAGGGATTCAATGCTCCATAAGATTGCACTATTGGTCAAAGAAATGTGGTCAAATGAAGTCACCCGAGCGAGGCATCATTGCGAATAAGAACAGATATATCAAAATGGTCACAGCAAGTAACTATACATAAGATTTAAAAAAATTGGCTTTTAGACTTTGCTTAAAGGAACTTAGAGAACTTGATTGCAGCCGAACAGAATCTAACTCATTCCAGAAAGAAGGACCGGTAGAAGTAATTGTCTTAAGGGATAAATCTGTACGAACGGGGGAAAAGGTGATATGATCCACTATGTCTTGTAGGGTAATTATGAATTTCACTGTTTTTAACAAACATTGAGGAAAATAAACTAGGAAGATCGCCAATGCTCAACTTATACATAAAAATTCCAACGTGAAACAAATACAAATCAGAAACTTTTAGTAATTTACTGGAAACAAACAATTCATCTGTATGATCCAAAAAATGTGAACGATTTATAATCCGCAAGGCCTTTTTCTGAATCAAAAATAATGAATCAATTTTAGTCTTAGAGCAATTCCCCCAGGCCAATATTCCGTAATTTAAGTAAGGTAATAATAGAGTTGAATAGAGGGAATGCAATATTGGCTTGGGGAAGAGGTACTTCAATTTGTGAATAACTCCAACGTTTTTACACAACAACTTACATAAATAGTCAACATGAACCTTCCAAGAAAGATTACTATCAATATAAATACCTAAAAATTTTGTTGAATCTATTTGATTTAACTGCAAACCATTCACTAATACTGAACCTGGAAGAAACTTTATTGTATTACTAAAGACCATATAATTAGTCTTGTTTATATTGAGCGATAATTTATTCGCCTGTATCCATTCAAATACCAGTTGCAGTTCGTTATTCACAGAATCAAGCAACACATAAGGATCTGAGTGAGAATAAAAAAGACTTGTGTCATCTGCAAACAGAAGAAAAGACAGCAGAGAGGATGAGTTGCGGAAGTCATTAATATAAAGAATAAATAAAAGAGGACCTAAGAGGGAGCCCTGTGGAACGCCACAGCAAATCGAACCTATTTCTGAGTCTCTTTGTCTCTAATTTCTCATCACAGAGACAAAGAGATACATACACACCTTTTTACCAAACTGAAATAGATATGATGTTAGATGTCCACCCTACGTTCTCTCCTTTCCCCGACACTGCGTGGGACCAGGGAGGTGAGACGAACTCTTGCACACTCAAAGGTCAACTCCAAAGTAAGATATAATAAAAATGCGTACTGCTCCACTTCCTTACTGGAATGACCTTTAAATACTGCTACTCCGGACAACAGGATGTCTAATTTTATCCACAATCCTAAGATTTCATATGAGTTTTGGGATTATTATTAGTAAAATCATTAATTAGTGCAGATGGTGTTCATTAGTCGGAGCTTCTCATAAACTCTCACTTGTCACGCAACTCAGTTTTAAAGTAAAGTTTAAAATGTATGGATCCGGTGCATGATCTGGACAGCCCAGATGTTTTCTGGTTGGCATCGAGAGAAATAATAACTTATAGACCACGCCCTTCTCGGCAGCCTGTACTTATCGCTCTAACTATACATGTATACGAAATATGCCATAAGAATGTAAGAAGAAGAAGCGCATGTACAAAATATAACCCTTCTTCTCAACCGCTTGGCCGCTAGACTCTGTCAGATGTAGACGATGTAGACCAAAAATCCAAAAAGAAATGTTTGTTCTCGATACGGCTGGGGGCTGGGCCTCGAAATATGGATATATACATGAGCCAAAGTGGAAATCGGTTTGAAAAAAAAGCAAACATACAAACAAACACCTAGATCTGTCGTTCTTACGACATAACACATAATAAGTTTGGAATTCATAGTCGAATTATTATTTTTTAGTTAACCTCTGCACAAGATTTGAGGAGAACGAAATAGAGATTAAAGAAAGAAAGAAAGAAGATAAAAGAATCAGCACAAATACAGAAGGTGATCCGAGAGGATGCTCGGATCACCTAAACACAAAGCACGCAGATCTAAACGATTGCCTGTTTTCATCTCTGTAAGTATATAATTGACATACTTGTTGGAAATTGATACGATATTAACATCTTTTGGTCATATTAGTATTATAAATCAAGCCCTGCGAATTTCATTCTTCTTCTTCTTCTTCTTCTTCTTCTTTTTTTTTTTGGGGGGGGGGGGGGAAGGATGACAAATTTACTTCATCTGTTATCAACCGATTTAATGTTCTTAGTCAATCATTGTATACATCTTTATCAATGACATCATGATCTTAAGCCCCGGTCACACAACACTCCACGTCTAAATCACGTACAAAAAGTTATGAAAATCTGGTGGATGTGGTCGTAAGTGGTAATTTTTTGGTCAATTTTGGTTTGGCCGTGCTTTGTACGGGGTATGGCCGTTGGCGGCTGTTCCACTGCTGAAGCACTGCCTAAGCACGGCTAACCACGTCCAGCCACGTGTATGTGAGCGGAAAAATCCATTTGTCAGTGATAAGCCGCTAAACAAACGATATTTCCCGTGATACCAACGCGTAACACGAGTCAGATAACCGTGCTCTGCCCGTGACAGACCGCTAAACTTTCGCGTCTTACCGCGTCTCCCCAAGTTTTAATCACTGCCAGAACACGGATTATCACGTGTGTTTCCAGTGTGTTGCACGTCTTTACCACGTGTTCCGCCCGTGGTTGTCCGCGGAATAAAATTTTGAGCAGTTCAAAACTTTTTACCGCGTCCGACGCCTTTCCGATTTTTCCCCGCGTCCTGCCACGTCTATAAATCGACCGTAGCTCGTCTTAAACTCGACATCAACGCGAACAACATCGTCTGCTTCACGGGAGACCACTTTTAGACGGGTTTTGGCCGCGATTAAGCTGTAAAGCGCTGTGTGATCGGGGCTTTTCAAAATAACATCATGTGCTCGTTTGTGTCTCTTGCTGAAGACTTTATATTCTCAGATGGCATCGTTGGGACATTAAAGGACATTACCTTCATACACATGTGGATTGAGTGAATGCAAATTCTATTTTAAATTCTAAATTTTCACTTTTCTCGCATAATAAAAGAACGCTTGCCTCTTTCAGAAGGCAGGGGAAATGATATACCCTTAACATCTGTCCCTCGGATAGGACATAAAGTGGAGGTCCCGTGTATGAGAGAGTCACAACTCATGCACGTAAAAGATCCCACTTCATTCATTCATTCATTCATCGCAAAGAGCAGGGTGTTTAACCCGGTGAAGTTGTCCCACCTCACATCCAGCTGGACCCCATGGAAGACCAGCTTAGCATAGCTGAACATGGGTTATCCAGCCATCTTCTCAGATGGAAACGAGCAAACAAACAAACAAACAAACAAACAAACAAACATACGCCAGTGACAAGTCGAGGACACGTGCACTTTTTTGGCTTAAAAAATGTGAAATTCTCTTCATATTTTCTTATATCATGTTACGCACGTGACAGCATGCACTGTAACAGTCTTCTCATCCAGCAGTGACTACGCAGAAACTTTAACAATTCATAACTTTCGAGCGGATTGTCCGATTTCCCCGCACTTTCACTGATGTGTTCTACTAATATTGCTGCATTCACTCAATCCACATAAATGTATATGAATGGAGGTGGACTTGTCCTTCAATATCCAATTTTAACATAGGTTTTGAAGATTTCACATTAAATCACATTTTTCACGGTTTGATGGCGATTTCCCGACACCTATATTCGTAACAATAGCCTTATGGTATGTCTGGTCACTGTCCATGGTCTCATTTATCACACGTGTGTGATTCACTAAGAAATAATAACTTGTACTATACACTGGCATTTTTCTGCCAATACGCCCTCTCTAGGTTTGAGCTCGTAAGGCTGTCTTCCAAAGAAGTACTGTTTACCGAAAACTTGTGATTTTATCGAAGTGGTGGATCTGAACGATTCCGCTAATCTGTCACGTGGTGCTTGATGATGACACAATATTTATCAGATTGCGCTTAAACAACGGCTCAGAGTTACGATTAAAAAAAAAAGAATACAGTGCCCTAAAGTTTAAGTCAAGAAATTGGAGCGATATCTAGAGGAATGTGCTGTGATCTGCATACCCGGTCTGCATACTATACCCTTGCTTCACCAGTACAAAAACAGTAGATAACTGCGTTGATGGTGGCAGTTGTGGTGGTGATGGTGGTGATGGTGGCGGGAGGGGGGGGGGGGGTACTTAAGGTATGATTCCGTAAATATTTGTACTGTTCAGTTATGCCCTGAGTAAACCTTATTTCCTCTTTAATTCGAGTAAAAACGGCATCCTTTTCCCTAAGCCAAATTCCGAATAAAAATCTCCTGAGACAACACGACTGACCACGATTATAGAATGTAAACTACGTTACAACGTGTTTTGTCTTGTTTTGTTTTTAATAAAAACAGGGGCTTATTTTACACACACAAAAAAGTTGATATGATATAGCAACTCTTGCTGGAACGGCAATTGTCATGGTAACGACAAGAATTCAGCTTCCTGATTGGCTGTTGCTATTGGAAGTTGTCATTCCAGCAAGAGTTGCTATCCTAACATGTTTTATAAAATGGGGCCCAGGTCTGCTGCTTCCATATAGGTATAATTTGATGTCTTTGTTTTGTTTTGTATTGTTTTTTTGAGTTGTGAATAATATCAAACACATATTGGCCATAAAATCCTAACTTGCTCAGTGTACATAATCATTTCCTAAAACTGCCATTGATCTGTTCCTCTAATTTTCTGCTTTGATTCACACAAACTACTTTTCAGGGTGTACTAGTAATTCCTAGATCGGAACTATAGAGTAATTACGATAACTGGTAATCATTACATATGAGGTATTTCTCATCAAACAAACCAACAAAACAAAACATCAAATATTACTAGAGTATGGAGAACTTTTCTGATCGTCTGTCAGTGGTCCCGATGATAGCTCTCTATATAAACTCATCCGCAAAGACGATACTCATGTCATGCCAGGACACGAACACCTTTTAGACAACCCCGCTATTGCAACTGATTGACAAATTGCCCTACATCGACGTAAATAATTTTACGTCGATGTAGGGCAATTTGTCAGTCAGTTGCAATGAAAACATATCGACGGAAGAATTTCATGAATTTGAATAACCTCGCCAATGTTATAGACCTCTGTAGTAGCAGGATGGCACGTATTATAGGCACCCTATTCTAGTTGTGACACTGTCTTCGTAGGTATACGGTATGTCCCCCCCCCCCCCCCCCAAATACGATACCCTCCGCAACGATAACTTTAAAAATAGTGGATCAATCCAAACAGAATTTCAGGGTATGAAACTATAACTCATTGCTCACATCTTACAGAAAACCCCATTCAATTTGCTTTAGTGGTCAAAGAGAAATGAGGATTTATGTAGAGCATGCAGGAATCCCTTCCCTCCAAGTTCTGTCTATTGTGTTTACACATTAATATGCAGTTCCAAGAGCATCCAAGTGCTGAACTTAACATAGAAGAATCAGACTCATGACATGCTTTACAACAATCCACATTTCTCTGTGACCGCTTAACCAAACTGAATGAGATTTTCTGCAAAATAGAGCTAGGATATTGTATTTTAAGACACTGAAGTGGCATTTAGACGGTTTAATCATATTGGGTGTTATCAATGCAAAAATCCAGTTGTAATTTTTTATTTATTTTTATTGATTTATTTTTTTAATTTATTATTTTTTTGGGGGGGTGGGGGGAGGGACATGCTGTATATACCAACACAACGCGGTGGCCGTGTGCCTTTTGATGAATAGCAGACGTTTTCGTTCTTCTAAAAGAAAGAAACAACAACAACAACAACAACAACAACAACAACAAACAAACAAACAACAACAACAACAACGATGTACCCTTAATTCCTGGAGAGACCAAATCCGTGGAATTTAGAAAGTACACATTTCCTCGACCTGACTGGTGTAACTTAAGGGTAATATTATTGCCCCTGCTTTCTAAAAAGAGGCAAGTCAAGTGCTCTTTTATTATGCAAGAAAAGTGAAAATACATTCAGTTTTCTTTATACTTTCTTTATATCGTTCTACACATGTGGCATCACAAGCTGTAGTAATCTTTGCATCCACCGATGGCGCTGCACTGTAACTTCAAAAATTCATAACTTTCGAACGGATTGTCCGATTTTCCTCAAACTTTCATTGATGTGTTCTATCAATATTGCTGCATTCTCCTAATTCACAATCATGTAGGCCTATAAAAAGGTGAACGTGTCCTCTAAAGAATGAATACAGCCTTCTACTTACCGGGATGCAGGCAAAGGCAGGTAACAGTTAAGAACTGAGTGAAATGATACACAAAGTGTATAAGGCTAATTAATTTTGATAGTTTAATAGATATTATATATTTGTGTTCTTGAAGCAAGGAACACAAACAAACTTTTTCACGTGTGAACCATTCTTCATTATCTGCTGAATACTTAGACATTACTCTTTGCCATCATTACGCCTTTTGAAAAAGTAAGAATCATTTTACGTAAAGTCAAATGAAGGTAAATAATCGGTATTTCCGTCACGCGAGTGTGGGTGTGTTTGTTTGTTACTCTGATAACGAGGGTATACAACATAGAGTGGTCATCTGTAGTGACGCTCTTTATACCCGGAAGTTATACCATCGCGCTCATCGACGCTAGTATAAGGTCAAAGATATGTGGGAGTATTACTTGTTTTGTCTTTTCTCTCTTTTTTGTGGTTCTTTTTTTTTTAGGGGAAGAACGTCAGGGAAGATGACCTTTTTTTCAGCTGTGGAACATTATGACAAAGTTTTACTAACGAGTAAACAAACCTATTGCATACATGTTGACTGCAACAAGAGGAAAGTATATTCTGAGGTCTGTTGCGAAGTCATTGCTGTTTTGGCTATTGATTCTTCGCAAAAGCTCAATCAAAACAATACCTGAAGGAAAATGATTAGGTGAGTGTACCAATTTTGTTCGGAGGAAAAAGTGAGATCAATTGTGTCTCTAAATAAAGTACGGATATCGATTTGAAATGTTCAATAATGAAAGTTAAAAGCAGTCAAGCAACAAGTGTATTTAAAAAAGAAGAAGTCAGATATCAGCATAAATTCGATCAAAGAATAGAATATAATTTACAGCTAATTTCAGGGGCCAATTTCCTGTGTGTAGTCTGTTTATAAATAGTGTTTCTTTCCATATAGAAGCTTCTTCAATCCATTTCTGCACATCTCTTTTGGGATTTTGGTGTGTTTGCGCCTTGTTTCGTCTTGAATGTGATTATACTCGCCCTCATTGCTTCCTGTCTTCAAGGAATTACGAAGCCGGCGATCCGCTGATGGCATCTTGGCCGCAATAATCAAGCAAGTACATTCACGGCATCAGGTTTAGAAATTCTATTTCTTCGTAGCCTACTTCCCCCGCAGCGGAGATTGCATCGTATAGGGCTCACTGCAATGAGAGAGATTAACTTCCTGAAACCGACAGAGAACTATGGCAAAACAATAACGTTACAAGAACGGTTACCATGGGAACCACATATACTTTGTCAGTGTTTACAAACTTGTATAGTGACTGATCGGAACCGGAATGTCAGTTTGATCGATCACTTTCTGATTTACATAAAAACAAAAACTAAAACCGAGATCGTAATCCGAGAAACACACCAGAAGGTAATATAACGTGAGATAAACATACATACCTTGCATTTGAGCCTATGTTTTCGTTCCGACTTTTAAACTGATAACGCACTGAATAGAATACAGCTTCTGTTCCTAAAATACACCCTATAGCTCCAAAAATAAACCTTCACTATGTAATTCTTCTCTGCTGTCTTTCTATTTTTACCGAAGACGGGATATCTTATCTTACAACCGTCCATTCCTCAATGGATTAAGAATCATTAGCGAACTGGTCCCGTTATTTGAGTGTAGCCTAATCACCCTGTCATTTCGTATCATTAGCATCCTTACCGTGCACACCAAAGACATACTTAATGCTCACGACCGCCGTGGTGTTGTATTGCATGGGCATGATTCAAAATCATATTATGACTTTAATATGACACCTTTGTTTGTGGAATCTCCACTTCTTTAGCAAAAATAATGCAGGTATAAGGGATCATCTGAGGAGGGTATCAGCTATCGTCATTCTTATCTGAAAATGTACATCATGACATTGAATTCATTGAGATTTAATTTTTTTTTTTTTAAGTGTTACTGAATTAAGTCTTTCCCTTTCATGATGCTGGTATCCTAAAGCAATTTACGAATATCATAACTATATTACATCAATAATCTAACACTCGCTATATGGACAGAAATTGAGTTTCGCCTCTTAGCCACTGCAATAATTTTGTGCTTGCTTCTACAAGCGGGAATATAATGGAAATACTGTTGCTGGACGATACTATTTCTTGACATGATAAATTTACAGTCATCTCGTAGGACACAGAATGAGTAAAAAACAAACAAAAACAAACAAACTTACTCGCATGGTGGTTTGATAGTAACGAGTCGGAAACCGTATGCTTGAGACATAGAATTACCTAATCATGTGACAAAGAATGGCAACTTTAACCTGTTAAAGGGTCTGCACAGTACTGGTTGAGGTCGGGATTCATGTTTTGAACATTCCTTAGTGAGATAATGAGAAACCTCTTATGAAATATGAAAGAGCACGTAATTCTAAGAAGGATTCAACGTTTATTTGATGAAAATTGGTTTTCAAATGGCTGACATATCCAAAAAAAAAATGATAACAATAAAAGACTACAGGCCACGCCTTTTATTAGGATCTCTCTGTTTCACCTTGTTTTTGGATATCTCAGCCATTTCAAAACCGATTTTCATCAAATAAACTTTTGATACCCCTTAGAATTGCATGCTCTTTGACATCTCATAGAGTGGTTTCTGAATATCTCGCAAAACGTTAAAAGCTTAATAACCAAAAATGCTTAATTTTAAAAAATCAATTTATTCAAATTCCCCTCTGTTATGTTTTTATCTGAAATTCGTTTATTGGAACGACATGATACACTCTGAATGAATAATCAATTATCATTTACATAATCTACAACTGTTGATTCAACGATTCGCCTCTGAACATTTTTTTTTTGTGTGTGTGTGAATGATATGCTACACGTCTTATACATCGAATACTGTCATGTTCATAGTGTGTGTATTATGTACTTTGAATTAATTTGTAAGACAGTATGCTTGCTTGTGTGTCGTGTAATGTTAATTTCTAAATATGTGTATTCTTTTGTTATGTGTGATTTGGAAAAGGCAGAAAGGCAGCTAAATCCTCACCTCAAGCAGAACTGTACACACCCTTTGAATGTATTTTTGTCAATCTACTCCCACAACTCGGCGCGACTGATAAGTACATTCAGAATTAATCTGAGACAAACAATAACTTTTTCTTCTTTTGACTCTCCAGAAATCATAATAATGATATCAATAATGCTGCTAATAATAATGATAATATATATATATATATATATATATATATATATATATATATATATATATATATGATATTCATGTACATAATGTATATCATTCAGGCTCGACACTAACTTTTCCGTCTGGTGGCTCGACATCGATCTTTAGTGGCGCAGGTCCATGGGCCACCGCTAATGTTGAGCCTTGTACATGCCTGTATAATAAAGCATTCAGTACATCTTTCAGTCTCGTGTTATAATCTAGTTCATGGTCTTTATCAACGGCTAATTATGATTCCGTGCATGATCAGATAACGATGCAGAAAAATTCACGAGAGATTAAAGAAAAAGGGTCGTACGGTTCAATTTTTCCTGTTATTTCTCTGTCTTTTCAGAAATCCCAAAAAAGAGCAAAGAGAAGATTTGAGTGCAACAGGGATTGAGTGTATTTCATGATTACGAACAGAGAGTCAAAGAAGGAAAAAATACACAAAAAACTGGCCTACAAAAACCATTCCCACACAAATTGACGTGCGCATAGGGATACACTTTATGATAGGATGACGAACTGACAGAGAGGGGAAGAAAGAAAGAAAGAAAGAAAGGAAGAAAGGAAGAAAGAAAGAAAGAAAGAAAGAAAGAAAGAAAGAAAGAAAGAAAGAAAGAAAGAAAGAAAGAAAGAAAGAAAGCAGTTTAACATGTTTTTGTAGCCATGAGAAAGACACTTCGCGCAGGGACTTTGCGTACCGGTAGGTGATACACTGTTGCGTCCGGGT
Organism: Diadema antillarum; assembly: GCF_040938485.1. Lineage (NCBI taxonomy): Eukaryota > Metazoa > Echinodermata > Echinoidea > Diadematoida > Diadematidae > Diadema > Diadema antillarum. Next base: position 302,103 of record NW_027271332.1, read on the forward strand.
TGAAAACTTGATTTACCCCCTCTATTGCCAATTGTCGATCGCATTCTCTTCTCACTCCGGCTGCGGCGTTTTGTTGCATCAGGTCGACATCAGTCCTATTAAGCCCCAGTCACATAATGCTCTGCGTCCGGCGTTACGTCCAAAAAAGTCATTTTTTTCCGCGGACCCCCGCGGATCCTTTGCCGTCACCAAAAATTTGTACAAAACATGCGGGCTAAAAATGCGGGCGATACGAACAGATACGACCAGATGCGAATATTTGCGTCCACTTGCGGATATTCTTACAAATTGGCACATAATAGTTCTGAACACTTGCGAAGAGTTGCGGATATTTTCGGATAGTTACAGATTGTTATGAATAATTATGGACAATTTGGTTTTCTCGTATGATCCCTGCTAAGTCAGTGTATTATGACAGCAAGGTTATTACATTTTGGACTGTCTTACATTGTACATTGGGGAAAACTGAAATTGAATTGTGAAAAAAATCGTATAATCCTTTAATTTGCCTTACAATAATAAAAGATATATGAAATTTTGAACTTGAAGTTTGAATTTTGTTTGTGCAACACAAATATGAATAAACGTCATAAATGTAAAGAATATATGTGACCGTGCATCACAAAACGAATAAAAAGTCGCACACACTGATTTTGTGTGAGGACTGAAAATAGGTGAAATGGGTCAACCGAGCCGATCTTGACTTGGCTACCCTGGGTAGATAAGGCCGTATAATAATAATAATAATAATTATTATTATTATTATTATTATTACTACTATTATTGCTATTATTATTGTCATTATTATCATTATTTTCATTATTATTATTATTTTTTTTTAATTACTAATACTTTCAGTTTAAGCTGATAATCACCTCATTGTTGTTACTCCGGCGGTTTCCATCCTGTTTTTTGTCCCATTCATCACACAACCAGCACGGCTTGATAAAGATTAAGCGCTTGAATAGACACTGTAACTTCAGAGCCTCTTTTCTCAGTTTACACTTTTTTCTGAGTGTGTGCATTCTTTCCAATATTTAGATAGGTTAGGAGAGTCCATTTGATTTGAGTAATACATCATTTCAAAGGATGGCTAGTAACCGATCAGTGGGAATCAGTGGGAATGCTGAGGGATGATTGTTCCAATCCCTGTGGGATTTATTTAAGAGTACATTATAATTATGTCTACTGTTGTGTGAAAATGATTTGCTTCAGAACGGTCTCATATTCAAGTAATGTGCAGATTAATGCCCCGTCACTGACCAGGGACGCTTACCTGGAAACATTAAACTGCACATTACTTGAATATGAGACCATTCTGAAGCAAATAATTTTAACACAAGAATAGATATATAGTGTACTCTTAAATGAATCCCACAAGGCTTGGAACAATCATCCTCCAGCATTCCCACTGATTCCCACTGATCAGTTACTAGCCATCCCCTTTAAAGTATGCGCTTTCAGAATAGGCTCTCAACTAAAATTTCATGCGTGGCGACTTTTTGTGTGTTTTGTGGTGCAGGGTCACATGATATTATAACATCACTATACCACAAATAAAATACAATATAGATCGAAAAGTTAAACATTAGAGTAAGAAAATATTACTTGCAGTCATGGAATAGACAAACTGTGGTTACGCTGTCGTTGTTCAGTGATATTCATGACTTAATGGGTTATGTTAAGGAGATATTTATGATAAAGCAATGCTTATCAAATTTACAGAAAAAAAAAGACATCAAAACTTTCAAACACCCCTCCCACACCCAAGTATAATATCAAGTCATCTCTTGAAGTATTTTTCTGTTTGAATTTCTTGTATGCTGTCATTTTGTGATGCGCAGTAGAGTATAATATTATAGTAGCTGCGCAATATAAATGTCCTTTATTATTATTATTATTATTATTATTATTATTATCATTATTATTATTATTATTATTATTATTATCATTATTACCATTACTATTATTATTATTATTATTATCATTATTTTTATTATTATTATCAAAAAAATGTGTAATACACATTCGATGGAGCGTAAAGTGGGTAACACTATAGAGAAATACTAAATTCGTTCTCATTTCATATAGTTGCCCCTGTCCCACACCTTCCCCGGCCAGAAAAGTGAATAAAATGCTGTCACCCCGCCCCCTACCCAAAATATTGCTTTTTTCGAAAAATACACATTCGAAGAGTACAAGAAAAAAAGTTCAGCACCAAGAGTCAACCGATGTCATGAGTATACATGGTATGGGTGCCACTTAAAATGACCATTAATTGTGGGAGAAATTTCATAATTTGACCATGCAGTTCTGCCTCTCCACCGCTCCGACTGTGTTGAAGGGTCGAAGGGTGTAATTGTCCGCAGCATCCGTAGCTGTCCGTAAATATCCGTAAGCAGACGAAACTGTTGTGATTCGTTAACTTGCGGTTAATTTCGGATACTTACGGCGGACGTAAGCGTACGCAAACGGACGGTAGGTAAATATTTTTGCGGATGGTCTGCGTCCAAGCCACGGGTAGTTACGTCCATTTACGGATAATTACGTTTGGTTACGGTTACTTGCGTAAGTTTGCGTCCCTGGCGTCCCTCTGCGAAATTTTGAACATTTCAAAATTTCGCAGGTTTGGCGACGTCATTTTGCGTGTCTTTACGGATGAGTTACGGACAGTTACGTCTACATACGTCCCTGCGGATGCCTGCGTCCACGCTGCGTCCCCCTGCGTCCACTCATTCGTATCTATCCGCGGCGGACGTAATCCATCGTAAAGCATTGTGTGACTGGGGCATTACTGGAACGGCGTATTATAAAAAATGGTAGTTCTCGTAGGAGTGTTTGTTTTGACTACTGCCATTACCTAACATCTGTGTGGGCAAACGAGCCACGAAGGAGAAAAAAAATGAAAGAAAAGAGGGCTGAACCCCCAAGACTACAAGGTGATGCTATGGAGGAGACCGGACGTACTTCAGAAAAAAATTGAGATGAGAAGAAATTCCGGTGGGGTAGAAGTGTAGGGGGTTTGGTTCCGGAACTCTCACCTGGGACGAAACGCAATGTTGATGCTTTCGGATTTTAATGTCAAAACTCCCAAGTTAGCTATTTTAGATGTACTGTAGGAAGAGGGAGGTTGGAGGAAGGAATTCAAGAAGTATTGTGACATGATGGCGAATTCAAAATAAGCGTAAACGCATAATGCAATACAGAGAAGAGAATGCGAAGTATATCGTTCATTGATTATTCAGAAATGTCAGATTTCAACTTGAAAATAATATTTTTTTTCACACTCTTTGGGCATTGCAATTTGACACAGTTGGCTGAAATTCTCCTTGGGGCAAGGCGCGCATCTTCCTCTATAGCTGTATGTTTATAGAGAAATTCTTGTTTATATCAATCTTTAGTCTTGAAAACATGATTTTGGAATCGATCCGAAAAGCACGTTTAAACCCTTCGGCTCTGGCTCTTGCGAAAGCACGAAGAATCATATTACTACGTTTTGCTTTGTTTTTTTTTTTAACTCTGCCATTATCAGTATAAATAGCAACATGTTCATTATACTTTTTATATCATCTTACCAACCACTTATCATTAAAGTGACTGTTTGAAGCAAAGATAAAGACTCGAAAATGCTGCGATATGTTTACTTGTGAATATTCACCACATTCGCTGCACTAAAAACATTAATTACAAAAGCAAAAGCACAATAAAAAAAACTCTAGAAATGCGCACGGCTATGCCACCCACTTGAACAAAATCAATTGTCACAAATTAATTACATCCAAAATGTAAGTAATATAAAGCAACATAGATATCTTCATTTTTTTATGTATATAGAAATGAAACGAAATACCGAAATAAATGTAACAGAGCATTGAAAAAACCCCCAAACTCCACCTAGTCCTATTAGCATAGATATTTTCCAAGTTACAGCGAACTTACAACCTGATATTGTGTAGGATGCGTTCTACCCACACAGATAAAAGAATCGATAACAGAGTGACCACAATTCATATTTGCCGTGATATAACCTTCGCAGAAGATATAAAAATCAATCCGCGATATATCTTGAAAATGTAGCAAATGAAGCCACATTTTTTGTTTTGTTTTATATTAATAACATAGGCAAGGTCCTGATGGTACGAACTTTCTTTGAGTACGTCAAAGCAACGGCCATTAACAAACAGGCGGGCCTATATTGATCTTGCTGTCTAGCGTTCTAAAATCTTGTAAAAACAAACCAACAAGGAAACGTCTCATCCATGTCACGGGGTTTCCAGGAAGGATTGTTTGAATATAATATAGGGGATTTCGCTACGAACTTAGTGTGTAGGATACGAGTAATTGGACCAAGCAATAAACTATGATAACTTTCTGAAATTCAATAATGAAGGACTGTATCAACGCGTGAAATGTGTCATAAACACTGGTAGGTTATTAGCATACAATTTAGTTTCGTTTCTGAGCTTTGTAATTTATATATAGCGAGTTTTTTGTGTAAATCGTCTCGGAAGATCAGCCACATATTTTCGTTTATAATGGCACTAAAACAAAGGCGACGTTTCGCAATTTTACATCGTGGTTGTTTCAGAGGAAGACTCTTAAAAGGGCTTGAACGCATCCGCATACAGAGTCAGGAAAGTTTGGGGCGGGTGCGGTTACCCAGTGCGTGCAGAATACGAGGGCTGCGACCCAGCTCTTGTGGGAGACATTGGATTACGCTATGTCCATTTTTTTAAGGCAACAGTGTCCTGGCATTATACGCATCAGATTACATTCCATGGTCAAGACCTTGTAATAAGCCGGCCTTCACTGACGAAGATGATTATAAAATGAAAGAAAACTACGTGACAGAAGTTACTTAAAATAAACAAACTAAAATAAACTAAAATAAACATTTTGATATCCTGGCGCATCCTTGGCTTCAGTAAGACTTTGAATGAAATAAGCAAACTTGCATTCAGAATCACTCTCTGCGTCATTCTGAATGCAAAAACGACGCGTCATGGCAAAGTGAAATTTACAGATACCTGTAAGTTGCTTTAAGTTGTTACGTTATTATTGATTTGTTTTAGTGCAAACTTTAAACTCATAAGTCCACTTATATCATTTTTGAAAAAATATGATACACATTAATTTTGTTTCTTCTCCATCGCATGATTCAAAAAAGCAAGAAATGTTGTAGTTCGGACACATCAAAATTAAAGCAAACAAAATAAATTGAGATAGAATTTAAGAAAACTAAAACATGAATTAAGTAAAGACACTGCTGAATGAATTACTTGAAAGAAAAACAGTGATTTTTTTTCTTCTTTTAAAAGCAAAATCGAGGTAATTCTGTGGAAGTTAAATAAATATCTATTTAGATATTTACGAATGATGAAATAATTTGGCTTGAACTTACATATCCTATGAACATGACTAAGCTATAAAACAGTCATTATGTTACTCACAATACAATTACACTTTCCCATATACTTTTACCAAAACGTAATTTCGAAGATATTTTTATTATTTCAACACGTTAATATTCATCCCTTACCTCTATGTCATCATTAATACAGTTATGACGTGTCGACACAGTTCTCGCAAGCATTTAAATTAATCAGTTCGATGATTTTCCAATGTTTCCAATGAAAACACAAGAAGATAATTTCATTATAATTACATTATAACGACAAACATAACTGAATTTCTATAATCATTAGCGAAATTTTTGGATAAGTTTTAACACACAAGTCATGAAATGAATAACTATGCTATACTTTGGGAAAATTTTCTTTTGGCCATGTCAGAATGTATACGTGCATTCATGAAATGTTTTTCTTTTTTTATTTATCTACAAAATATCTCTTTCACAATATTAGTGACTAGACATGCATTGCCGTTTCCGACGTTAGATTGTTTACATAATCGTAAAAAAATACCACCGGTTACAGTATAAACCGTGTGAGCCGACTGAACAAGGATATGTCCCGAATTTGTTATGACGAGAACAAAATACATTCTTCTTTTTTTTTTGTACCAATTAGTGGCGGGAAAAGTTAATACGTACACACCACAGACATCGTCCGCTGCAGTGTGTCTGTTGTGTGTGTGTGGGGGGGGGGGTGCGGACGTCACCAGATAGGTTTATAATATCCTCATCCCGCTTCAACGCCTCGCTATAATAAATGGGTCAAAGTCAGTCTATGGACAAGGTCTCATGACTGAGCTTTATACCAGACCGCCCACCGAAATTCATTCATTACAGGCAAGAAGTTTGAAATATGTAACAAACACAAGTTCATGGCGTGTCTTCTTCCATTTGATTTAATGACACCTCCGTTGAACTATAGTATTATAATTAAACAGACAAGTAAAAAGTAAACAAATAAAAAGCACACATACTCAAACAAACGATCAATGTTGAATCATGGTTAAATCAATGGTCTCTATGTAGAGGAACATTTCGTGAATATATATTCTATAGAAAAGAAAAAGAAGAGACGAATCTTAATTGTAAGTGTTATAAAACGTACAATTTGTAAGAAAAACAAATGTATAAGATTAGTGCAATATTTTGAATCTTTTTGTCAGAGTGGTGAGCGTCACTGGGGGTTTTAACTATAGAACCGCGTGCTTGCTGCTTTAGCCTTTGTCATTCCTTTGGTCTGGTTAGATATAAATCCTTATATAAACGCAACCTTTTCAAACTTTTAGGTCGAGTGTGTTATTGTTATTCATATACATGTAACATGGTTGCAGTCATGCTGAGTTTCTTTTTGTTTTCTTTTTTTCTTGTTTTGTTAGTGGTGTCTAATTGCCAATTTCTCGGTAACATTTTTAGTAGATATTGTTCTGATGAGATCGGTGTTATTGCTTTGACTGGTTGGTCGTGTTATGTCTTTATAGTCGGCTTTGGTGCAGGGTTGTTTTTGAAGGAGATACGACCGTTAAGCAGACGCCTCAAATCGGCTGTTTTCAGTAGATTTCGATGTATTTATTTGACTTTGCATTTTGCAAAGCTGCATGGTGGCCTTTCTAGTTTCCACAGCTTACCAAAATTATATCCCTCGATCTTGTCTAATGACAGAATAGACGTGACATTCGCTTGCGTGCAAAATTAGCGTCCACTTGGATTACTCAGTGTCTTGGTTAAGAAAAGAAGAAACTTTTTTGTTTTCAAGTTTGTCATATTTTCCAATTCATGCCAGAAGGATAATCACCCGCAGAGAGACACACAAATAAAACAGATTAATGAGAACAAAAAAGAAACCTTATCACGGAATGCCTATACGGCTATAGCATAGTGCATTAGCCCTGCATCAAAGGTTCGTGAAACCGCACAAGAGGGGTCAGAAAAATGAACACACGTAAATAATAATGCTGTCTGTATAAAGAATAATCTAACGCATCGTTCTCTCAGCACTGCAATGCATAGGCCTACATAATTATTTGAGCCAGACATGGCGTTTCATTTTTTAATTCCTGTGCTTAATTATGTGCTTGTATGAAACCTTTTCATTCAGTTTTAACACATTGTGACAATTTAAGTTCTTCTTGAGAATAATAATGATTATAACAATACACTGTGATGATGAAAATGACATGGCAAATTACGATTGTCTGTAATCATCGTTCATTTACATTACTCTTTTCACCACGTAGACCATTGTTTTAAATGACTCCTCGAAGAAACGAAAGTGTAACAAGCCATTTAACACTTCTTGTTTATGTTATACCGTGGTCGAGATTTCGAGCTCCACTATAAGTATGACACGATCGTACAGTTCCTTTCTAACATGTACATAGGTATATATCTGAGTATCTTATAGGTTACAAATCAGAAAGAAAAGTACCTAGGCGTGGTTTTGAGACACAATACCATATCTTACCATAATGCCTGTTGCCAATACAGCAATTTTGAGAGCCCTAACATTGCCATGATACATGTAACTATATAATATTATATGTGGTTATAGGTTCGATATTGCATCTGATATGACTGTGTTCACTTTTTTGTTGTTCTGGAAGATTTTATGAATGAATTCCTTTGTCTGTTTGTTTGTTTGTTTTTTGACATGCAAAGGCGAATTTCGAATCTTAAAAGACAGAGAGTTTTAATAAAATCAGCGTAAGTCAAGCAAAATAGCCCAAACTCCAAGAAAGAAAATGATGCTGCAGCGAATACTTGTGAGTTGGATGGCATAAATTCGTACACGTATATTAAAAAATCTACACATACATGTTTATTAAAAAAAAAAGAGGTATAAAGAGCTGTTGAATACATAGAGGCCTTTTTAGATCACTTTATCAACCTGATCCCAGGATCAATGATTACTGCTGGTTAATCGCACAAAATACAAACGTTAGATAGAAAGCAACAACTCATACATCAATAATTCAAATTCATCGAACGAAATCCGTATTCTTTAATAGATAATTCCATCATACCTAATCCCCATACCTTTTGATTATATCATTTGTGCACTAAGATAACAATGACCGCATCATGACAATTGCGTGTGTTTGCTGTATTTACCGACGGAACTATCCATATCCCCACCAACAAGTTAAAAAAAAACAGCCCCCACCCCCATACACATAGGGAATTAATGTACCGTTTTATATAACATCACATTAGTAACTTATCCCACTCTCATCAGACTACAATGTATGCAATAGACGTCTACTTATATCCCACCACACAAGACAAGTGAGAAAAGTAATGACTGACATCACGTTCGCATGACTCTCAAAGACCATCCCACGGGAATTGTCCACTAGATGACATATTTGTTGTTATTGTAAACTGACATTACAAAAAAAAAAGAAGAGAAAACGATCAAAACGATGTTTCCATTTCTCGTCGTGGTCCGATTTTGGTCAGCTCTATTAAAGATCCGCCCACGTTCATGACATAACTTTTCCTTATAATCGTATACACTTTCCGTGAACAGTGTCATCGGAGCAGGGGGTGTTTCATAAAGTTGTGTTTAAAGTTACGAACATCTTACGATCGACTGGTGATCAGTTGTAATGTGCTATATACTTATTAGAATTTCAATGATTCAGCATATGCACAAGAACTGATCATACCAGTCGCTCGTAGTTGTTCGTAACTTTAAGAACAGCTTTATGAAACACCCCCCCCCCCCCCGATCTGTTTTCTACATAATCACCGTTTGAATTCTCTCAATGAAATCATGTCGAAATAGAAAGCAGTCTAGTACATTTTGTGTAGGACACATATTTTATCCGTCGATGTAGACATGCGAAAGAACTCTACTTTGATACCTATCATCGAAAATTGAGCAACCATGTCCCGGTAGACGGTCTGTTGAATATAATCTTGATCCCAAACAGTCTGCCGTATTTCCGCTGATTACATAGTAAATTAAGTCTCCAGCTGATATACCAGGTAGGACGAGCAGACATTGCTTCTGACTCAACGCCATTTCTCTGCTCATTTATTTTCACTATTTTCACCTGATATTGGTCTGCACCGAGTACTGAACGTCAAGACCGTGTGATAAAGATGCTCCAAAGCAGAAAGAACTGAAAAAGACATCAATAAAAACAACAACGATAACAGCAGCAGCAGCAGCAGCAGCAGCAGCAACAACAACAACAACAACAACAACAACAACAACAACAACAACAACAACAACAACAACCACAACAAACCCATTTAAATGCGTTCTGGTCTATTATGAGGGACCAATAGTTCATAATGTATTAGCACTGACTTTAAGTGGGTCTCTATTTTCAACAACATGTTCATTCTTTTTATATCCTAAGACAGGAAAAAAAAATGTTTGAACATTATATCTATATTCCGTAAAGTGTGCTGACCAAAATGATTATCAGCTACGTCTTGTAATCTAAGATATTCTGTTAGAAAATGAAATAAACGTTAAACTGCTGAACGAGAGATGTTTTATGTTTGTCGACCTCCAGGTATGAAGATGCTCTGTGCGGAGGATGAGATCAAAGCATGGAGAAAGCGGGAGGCAGGTGGAATTAGATCGAGGTTGGAAAAAGTCGTGAATGATGACGAAAGCTTTAAGATGCGTTGACAGCAAAATAATCACTCTTATTACCTAATATGTTAATTCAATTCAATTCAATTCAATTTTCTCATCTTTCGACAAGAATATTACTTTCTTTGGTAATAGAGAATAGGGTAAGTGAAACTATATGTGAAATGCAAAGAGTATAAAACATGTAATTGTGGAATCTTGGTTTACGCTAACTCTACATTGTCATGAAAACTGAGATGGTCAAAATCAAGTAAAAAATACGCAAAGTTAAAAAAAAATGAAAGAATCCACTGAAAATACAAAGCTTGAATAGAATGTGGTCCCATCTGAAATAAAAGATGATATGGAAAGTTAACTGTTTCAGTTTTTATTTCGGCATCAGTATTCACTAAATCTGGCTTAATTTTGTTTGAATCATGACCTTTACACACTTGTATAAAAATACTAATATAACATCTATTCGTCAATGCGTGTTTTTTTACCTTTAAAGCCCCCCCCCCCTCCCTATCACATGTAAAAAGATTCACAGATTGCTGCATTTGAATATGGCGAGACAAATGTATATCACACAACTACGAAAGATTGATTGGAAATTATGACAAAGCATTCTGAGAAGACTTTGTAGAATCGACTCTAAATCTTCGACTACTTTGAATCGATGTAATGATTACTTGAACAGGGGCAGCTATAGCTGCCTCTCTTCAAGTGATCAGAGACGATCCCATCGCTTCAGCAAATAGATAGGGTATTTGCTGAAGCAATGGGATCGTCAACGCGTCACTTATTACACAGTGGGTATTAAAATTCCTTTGAGATTTCAGGAGGCAACCCTATTTGAAACAAATAAAGGTAAACAACAACAACAGCAACACCCTTCTGTCACATATGACTGTATATGTCTGTCAGCTGATATGTGATTTGCGTAACACTTGGGAGGTAATTCCCCTTTGAAATCCATCTCTTTATCGAAATCTCCAACGCTTCCTGGAATCCAACATTTTTAGTGGACCGTCGGAACCAAGCGGAACTGCCTGATCCGACTTTCAGAGCATGCGCTTGCGTGATCACAGATACAATGTGTTCATGAAAAAGACATGAATAGACAGACTGTAAGATAATTCAAAACCTGTAAGCACCAGGTATATTCATATACCAGGTAGTCAAAGTGTCATTTTGAGATGTAGACTATATAATAGGTGAACACAGGAAACCGTCGGAAGTGAAACCTTCGGAAGTGCTTGTAATATAGATGTTTCCGGGGGAAATAATCGGATGCCAAAAATACGTCTGCTTTTCATATCCAGCCCAATTATATACCACGGAGAGGTTACACACCTTTTGACACTACATGTGACATTAATGAGGCTCGAAATTAGGACAGCAGTGAAAACCACTAACCCAGAGGCCATAACGTCCAAGCAGATCGAGGGTATTTACGATGGTGTAAAATGTACGAGGCGTGGTCGAGTGCATGTTGCACAACATCATAAATGACCGATAGTAACCTACATCTCAACTAACGTCAAGAACTTAAACCTGTGCATTATCTGTTTTATAAAATGCTTCTATGAACTATGTTTCATTTACCTTCACGGGTAAACATCATTGAACAGCTGACTTTACATGCAGACCTTGCTCAACAGAAAAGATGTCGGCAGAAATGTTCCAAACACGCTCAACACGAACTTAGAAATAATAGTTTACAGTACTAGTAAATAAGTTATTGAACGCGCTTGTAACTGATTGAGTGCGCACTGCTAAAGTATGCAATCGTGACGTCAGTGAGCTTAATTACGGCGAGCCGCTGTCACGCGCGTACCTCTGAGCGCTCGTTACTACCGGTCATTAGTACATGGTCACTGGTAAAAACTTATGCCCGCCGGACATGTCAGGCAAATAAAGGACTGGTCACGTGATTGCTCTCAGCCAATCATTTGCTTAGGATCCATTTAACCATTATATATGATATACACTTAATAATCAGTATTAGTACAATCTTTGTAATTAGTATTAGTAGTCTATGGAAAAAATAAAAACTAATTCCCGGAGGGCATGTTAGGCAAAATGAAAGACTAGTCACATGATTGGTCTCGGTCCCATTTGATTAGGATCCATATAACCATTTTATAACAGTAAATGCCAGCTGGAAGTTCGTTAGCGGTGAAGATTCCTTCAAGCAAGCAGTAATTCAGTCTCCGCCCATTTTGTTGCCGTTTTAACCAGACTGAAAATAACCTTGACAGTCGTTACCTGCTTGATGGTTTATCATCATTCCCACCAGCCCTCTGGATGGCTATTTTTTCACTCCTTGACAACACCAAAGACAAACTCATGAATTTATTAATCCTATTCAAATTGCAATGGATCTATCTACTTCTCTCTCGCCCCTCTCTCTTTACTTAGAATTCATCCATCTAATTGGATTTGTTACCATAAGGGTCTGACGGTCTGACCTATACAAGCTATCAAGTATTACGCTCTATATTATCGCAATCAATTAATCATCAAATTCATCGTAATCAATCTTTGCTGTATCAAAATATTGAAGTCGCCCTTATTCCATGTACGATTCACTCCGAACAAGCTCAGTCTGCCGACAGTAATTCGGTAAATATAGTTCATGGAGAATGAAGGTACACTCTGTACTTGAAACCAATGTGTGTGTGGGGCGACTTGGCGGAGGTATACGGTCTGGCAGCGTTTCTCAACATCCTCATCATCATCACCACCATTAACATCAGCATCATCATTGTGGTCACTACCATTACCGCTACATGTATCTCTTTTCTACATCCTGAAATACTAGTAGTCACGCACATTATTATGACTTGCATTTTTTTTCTCAAATCAGTTAGCCAATATCACCATCTTCATTATCATCATTAATCTTCATATAATTTCATCGATATTCCTATACTCAAATCATCGAAGTCATCTCGATTTTGGCACTCCTTACCGTCGTCCTCGTCGTCAACGTGATCGTCCTCACTCTCATTAGTCGATCTTCTCGTTTCATCAGCTAGTGACAGCTATGAATGAGAATCATTCTGAGGATTAATCTGTAACAGGAAATTCGAAGAAAATTTGTACATTCCTTGTGACAAACAGATTCATTCCATCAATCCTGGTCCGTTAATTAAAAAAACAAAAACAAAAACAAAACACACACAAAATTTTACTAAAAAATTTTCAGCAGAAAGAAAGATAGAGAGATAGAGTGAGTGTGTGTGTGTGGTGTGTGTGTGTGTGTGCGTGCGTGTGTGTGTGTGTGTGTGTGTGTGTTTGTGTAGCCATTGCATTGTGTGTGCGGAGGGAGGAGAAAGATAGACATTGAGAGAGGGAAGGACAGGGAGGATAACAACTCTTGCTGGAATGGCAACTTCCAATATTGCAACAGCCAATCAGGAAGCTGGATTCTTGTCGTCACCATGACAACTGCCATCCCAGCAAGAGTTGCTATCATATCAAGTTCTTATGAAACGAGGCCTTGGTGGGGGCACAGGGAAGCAGAGGAAGAGGGGAAGAAAGACACAGGGATTGGATAATTAGCTCAGATCTTTTGTATTCGAATGAAAAGTCATAAGTGTCTTCGAACGAGAGGAGCGCGACCTTAGTATCAATACATGATCGTGACTACTAGTATACAGTGACCCGCAGTTTGTTATCAAAGGTGGAAAGCCTCAATATAGGGCTCACAAGGTGAAGTTCCAACGAAATTTCGTATGAAAACGGAATTTAAGGCAGGCGTTCATATCTATTTAGATCCAAATGACCTAGCGATTTGGAAATGAGAGACCTCAGGGCTCTTGGAATCTTGGTTTTAGGTGGTTTCTTTTTTCTTTTTTTTCCCCTGGCAGATCGAGAGGGCTCAACGTATTTGTCAACGAATTCCTCAAGGCCCACAATGTATTTCATTGCGAGTCACTTTCCATAAAGAGGACAGCACGGTATGATGCTTACAGGAAAGAGAGGTGAATTACAGGAAATTAAGACAATAAACTATAAAGTGCACGAAGGATATGATAGACTTACAGCTGAGGCCAATGGCAACGAACGCACTATAGTGGTTCGCGGTAAAGACAGCCAATCGGTAAACTTGGTGTCATTATCATTTTTGTTTTGTTTTGCTTTGTTTTGTTTTGTTTGTTTTTCTGTCCATAGTCATGTTTGCTTCAGGAAGGCCAAGGAGGTACCAGACAAGAATACCATACCTCCTTGGTAACGTAAAGCCAATATCATGCATTGGAAACAAGATTTGGTCATGAATGAACTTTTACAGATCTCAGGTGTGAATCCGTCTCACACGGGTCGTTTATATACAATGAGCAAATATTGACTGTTTATCACTATGTGAGAAAAATCATTTTCCATTCAGGTTTGCAAACACTAACTTAAAAAACTCCTACTGATTCAAGTTAATGATTCTTGCAACTTTGCTTTTGTTGCACCTGATAGCTTAATTTCCCCTCATCGACGTAAATAGACACCGATTTTTCAGTGTCTTAGTAACAACAATGATAAAACCATGGCCATACTACATACATACTCGGGTGGGAATCGAATCCACGATTCTACTGACTTCCAGAAAGGCCTCGTACCAACAATGTACTTTACTCAACCTATGGCTTCAGCCCAGTGACGGTTCTGATCCCTTACAGCGGGCACTGCGCATCTGCCGGTATTCAAAATGATTCTTATACGTCGAGTTGCTTTTATTGTAGCTGATAGACATAAAAACATACCCATTTCATCGTTTTCGCCATCCAAATATTAAATGTGACGAAGGACTTCATGTATCTCCTCCTTTATATTCCCTTGAATAACACTAACACCATCACCATGACAACCAGCATCACCGCCCTATTCACATCACTTTCTTTCAAAAGGTCACATGTACCCTCGCTTAGATAAATTCCTACCGGTCTTGATTAAAGGGCCCATGTGATGCAAATGCATGTTTACTTGTGTTGCTTTATGATACCCTAAATATCCTTTATGTGGCCAAAAGAAGATCTAAATAAGTGCCATATGATATTTTTATTTATTTTTTTTCTATCTTTCTTCAGATTACCTGGATGTGCCCACAGAAAAAAAAAAATCCTTCAAATCCAAGATTCTGTCAATGACATAATCTGTCAATCACATAGTCAGTCTAGGGAAAGTGTCTTTTGTTAATCATATTGTTGCTTTGGTGATGATTCATCCATTCATTCATCAATGTATTTTGTGATTTTTCCGTTTTCAGCAGAAACATAGCTTTCTGACAGAAGTCGAATACATAAATTGCATTACAATGTGCAAAAAAAAATAAATGTATACGTTTGTAAAATGTTGACAGATGATGCCGATGACAGAATCTTTTTTTTTTCCCTCTCTTTTTTTGTGGGCATATTCAAGAAATCTGAACAAATATAACAGAAAAATGACTAAAAATATCTCTGGCACATATCTATGTATTCTTTTGGCCACGCAAAAGAGATCAAGGTAAATACATGTAAATCAATGCGAGTCAGTATGCATTTACACTGCATACATTTGTAGGTTCTTTAACTTGATTGCTGCAGTATTAACACACACACACACACACACAAGCAAGCACTTCATCACCCTAACCACCACCACCACCACCTCTGTCACCATAACCACCATCAACCACAGCCACTATCCAATCTCCACAGGTTCGAACATGTCATTCATAACAAACAGAGCTTGTCTGAAGTCGCCAGGTTAATCATCACCATTTCATACACACACACACACTCTCAATTGACACAAGTATAATAGGAAGACAGAGATACATGATTCTCACTGTGCACATAATATGAAACCTTCAGTTCTTTTTAATACGTTTCAATCTCTTTTCAGCATACATTTCTCTCTGACGTAATCAAGTACAATATTTCCAGGGGATTGGTGGGACATAAAGGAAGAAGGGGAAATCTGCGGACTGCTGCGACACAATGTAAATCTATAGCTAGACTTAGACTAATGTAATCACCATCAAGTGCCATTTCGAAGAAAATGTACATGCCTTTGGGGATTACGGCTGTTAAACCTTGAGATTTCAGGATGAGGGGTAATTCTACGACTGGTTACAACTTCCAGAATAAGTTAATGATTTACATGCTGCAGACCACAAGAGTCCATCTGCTCAATACAAGAAATCCAAGTTGATTGGATCCTCTGCACTTTAAGTAACTAGGAGCGGGGTGGGCAAGAGAGAAAAGGTAGTAGATACACGGAATCTTTCCCACATAGCAAGAATCAAATAAAATTCAGATTTTGTAGATTTTTTTATTACTTATATATATCATGTCCTTTGTGGAGAGTTGAACATACAAAAAGGTAAAATGGCAAGCATGGCAAAATGGGAGAAAAATAAACAGCATAAGATTGATTCCACAAAGTCATCCTGACATGTATGAGATCCAAAAGCATATAAAAATGAGCAGAGACCAACAAATATGAGGGTTTGAATTTCAAAGAGCAGTACATGTTACATCTAGCTGAGAGTACAGGAAAATGAACACCATAAAGAGGAGCTATTTAGGATCACTTTAGCAAATCCAAGGTAAACTTGGGTACATTCAGAGAAATGATGAGTGGACAAAACGTGCCCCACAGTCAAACTTTCGGTCACTGCGGGGTCCAACAACTTGCGTCACAAATTCGCTCGTCTAGCTGGGTGCGTCAAATTGGAGGATTTGCTTGCCTAAAATTAGCAGGTCTGTATCCTGGCACACGCATGCATACATTTCCCCTTAGCCAACCGATTTGAAATGCACTCTTGTGCAGATATGGAAATGAGAAGGGTGGGGTGGGGAGGGAAACCAATCCCCAATGAAGACCGCATATCAATTGTCATATTTCCCATACACACATCGTATTTGAAATATGGCAAGGAGCATGTCTAGCCAGTCCATATTGGCCACTTGATATCGAACTATGAATCACGACCAGAGGAGTTTTAAGATCCCACTTCTGCCCCCCCCCCCCCATTTTGCGTTTCGCGTATGGAAAACCAATGATCAGCATGAAACGAGGCAAGAATTTGTGCACTGAAAATCTTGATTGACTTTTGCTTTGGAAAAATAAGGATTGACACATTTCATTCATGACAATAAAATCCCACGTATTCAAAATTGTTGTTAATCATCTTATTCACTAATATTGGAATGACCCCTTTTGAAAATGACAAATACATATAACTATATTTTTCTTTCGAAGGAGTCAAGTCCACATGACTAAATGCCTGATACTAAAGCATTTATATAACTTGCAAATTTGTACTGTGTTCCAGATTTAAGTTAACTGTATAACCATGAGTCCATGGAAAATGTCAAATGCAGCACAATTATGAAATATTACTGTTACTCAAGGCTTAAGAATGAATCACAAGGTCAATTTAAATAAAAACATTCATATGCAAGAAGAAAGCTACAATTAAATGCAAGACAAAGACTTAAATGCATTACATCAATAACTCTGAACTTTTAAGAGTAAAGATATTGACAAGGGGTTATCCAAGAGCTTGCGACTTACTTTGCAAACTTTTTAACCTACTAGAAGATTCTACCTTCCGAAGGGGTCAAAGGTCACCCCATTTCTGATCCTCCACAAATGTGCAACAACATATCACATCAAATGTTGATTCATTTTATTCATTTTTTTTTGTTCTGTTTCTTCTTTTTTTTCTCATGTTCTTCTCTCTTCACAATATTTCACAAGCATGAAATATTTTCTTGAATACATTTCATTTTTGTATAAAACAGAATGACTTCACTGCACATGAAGACAAAAAAAAAAAACCCTCAACACAACAACACCCAAAGATATTGTGCAAAGAGTTCACACAGACTTGGTGTAACAGGATGCCAGATTGAGTAGAGGAATAAACAAAAATTTGACAGAATTTTTTGAAAACTGTGCAGTTTGGTCAGAGTATTGAGGTTGTGAGCCAACATACACACCCAACACACACACATACAAGACACAGAGAAAACAACGAATGACTCTAAAGGTACACACACATCAGTATGTACAAAAGAATGAAATGAGAGAGTTTGAAAGGGGATAGGTGATGAGTGAAATGAAAAAAAAAGGAGGAGGCCTAACAAAAAAGAGAGACAGACTAGAATCAGGTATTCATCAGTGAGCTTGAAAACAAACACAAACTCTTCCTGCTAATTGTATTGGAACAAATTAGAACTCCTTTCATCCCCTTTAATGATGTTTCCTTCAAATTCTTAATCTCGAGTGTGAGCTTTTCAAAACCTCCCTAAAACATGAAGACAATAAAGATAAAAACATCTTTGGAATGACAGATTTTCAGGAAATAATTGTGATTCAGAAAAAGAAAAAAAGTAAGGAAATGAAAAAAAAAAATGGAGAAGACCAGCCAAACCATCATGTGTTCATTCAAAATTCAGTTCAAAGAACGTCCCCTATATGAAATAATTATATATAAACTGAGGCAAGTTGGGGGAGTTGTTTGTCGTACCAGCATACACATACAAAAATATATATAAATATACAATGACTCCATATGAAATTCTTCAATCTCCAACTCTCGAGGAAGGTGCAAACAATTTGACGTTGATTGAACTCGACAACAGGCCAACGAGCGGGGCCAGTGCGGACGTGCGGTGTCAAACGCGACCTTCGTATCCCCGCGTGAGCCACACACAAAAAAAATGGCTTGCCCCGGAGGAGACGATCACGCGGCGGAGACGTGGCGGACGAGAATTCGGTCCGCTGCTTCCAGGCTTTCGATTTTCCTCCTCTCCTGCCTGACCTCCGGCCCTCTTCACTGGCTGGCGAGACTGCATCGTCTCTGCTAGATGTGCGTGAGCCAGTCCATCTGTGTGTGTGTGTGTGTGAGTGTGTATGAGATAGCTCAAATGCACCACCTGAGTGTAACTCCATCTCCTGTCTCCTACTGGATGCAGCGCCATGGTTACAACAGTCCTCTGTTCAGGTCTTCAGAGAGGATCTCTCTCTCTCTTTCTGTCCACTTTCATTTCTTTCCCCCATTTTCCCCCAGATATCCACCATTAATCATCAGAGTTCGTCCTCACTTCATCAGTGAGCATTTCTCTGGCTGTGTCCAGTGGTGGTCAGCGGGGAAAATCTTCGAGGGAAAAAGAGACGAGATGCACGGCAACCTCTCGGCGCTTGCCCCCAGGGAGAAGTGGTGCTCAGACGCAAGTGTCGTCCTGTCGCGCTCTCCTGATGGCGGTGCGGAAGAGCTGCAACCACTGCTTCTTGTCATGTTCGTCTGTGGTGTGTAGCGTGAAGGACTGTGAGAGGCTGGGGTTGGTTGACCGCACCTTGAAGCCATATTTCACTGCAGAACATAAAACACACGGAAAAGCAGGAAATACTAAATTTAGTTCATGGCGCCTCTCTTTCAACTTTTTTCCTTTCTCAGCAAATAACACAGTAATTTTAACACAAAATGTGTCTTACCAGCACTACTACACGTACAATATTGCCCTTACAGTATCAGACTTATGCATACATATGTGTGTAAATGAGTGCAATGAACAAGAGAGCATGAAACAAAGAATCAAGCTGATTCAAGCCAAAGATAACTAGTTTTATGGTACAAGAAGGTGGAAGTGAAAGAGCGAGCAGAGTGAAGAGGTCACAGTGGAGGTCAGACATTCAGATGGTGAGACTTCAAACGAGACATTCCTGCTAGTTTGGTAACTCTAAATATCTTCTTTATGTTTCTCTAGCTCTCTAGATCTCTCTTCAACCCTCAGGACATTGGTCTCCCCGGTAGTCTCCCCCACGTGGGTTTGGCAGCAAAATACTTTTGAGAATTCCCCCATCTAAGGTTACAGATGACCAACGCATGGGTGACAAGCAGCTGAGGTGCTAGAGGCAATGGGTGGGCCGTTTTTACGCTCTATACCGAGGGGAGTGGGAAGGAGTTCGTATAAGCAGGTCAAATGGTGAAACAGGAAAAATTCCTTCGAACTATCAGTGTATGCACATTTCATTTCAGTAAATATCCCATTGTCTTTGTGACAAGGGAGTCATAAGACGTTGCCTATTTTTTTGTCACTTTTTCCACCCAGAATAAGTGCTTTCATTTTATTTTTCTACAATGAAGATAAACACATTGATTGATATCTGACTGCTGAACTTTTCTCAATTCAAGAGCTTGTCTAAACAAAGGCCAAATATGCAGATCTGACTTTCAATTTTTTTTTTGTTTATTGTTTTTTATAATATCAAAGCACTGAAAACCCATGTGTACACATCACTGTCCTCAGAGGTGACACAAATATGACAAAGATTATCTATCTAAATAAAGAAGTTGCTTTTCAGACCATGTCTAACCTACCTATAGAGTCCTAAAGAATCCTATCTATTTTCATTTTGGTACACTGCAAATAAATTCATCATTGACTGGGCATTGACAACCTTGCAATATGAATCCACAATAATATTATGTGGGTGAGAAGAGTAAACAGAATTAACCTCAAGGGGGAGTTAGCCAAGGACCCGAGTGTGGTTTCAAAAAAGAAAGAAAGAAAGAAAATTAAAAAAAAGGAGTCATGAAATCCAAATCAATCCTGTCTTCATGGGCTTTTGGGGTCAATCTAATTAGGATGGGCTGGGTTTTGGGAGGCTCATGAGAGCGGGAGTGAGGAGGGGGGATAAGGGACAGGGGGAAGCAGTCCTGGTGCAACTGGCGGGCACGGCGCGACTCTCGACTAGGAATGGAATGGAATGAAAAAAGTTGCCCAATTTAATGCCACAACAGGAAATCGTTGATGACAAGCTCAAGTGTTTTTCTTTTTTCCCCCCTCTTTATTTTTTCTCTGGGGGTAGGGGGTGGGGATAGGGTAGAGCAGTTGCGTGTTGGTGATAGCTCGAGCCCTAACTGGGAGAAACCAAACCAGCGCCTTGGCCCGAGGGCAGGGGTAAAGCAAGAGCCCTCCTTTAAGAGTGGGTGAGGCCCCTGGATCTGATTCCTTGACGTAATCCGTAAGGGATGACGCGATACAGCAACAATATCTATCCACTGGGTGTGTGGTGGTAATCAAATATAGCTTGAGGCAACAAGTTGGCTGACTGCACTCATATCCGACTTATGAGGTTTAATGACTATGCAATACAGCCAATTTTTTTATCTCGGGGACAATATTTCACTGAGAATATTCGCATTTGCCTAAACTTTTAAGTTTTCTGAGCTTTGAAATGCGGCAAAACATTTTTCAGATTCCCCGAAAACCTAACGAATTTTCTGAAACACTACTGTAGTTTTGCCAAGGTGCACTTGTCGTGAGTTAAAAACAAGGACCAGAAACCCCAAACATCCCCTGACAAGGAGGAAATCAGCATACTCCACATTCCTACCAAACGAACCAGTGAGTTGTTATTTCCCTCTAAACACTGTGCGGGCATGGTCTCGATTGAGGCAGGCATGGTCTCAATTGAGGCAGAAACGAAGGAAAGGACAAAGAGAGGTCTTCCCAGGGTTTGGGTGTCAACTGCATAAGTCACTGGAATTTTTTTTTTATTTTTTACTAGGTAGCAGCAGCCCACACTTCATTCCACACATTCATGCTCCTGTCAATCATTCATTGCACATGAACAAAACTCTCTGGAAGTGCAGAGCAAAGTCGAGGAAACGCTCCTAGGGCTGGCCCCTCCTAGGGGAATCCCCCCTGGACCCCACCGTGACAATGGTTTTGAAGTAAAGGTGCATTCCCCAAATAGCAAGCCATGTCACTGGAGATTTGTAAGGTTCAGCACAGTTTTGTGGGCAGAGAAAACTTCTGTACCTCATTTCATTTACCTTTCCTTTAAAAAAAAAAAAAAACTAACCCAAGCGTGAAGTCTCAGAATACAATGTAGAAATACATTGCATGTGTTTCAAGGATGCATAGACAATAAATATGTAACAGACAAGCCATTTAAGCACTGGCCGACATCTTACACAGTCAGACATCAAAACACTTTGATTTTTCAAATTTTTTAAAACATTGTATGTTTTGTTTTTACAATCATATTTTTGCTCAGGTATCTCTTTACTGTAACATCGAGGCAGGCACATTACAATTGTTAAAAGCCCAAACTGTGCTGCACCTTTAAAACAGATCCATGTAATCCACAAATCTTGCCAAAAAATGGGAGCAATGGAAAGCCTGCTCACCTGATGGCCCGTGCGAGAGCGCCCCCCTGAAGGACCCCGACCTCTTGATCTCTCCGTCTGGAATGTCGTCGAGTGCCATCGTCCTGACGGGAATCGGCTGCCGGTACACCTGGTAGCACTCTCGGTTGTTTCTCGTCGTCAGCCGCGTGACCACGAGGATGTCCTCGAAGAGGAAGACATGGTATTTCTGTAGCGAAACCGTACAAGAGAGCAGAAAACACTTGAGGGCATGTATTCAGGTACATGACTGCGGATTACTGAACTTACAAACTTTTGAGTGCACTACTGAAAGACAGCTCCTACAATGTATTTGAAGAGTTTTGTTCATTGAAACTGTTCCTATGATGTATTTGAGAAGTCTGGTTTATCACGTGACATCCACTGCAAATGAAAAACATGCAGATAGCTGAGATAAAGAGGCCATTGCTGTCTACACAACAACTTGACTTACCGTTCCTTTGCTGTTCTTCAACACGCCACCACAGAGAAGGACCTTCTGGAAGGCAATGAGGGGGTTCCGTTGCCTGTCATCAAGGTACTCAAACAGGTTGATGTAGTGTTTGCATTTCGTCTCTCCCGTCCTCCTGTCGACCTCGCTGAGGATGTCTTCGCAAGCCTTGATCTGTTTCAACGAATCGCCACACACACAAAGACAAAGACAGAATAATAATCATTAGCGACAGAAGTAGATGGTGTCTCTGCAAAAGATTTAACACTGTTCGACAATTAAACAAGATAATTGTAGTCTGGAACAATTTTCACAATGGCAAGCTACATAGAAGGGCGTCTAGTTTTAAAAACTTTGGGTGGTTTGTTGGGTTTAATTTTTTTTAAAACTATCTCATAGAACCTTGATTCTCCATGAAAAAGGTGGTTTGAGCTTACCGCATCAGCAATCAGGATCTTGTCCACGTGATCGGATGGGGTCAGTCGGAGAATGTTCTTGAGGAGGAGGGGGTACTTGACCAGGCGGCTGCGGGGAACGTCCAGGAAGTTCCAGAGGTCAAGCTTTCGGCTGAACGGCGACTCGATGCATCTTTCGAGAAAGTCGTTCACCTGGGATGGACCGAGAATGGAGGATTAGAGAAGAGACATAGACAGGAAGAACTTATCACATGTGTACAGGCTATACGTACATGATAAAATAAGGCAGAGAGAGAGAGAGAGAGTGAGAAATCACACAGCATCTCTCTACTAAATACTGAATAGGGCAATAGGGGATTAGCATTTCCTGAGCAGACTAAGCAAATTATAGATGAGTTATTAATAACGCATATCAGCGGGTCTGCCCTAGAGAGGGCATATCACATGCTGTCACTTATGATTTGCAATGAGACTTTGTTTGATCTTCACGAGTCTTCTGAGGCAGATGACAGTACTGATCTGTCACGATATTTAATACGTCGTCTTTGCTCTTATCTTTCTTTTTTTAATGGTGAGCATACATGGGGGAGGGGGAGGGGAGGGGAACTAGAGGAGAAATCTTACCTTTGAGTCTTGCTTCTTCTCATCCAACAAGGGTTTGGCTGCCAGCTGGTTTGTGCAGTAGTTGACGTACACATCAGTCAATGTTGGAAGCTGTACACGAAGGAGAAATAAAGAGTGTAACATCAGTGGCTTCCATGTTACGTTACAAGCTCACTGAAGACTGCAGACAATTTGCAACTGTACACAACTGTCGCATGTTCGTGCCAATTAGTTGTACCTCGGACCAGACACATTTTGAGGGCATTGACTGCTCTGTGTGTACGTGAAGGCAAACTACAGATAGGGCAGGTTTCTTTCCGTGGATAAGAGGGCACCAACAGGGCAATGGCATTGTTATTTTTCAGACTGTCAAGCGCATGACCATGGGGGTAGATATCAGATACGCTGCTTACAATGCTGTGTGGTGCCGTCAAATTCAGGGTGAAGGTTGCACTTAACACGGCCAATTAGTTTTGCTTATGGGTCATTAAGATAAATAATGCTGAACTTTCCAGTTGGGGGGGGGGGTGGGGATGGATGCAAAGTGCTAAACAACCATGCTCGTTTAGAGACCACAGGATAGATAGAAAAGGAAACTTACCCATTTCAACAGCACCTTGCCAACTTCTTCTGTCATTCCATTCTTTCCTCTTTGTTTGCCCAGTTGAATTATGAGTTCTACATTGGAGACACAAGCAATAGTAGAAAAGAAATGAAAAAAAAAAATACATGAAATACACAACAGTAACAGCTGCTTGGTGGGGGTGCAAAGATAACACACTGTTTACATACATTTCGTTTTCCCCTTTCATGCTGGCATATCATACACTTCCCAAAAGCACGCAGAGATTAACTGTTAGTCTAAACAACCAAACATGAAACGGGAGCGTGTTTCGGCGAATTCTACCCTCAGAATATCAGCCCGTGTAAACCAATCACCCACACAAGGCAGAACTGCCAGGCAAAAACGAGGCACTCTGGACGGCTTCATGAAATCGACACTCCCCAGTTCTAGAAAGTCGTTAAGAGCTGCTCCCATAATCATAATGCGGGTGATGGGTAGGCAGGGAAAGCTATCATCACTGAAAGCCCTTTGGGAATGCAAACAACTCAACAAGAATGGACAAAAAAAAGAAGAGACACCTTTCCAAGACAGGCCCACAATTTTTGACAGCTACAGGGAAATACAGGAAAATCTATAATTTCATGCCATCAACCTTGACATGAAACCTAATGGTAGAGCGAGAAAATCTTAATCTTAAATGCTATCATTGAAGAGGGGTTTCTTACCAATTGGGCATTAAAACTGAATCACTGTTTCAAGATGCTCACTATCTTAAAGACTGCCAGCTTCAAATACATATAATGCATAATCTGAAGTATCTGAAGTATTAAAATCTGAAGTATTAAAATCAAAACAAAATTTATTTATTCTGTCACAGGAAAAAAAAAGATTAAACAAGTTAACTCCTTGTCTAAAAAAAGAAAGACAGGACACAACAAAGAAAGTGTATTATTATTGCTCAACAATGACAGTCTATTATCATTGCTCATAAAGTGGAGGTGGCAATGATTGACACAGTAGAACATGCATGACAGAAAAGTCCCACAGGCAGTTACCTGTCATATAAAGTGTAGGTGAGGATTTACGAGCAAGATACGAGGCCCAGATGTCCTCACAAAATAAAAGGGTATCCACCCGGGCATGAAGTTTCAGCTCAAAATCAATCACACCACGCACAACAAACAAACATCTTGTATAGAGGAATGCACGAGTGCCTCTTGAGTGTCGAGAAGATTTCCCACGTTGGTGAAAGAGAGCTGCCACTGTGTGTTCACACTGATGACAATCACTTCCTCCCAGGCTCTAAGTCTGCCAGGTGCTAAATCTGAGCTGGAAACCGCCTCGGAAAATCATCGCCGTCAATGTCAATCCCCGCTCCCGTCTGGTCTCACACGAAAACATTTCCGATTTTGACTGTCAGCTATTCTGAAATTATGGCTCACCGCAAAAAAAAAACCGACCGGACTTCCTTCCTATCGAGATCCAGTGATAGAGAAGGAAGCGAGAGGTGCGCTTGTGCGTGACAAGGCTGCTCTGCGGATTGACGTAAATGCCCATTGTGTACTCATTAGGCGGTTACTTTTATCACACAAACAACATTACCATACCTATTTGTTTTCCCCACTCGTAGGCTGAGAGATATTTCGGTATGCACTTGAGGTTCTCTGCTACACCGCACACCAGTTGCAACGCCTAACGACAACACCTTATCCCTATGAGCAATGGCTGACTTTGACACTGACCTACAACCATGTGGATGTGCCCACGTAAACATTTCACGCATTGTTTACATTGTCTCCGAGACTACACATATAAACAAACAAACAAACAAACATGCAGAGGCATATCTAAATACTGTGTCATTGTCAAGTCCTGGTGAGAATATCCACCACAGGAATCTCAGCACTCTTCTTTTCAGACAGTCTCATCACACCTTCCGTAAACACAGCAATTAACACCTTTGATTTATGAACATTCCAAGCACACACTCCATCAAAAACAAAACAAAAGAAGAAAAAAAAAATCCCCTGGCAAATATAGGTCAAATGGCATTGTAATTAGGGGAGAGGTAGATGGAAGAGGCAGCAATAAAATATGTCTGAAGTAAATAAAGCTTACCTTCGTGAAGTGGTCTCAGATCGTCAAGGGAACCAAAGATGATGTTGAGCTCTTCCTCGGTCAGCATCTGAAGGGAGCGCATCGAGTCGCGGTACGCTTTCATCACCAGCTTCAGATCCTCTACGAGATCCACCTCACCTTGGTACAGCTCATATATGGCCTATAATCGGGCAAATAGCACAAAATGTTGCATTAACACAACTCCGACATTTCAGAAAAACTCAACAATGATCATAGGTAAGAGCTAATTGCACACAAGAATTGCTGTTATTGCTGGTACATGAATGACAAACTTGTTGTTTTTGCTTTTGTTCCTAAATTTTGTCATTCCCTGCTACATTTCAGAAGAACTTATGCCACTAACCTGTAAATAGCATGATCCAAAATCAAAGTAAACTTTGTTGCTGAACAATCCAATTTTTTAACGCAGTACTGTGGCTTCTTAACCCCACTGTCTGCTTAAAGGGGAATTTACTCTTTGTGGATTGTATAGGACAGAAGGGCAAATTGTTGATATGGCTGAAGACAATCTGTGTACCTCTTGCCGTTTGATTTCAATCTTGGTAAGAGCTCCGTTGATGCTGCCTTGGACTGTCTCGGACCAAAGCTTGCTGTCTCTTCGCTTGGTCGGGGTGGCCTGGGGCTTGCAGTAAGGCTTGATTGTCATACAGCCAGCCTGGCCACTCTTGATGCTCATAGAACGCTGCAAGACACACATCCAAATACAAATACATGTCACAATGTAATCAAGCCACTCCTTAATTACACATTCTAACTTTGTCCCATTCCAGACCAAAAAACAAAACAAAAAATATATAAAAATAGGAGACAACACATAAACAAAGAAACAAAATCAATCAAATTTTTGAACAGTTAATACACAGTTTTACAAAGTGCTGTACATCAAAAAAAAAAAGAAAGAAAGAAAGAAAGAAAGACATCATGAAGAGTTCAGTGTACATGAATTTCCGTAACTATTTCCCCCAATTGTCCAGTATGACGGAGCATTAGGTATGCAAGGGAGTGTTAAATTGACACAAAGAAAATCTTTTCTTGTGGCTGTCATGCACAATACAGACATTAAAAAAAAATTAAGAGAGAATAAAAGAACAGAAGCAAAGTCTGAAAACGGAGTGTCAGTGACCCCAGACCGAACAATGTCTTTCCTGCTTTCCCTGATTTCTGCTTTCCTCAATCAGCAACCCCCCCCCCCCCCCCCCCCATGCATCCACTGTTTATGCTTCCTCAAAACTGCGAGCCAACAAATCTGGCCTTTTCGTTGCACCAACAGATACTGACAAAGGGACTTGGTCTTCCCATGTTTCCCTACTTTTCCCCCTCATAAATATTTGAGCATGGAAAACAAAGAGAAGAGCACTTGTATCCCATTACGTCAGCGATCAAACGCTAAGATGTCAACAGTCCTATTCATCCACAGTCAGACAGTGCTGTAGAGCAAGACTTTTCCCTGGAATGCAGCTGTGTAAGTGTGCTCTAATCACAAAAGAGGAATAATCTGCTTTCACCTTGTTCAAACACCATTTACCCATACATCAACAATGTGCGACAACAGCATGTCGCTGCTTTCAAACAATTAACACATCAAAGAAGAGTGAACTACTGCTGAGTAAATTGTGCTGGTAAACACTTTCAGGTCCTTATGAACAAAAGAACAATGTGAGAGCAGTACATCAACAATTAACAAGCAATCATTAACCTACTCATGTTGTCTTAGAAATGAAAAGTTTGCATTCAAACACTCCAGTACTCGGTGGGAGTAAGTATGCTTGCATGTGTATAAAACATAATGTATATAAGTCTGTGCAATATTCACTCAAAGAATGCCCCATATACACCAATGCAGCAAGCAGTAAATGTTGAGGACACTTAAAGTTACTTTAGGACATCATCCAGGTCCTTCAACTATCAGGTGCAAGTGTACTCCAAAATCCGACTGGGCTTGACGGTAGATTATAAAAGGTAAATATATTCAATTGCAGATATGTATTTGAAGTAATAAATGATGAGAGCAGCTCACAATTTAAGATAAAACAACAAAACATATACGACACAAATCTGTGAAATCACAACGAATGGGAGGATCATCCTCTGTGTAGATAAAGCATTTTCTCTATTAAAATATCAACTCTACCTTCACAAGAGTGAGTAAAAAAACAAGCAGAAAAGAGAAGAAAAAAAAAGTGGTTACAGGATGAAAGGCAAAGCACAACATACCTCGGGATAAAAGTAAAGGGGAGCCATCATGGATGTAACTGCTTCGGCAGAATGCAATCGTACAGTTGAGAGTGGTAAAAATCCAGTATTATGTATTCTCAGGCTCAAGGGTAAGTTTCCCAAGATTTTCCTCACAGGTAAGTCATTCCTTGTGGCACTCATCTACAAATATATGCGCACACAGCCAGTGGTAATGATACAGTATCACATGAAACACTTGTCAGGGGCTCTGCGCCAATCCCTCATTCCACTAGCGGGCCAATCGTGCTTATGTCTTCATTCACCGCTAGCTGCTATCATTTATTCTCTCTATAGATCAACCTGACGGATTATTCCTGTGCAGTCCAACTTCTCAGAAAGCAGCAGTTAGTGAGTGGAGAGAGAGAGAGGGAGAGACAGGGAGAGATACAGAGAGAGAAATTGGGGGGGGGGGGGGGGGACCAGACATATCAACACTGCCATCTGCTAGCTGCTGCATCTAGTCAGGGAGGTGAGACACCCCCCTGATCTAGTGCATAGAGGTGAGCGCACAGGATGGCATACACCATGGAGCCATGCATACACGTTATCACGAGCCAACATTCACGTTGACATGTCAATCACAGGCTTCTCCATGAAGCTACCCATTAGAAGGAACGTAGGCCACACCCCCATGGAATCCTATTGGCTAAATGTGGTATGGGCTATTCCCATTCTGCAGTAGGTGTGCAAGAAGTGCCAGTAGGTGTGCAAGAAGTGCAGTTTTCAGCACTGGTAAATGAAACAGTGCTTGAATGCATGGTGGTAATGCCCGTCTCATTTTTGATAGAATGTTTGATTCTCAACTACATGTATATGATAGTACAATGGTGAACACTATTCAAAAGGAAAAACCATTTAACACATCTTCCCTTTTAAAAGTCATATCAATATACATGGAAACTAAAACCCAAAGACCAATGCAGATTGAGTGAAAACAGCAACATTAGTAGAACACACATCAGTGAAAGTTTGAGGAAAATCGGACAATCGATGCAAAAGTTATTAATTCTTTAAGTTTTGGCATTGCAATGACTGGATAAGGAGACTACTAGAGTTCTTGACGCCGTGTGGACAACGATATAAAGAAAATATAAAGGGAATTCCACAAAAATAATTTTTCATGAAAATTACACATTCCATCAACTTGATGCTGACATATGTTACGGGCAGCAATTATTCCCCCTGCTTTCTAAAATCGGTTAACCAAGTGCTCTATCATTATACGCTAGAAAAGTGAAAGCATGTTTTTTTTTCCAAACTTTTTATTTTCTCCATATCAACATAATACAAAACTCAAAGCATTCATCTCCTTTTTTTTCTTAACATTTCTCTCATAAACATTTACACAAACAAATGTTAAAGTGACTGCCACTTTAAACTGAACTTGTTGAGAGTACCCGATACAGAATATATCACTCGTCTGCATGATAGTCAGTAATTCTTTTCTTCATAGAGTTAAACCTAGGGACTTTGTTTTTTAACTTTTGTACAAACAATTGTTGCTTGATCAAAATCACAACACAATTTAGAGCATCACTTCTCTTTTCTTTAAAACCAAAAATACCAGTAATATTCTTCAGGCTAAATTTCATCTGTGCTCTAGAACCTTCATTTATCCATTTATCCAAAAGTGAAATCCTGTTGAACTTTCTTTATATTTTCTTTGTGCTCGACTAATGTTGCTGCTTTCACTCAATCCACATTTCTCTTTGGATTTTGGTTTTCCTTTAACTCTGCATGTTTCCACCTCAGTGTTTACTTTACTTCTGCATTTCTCATAAAACAACTCTGGAAAATAAAGGAGATGTTTGTGAAATCACTTGGTTATGGATACAGTAAAACTTCAATTTTCCACTATATTTGCATCAAAACATCATCTGTTATATGGTCAATTCTGAATGGCATTTAAGACAAATTTAGCCACATTCAGCACAAAAGTTCATCAAGGTTCACCTGAAGAACTATTACTTTAAACTAGGATGGCATTTCATGAATATTCTGAGTGCATTTGAAATACCAACTGAAGACTCCACAATCACTGGCTCAACTATCTATACACCTTTAAAATGTTACATGCCCTGTATGATTGAGATTTTGTCATCCTTAAAATCATGTGTAATCCTTCAGTAGATCCCATTCGGTTACCCTATCTAGATAATGCTAGGGTCACTTCACATGCGCGCAAAAAAGAAAGAAAGAAAAAAAAAGACATACAAAGTTTGTAATTACCACCAAAAAAACCAAGTGTCCATCTCTTGTGGTGTAATACATCACTTTGGTAATGATAGTTGTCACTAGTGCAACTTGATGGATTGGTTGTAACTTGGATGTGGAACTGGGTCCAAGTATCAGTCCACACAGTACATGCCAGGTCATATTTTAAATGTAAAGCTGGAAGGACATACATATGTGTAGGGACATTCCTCATGATGGCTTTGTTGTTGTCGTCGTCTTATTCTTGTATGACAGCATAATGTAATAAAATCTGCCATGTGATGTAACACAACAGCTACTATGAATATGCCAGTACAGGGGTATTTTGACATGACCCATCAACTGAATTCCAACTGTAAGTTTACATTGCACTATAACTGCAATAACTACCACAAGTTGAAATGATCTACCAACTATCAATACAGAGTGCTATTTGTCTCAAAACACTTGAGTCAGTGCTTCTAATATGTACACACCAGCCAGCAATTCATTAGGAAAACTCCAAGTAGGTTACAAGAAGTTACAGTGGAAGAAGGGCAGGATACTCAACACAAAGTAATGGAAGTGTGAGATCAGAGGTACAACTCTGCACTACCCAACTGAGAAAACTATCATCACATGATGACCACGGAGGCATTCATTTGCTGCCAAATTTTGGATTTTAAACCATATTTCTATGGTTTTAAAGGGATCAGATAGTTTTGGTTGAGACCTAATTTCAGGTTTCTAACAGTTTTGGTGAGATAATGAGAAACCTCTTATGAAATATGAAAGAGCATGTAATTCCATGAGGAATTCAATGATTATTTGATGAAAATTGGTTTTGAAATGACTGAGATATCCAAAACAGAGCGATTCAAATAAAGTGTGGGACCCACATTTTATTACGATCGCTTTGTTTTACTTTGTTTTTGGATGTTTCAGTCATTCCAAATCCGGTTTTCATCAAATAAACTTTGAATTCCTCTTAAAATGGTATGCTCTGCACTATTTCATTCATCGTGTTTTCTTGGTATTTCCCAAAAAAGTTAAAAGCCCAGTTCTCATCTCCACCAATACTGTACCATCCCTAAAAGCTATACATGCTTTTCTCTCTAAACAGTTTCACTATTCATTGCTAGTATTTGATGAGGGAAAAATAAGAACTTTTCTTTCATTTGAGCCACAGTTTGGTCATATGTCAATATCATCATTATTTTAGTCTTGTTGCAGAATCATGAAAAGCCACCAAACTAATAAAGTAGTTGAGTATTCCAGATTTTAAATGGAAAACATTTTTGAAGATATAAATAAAAAAAGGTTTGTCTCAAAAGGAGTATTTTTAAACATTTTTTTTTCTGATTTTATGTTGACTTTACAAATTCTACCAGTTCCATCTAAATATTATCTGCAATGCAGGTGAAGTAGTAAAACCAATAGTTGCTAATTTCAAGGGGACAAGCTGATAATTTCTGTAAATAATAGCTTGGGATTAGAAAGTAAAAAAAAAAAAGATAGTGTAATATTGGATAACATGGGGTTTGATGATTGTTTGTTTGATTGTTTGTTTGTTTGTTTGTTTTTGGAGATACTGAGAAACACCTTCTAAAACCTCCCATGAAATATGAAAGAGCATACAATGCTAAGAGGAATTCAAAGTTTATTCCATGAAAATTGGTTTGAAAATGGCTAAGATATCCAAAAACAAAGATGTTGTAATAAAAGCTGGGACCCACATTTTATTAGGAAAACTTTGTTTTACTTTGTTTTTTGATATCTCAGCCATTTCAAAACTGATTTTCATTTTAACAAACTTAGAGTTCCCGTTAGAATTGTAAGCTCTTAGACATTCCATAATTGCTTTTTAATTATTTTGAAAAAAAGAAGAAGATAAAATAAGATCTGAATCCCCATCTCTACCTAAATTATACTATCTCTTTAAATGTCATTGAGAAATGCTATCTGATGACATCGTTACCAAGCACCGATATCTGAATATGAAGAATATTGATTTGGTACTTTTGTGCCAGATAATTCCCTGGAATCAACCCATCTACATTCCATGGTTGCCATGGGATTAAATTGTGTGCCAGACAAAATGACATCTGCTGGTAGAATTAAACTCGGGTGAATTTGACATCATTTCTGGTTATCATATTCACAAGAAATTCACACTATCCAACAGTTCGGGACAACAACAAAAACAACGACGACGACAACAACAACAACAACAACAACAACAACAACAAAAGAAAAAAAAGGCATAAACCATTCAGTCTGGCATCCTGGAACAATAAGTGGAAATGTGATTATACTGCTTTTAACAGAACACTGTTCTGTGTGTATTTCTGAAGTCTTCCACGGAGACATTCTACCTACTGTTACTTTGCATATAATTGCACATGCCTGTTTTGCTACATAAACACAACATGGCCGAAAAACACAATCAAACACCATCACAAACCAGGCAAAATGAGTGTGGAGACGCCTTTGGTTCCGCTGAAAGCGCTCTCAACCTTGGCGCAACCATCGGGCATGCCAAAAAGGAATGGCATGTGGTGTGTATCGTGTCCCTGGTTCGCCTCCTGTGATGATGTCGCCTATTGCTACTCACAGGAAATGCTTGGAGAGGATTGCTATGGTAAACATAAACACAACCAAGAAAACTACTCTCAGTTTCAAGGGAAGCGTGAGACGTAATCCACATTGCAGAAGGAAGAAATTAACATTAACATGAATGCTGCTGAACAAGAAGCAGGCAGTTGTACAAGCCAACACCAACGCGTGACGTCAAAATAACTTCCCATAACAACTAACTTATTTGGCTGATGTGCCTTCCTTCCTATTATGAGCCTCATATACACTAGTTACATCACTTCTAATGTTCATGCTTAATGTCAGCACTGTCTCGGCAGAATCACGGGCCACATTCTTCCAGGATAAAAATAAACCTGCTTAAATGCACTAATACACCTCATAAACACATGTAAGACAGCTGCCATTGGGAGAATGCATGAAATTAAGTGATACAGGCAACTCATAACGGCTGCAGACCAGAGTGGTCCACAACTGGATAATTTTACATGCTGTATTAAGGAAGGACAAATATCTTGAAATTACGTGTAAATGTACTAGTATTTGTTGCTGAGTGTACATGTATGAAGAATGTGTCTTTGGGGTCCATTGCCTACTTGGAAGGCTTGGGAAGGTCTAAACTGCTCAAGGATGCCAGATACTCTCTGGTGCCATCTTAGGCTGCATTTATCTAATTCGAGAAAGATAATCATGTTTCAAAACAACGTTTATCTAACCTAAATGCATTTCAAAACATGGTTGCGTTTTCTGTATCTCCCGAAAATGCCTCAATATGTTTAGGATCATGATTCTGCCTTAGAATAGTGTCCTGAGCCTTTTGTTGTTGCTTTTGTTGTTGTTGAAATATTATGATTTGACTTTGGTGGATGAGCTGTAATCCAAGGGGGAATAAAGCAAACTAATAGTTCATACACAATATGACTTAACCTTCTTGATCAAACAAATAAGGCAACAATAAAGGGAAAAAGGAGTGGCTGTAATGATTAACTATTTACTTTTGTCTTTTCTTATTGTCTGCCCTCAAAATCTAGTGATTGTCTCACTTTGAGTGCACCATAGTGTGTCATGTGATATATTAATGCCTGACAATAGAAGAAAGGTCACGCCATGGTTGGTGCACCAATCTAAGCCTCTTGTTTTTCATATTCATAAAACGTTCTGTGAATGATTTGACAATGTTTCAGCATGAGAGCCTTACAGGGGTGTGTCCAGTTTTGGTCGAGGTGAGGATTTAGCATTTAATGTTTTGCAAGATATTCAGAAACCACTCTATGAGATGTCAAAGAGCATGCAATTCTAAGGGGTATCAAAAGTTTATTTGATGAAAATCGGCTTTGAAATGGATGATATGGATCAAAAAACAACTTACAAGATGAAACATAGAGATCTTAATAAAAAGCGTGGCCTGTCGCCTTATATCATTATCACTTTTTTTTTGGATATCTCAGCCATTTGAAAACCAATTTTCATCAAATAAATGTTGAATCCTTCTCAAAATTACATGCTCTTTCATATTTTATAAGAGGTTTCTCATTAGCTCACTTTGATAGGAATGTTCAAAACATGAATTCCCACCTCAACCAGTACTGAACAGTCCCTTTAAAGGCATAATTTACCATTTGCAGATGAAACAAAAACCTAGCATTAGTGCTTTAAAATAGTTCTAAAATGTGAGTTCGGGATAAAAACAACCACTGTAAAGATTTGAATTTGTCAAATTGATGTTAAGTGTTGTTAAATATACAAAATGTGAACAATAGATATAATAAAAATATTTCAAGACTGAACCATCTACAATTAAGGTTTACTGAGAAAAATGCAGATATCTCCTTATATTTTAGGCTTTATTGCAAAAATGTTATATGAAAGGATGTTTTGTGGTACGACAGACCTACACAAATGCATTAAATGTCATTTCTTGAAATTTTTTGAAATCACTGTTCCCAAAGGTAAACAGGACCTTTAAGACACATCAGAGCTGTCACAAGAGCATTCAGACTGCCAACCCCCAGTCTGTGATTTACAATCAGGGAGGAGTGGAGGCTCCAATTAATGCACAGCTGTACATGCACGACTCTCGTTTCTTGCACAGTTTTAAGGAGTGGGCAGGGTAGGGGAAGCTTCGCACATTGCACTTAGATGCGTGCTTCCAATTGAACATTGCTTGATTCTGAGCGCATATATATACGTATGATATATATATGAAGAGACTCATTGCAAAACGAGTTAACTCCATTCTTTATAAGTTGAAATATTTGCGATTAAATCTGCTAAAAAAAGAAAGAAAATAATTAGAAAATACAGAATATTTTTAATCAAAGCTTCTAGAAAATTCCCTGTTATGTCACAAGTGAGGTATTGCAGGAAAGGCTTAATTTTGCTCTATCTGATTATGGACTTACTTTGAAATGTTTAAAAATGGCGTTCAGCTCATTTTAAGATAAAACTCTTCATTTGCAGCTAAAACTTTTTGACCAATGCATTCCTGGTTGAGCAAGGTAAAGCTGACCTTGAGCTTCTATTCCTATCTGTCATGGCATGTAGTGTACAAGCACTTTATACATAAAAGCCTACAAAGAGTTTTGTGTTTGATTGACAGGTCATGTGACACAAGACTGTGATGCTGTCATTTAACAGTCGGTGAGGAGACTCATATCATGTCTGAATACTAATGTGAACATCTTCAGAATCATGTTCCAGAAACATTACAATATTTGTATGACTATACAAATGTACATGTTCTTTGCAAATGTGGAATCCATCTCAGTTTCAAGCCCATACAATAATGAGAGTGGCGCTGTGAGTTAACGCATGATGGCAATCTCCTTGTAGTTGTAGATCATTTATACCAGAACTGGGGCAGGCTTCTTGTTTTGTTTTGCTTTTTTCCACCAATATGAATTTACTTAAGTTAGCCAATTATTTTCTTCCTTTTTTAGTAGAAGCTCTATTTCTATTAACTTTTTACATTTTTATTTTTTGGTACGATTGACTCCATCTCCAAAATTCGGATCGAAATCATTGACTGTAAACGTCAATATTTTGCGTGGTTCATTTTTGCACTGAGCAGCTAAGAAACATATTAGCTGGTTCCTGAATTCGCGCTGTGCAATTGTCAACAGATTCAAAATGTGCAGAAAAAATTGTGAAGATATTTTCTCGAGTTTTAGAATTCGTGCTAGCCAGAAGCAGTGCAAAATACTGTGAAAATTAATGTACGGCCAAAATGTATGCATTCACAGTATCTGTACTTTTAATGAAGCGGGTTAAGGTGGAAGATACTGACACCCCAATGGAAAACACACACAAGGCTAGAGCTATGAATGAAAGATTTATCATAGTAGCTGCAAACACTCTGAACAACTTTGAGTAACTACCATGGCAACAGCAAAGACACTTTCACACAGACATCAAAACTACCAAAGATGGTAGTTGGTTTCATTGTGGTTTAATAGATTATTCTGTTTCCACAAATTCATCAGGTTGTTTATGCATAGGGGGCAGAGGAATTGCTAAGGAAATGAAAACAAATATTGACATTGACGCCTTTAATGAGGCTTTTTCATGGCCCTCCATCTCTCCCCACCCCCACAGTACCTGTATGTTTCCTTGTAAAAAGCAAGTGTATACACCCATCTTCAATTTCTGGCATCATATAGGCTTAAGCCACATTCACACACAGGAATCATTATTATCTCCACCATGGGAGTTATGTTTTTGCTGTCATTGGTTTGTTTTTCTGTGTGCAAAATAACTCAGAAAGTTGCAAATGGATTTGGATGAAACTTACAGGGAAAGTTGGTAATGACACAAGAAACAGATTATTGAATTTTGGTAGTGT
Organism: Diadema antillarum; assembly: GCF_040938485.1. Classification (NCBI taxonomy): domain Eukaryota; kingdom Metazoa; phylum Echinodermata; class Echinoidea; order Diadematoida; family Diadematidae; genus Diadema; species Diadema antillarum. The sequence goes on from NW_027271332.1 coordinate 339,332, forward strand.
CGATATGGAAATGTTTATGATTTTTGAAGGATTTCTTTATCTTTTGGCAAATGGGATCAATGAAGTTGGGAGTTCAAGCTGCATGTATTTGGGGTTTGGATACGCGCAATGAAGCGCGTGCTCTGCTCAAGGTGCCGTACGGCATGCAGGAAGCTGATCAAATATGATAAGGAACAAGACACTAATATTGTACTAATATTGGGTGGAAATGAGCTGCTTGGTAGAGGTCTGGGCTCTTCAAGAGGGGATGAATTAAAATCACCCAGCTGCAAATGAAGCAGATTTGAATCTCCAAACTGTGCATGCCTACACAATGACGAGAGCTTGATCCTGGGCAGCAAGTTTGCAAACCTAGTGTGGCATGTTGCATTATAAAATCAACGGCATTGGAAGTTCCTTGGCATTCCCACACATGCACGCTGTACATGGAAAGTTATCACAAAAATTGAAGAAAAAAGAATCAGCTGGACCCATTCTTGCATCGCAATAATGTACAATGTGTTAAAAATACAAATCATCTGTCTTTTTTAAAAGTAAATTTCCACGCACAAAAATGAACTATTTGTTGCATCGCCCTAATTTCAGGTATGAGAAAATATTCTAGACTATCAATTGTCACCAGTATGAAAAACAGAACCTGTACATACAGAATGTACACTCAGCAAAATGAAATTTTGTAATAGTGTTATTTGTTTTGAACTTTCAAAATCTGTTTTCACAGAATTGTACACCTTGGCATTTGAACACCACATTGAGACCGATTCCACAAGAGAAATGTCCATGCAATGGGAAGGACTAAATCTGGGTAGATTTTTCTAATCACATTATATTTGGTTAAAAGTCAGGGAGACGCAGTTTTTATTGAGGTCAGCAGAGTTTTGTAACAGCAGACTAAAAAATAAAAAGACTGTGTAAAGATCGTTCCTGTTGTTCCTTGGGTAATCATGCAAAGGTTCGTGAACTCGCTCGTTTATCTGTCATATCCAATCAGTAAATATCTAAAAAAATGCGCTGACATTCTCTAGATATTTTTGGACAGGAAGGACATTGTCTTACACAACGGCACTATTTACCGAGGCAGATACCGCGAAGGTGGCTAGTCAGAAACCAGGGGATTTATTCTCACGATAAATATTTACCTGCCTCCCGACATACACTTTGGTATACGGCCAAATCTACTTCTCTCCCCAACCAACACCCCCACCCCTTTCTCCACCACCATTCCCTCCTTTTCTTTCTGAATCTAAATACCTGGTAGAAGGAATACAAAAGGCTTTGGAGATGAGTCATACGGTATGATCACAATGCATTTAATTCATTCAGTTGTGACAAATAGAATAGGGGCCTGCATGAAACAACAACAACAACTATAGATCTTTACCAGGCATGTTGACATTTCTCCAGGGTACAAGAGATACACTGTGCTGGATGCAGAATGCATTTAATATGAATGACTCTTGCTTGTGAAGTGTAGTTGCCATAATGATGCAATCTATCTCTCTCCTCTTTTTCTTCTCTCTCTCCCCATCTTTATGTTAAATGTATATGTCTGCCTGTCTATCAATCTGTCTGTCTGTCTGTCTATCTATCTAGCTGTATCAATCTAATCAATTTTTCTATCAGTCTATCTATCTGTCTATGTATGTATGTATGTGTGTATGTAGGTATGTATGTATGCATGTATGTATGTATGTATGTATAGATCTATCTATCTATCTATCTATCTATCTATCTATCTATCTATCTATCTATCTATCTATCTATCTATGGTGTCTTATTGTTATAAACTAGTTACCTCTGCCAAGGGAGGAGGTTATGTTTTCGTTACCGTTGGTTCGTATGTTCGTTCGTTCGTTCGTTCGTTTGTTTGTCCGTGTGCAAAATGACTCAAAAAGTATTTAACGGATTGGGATGAAACTTACAGGAAAGGTTGAGAATGACACTAGCAACAAACGATTAACTTTTGGTAATGATCCGAGAATTTTGGGGGAATTTATGAAGGATTTTTGATATTTTGGCAGGTAGAGTCAATGAACTTGGGAGTTCAGGCTGCGCGTATTTGAGGTTTGCCTGCGCGCGTACTAAAGTGCGTGCTCTAGTTTCTGCTGGGGCGAGGCGCGCCGTGCAGCTGAGGATTTATGACGTAACAAAGGCTTCTATATTGGGAAATCGGGTGACTTTAGCACCGATGCTGTGTGTATGTATGATATCTCTATGGAAGAACAAGGTCAGTGGTGAAAAGCTGCATGCCTGGCGGAGGTCTGCGCTCTCAGAGTGCTTTTCTAGTTATACAGTGCATTTAGTCTAAAACCAGGGAGGTGAAAAGTGTTCCATCTCCCTGCTAAAATGTTGCATGACTGCACTGAATTATAAACAGCTATATTTATAACATGAAAATTTAATCAATGTGGATTGATACAACCATGGTCCTAGGGGAATTCCAGATCTTCAGTAAAAGAAACAGTCTGTATTTGCACATATGTGGCATACCAAATACAAAGCATTTAAAGTTCAAGAAAAAGAAAAGCAAACAACCCACTCAATTTGAGTCCCTAGGGCTTTTTACACTTGCAAATTTTTGCTTAGTCCCATACCAACGGTGGGGCTAAGGGGGGCCTTAGCCCCACCGTTAGTACCAGACTTTCCTTAGCCCACTTTCTGTTTACACTTGTTTTTGCCAAAGTGGGCTATTCCCACCGATAATCCCGTACTATCTGGCCCTGCAAAATAGCAAGGTTAGCACCGCAACTGCGGTGCTAACCCCGCAATTGCAGTGCCAAGCAAGTGAATGTAAACAGAACGAAGAAATAGTCTGAGGCTAAGCGACGGAGACGAAGTCCGACCACCACTGACCAATCAGAAACGAGGTAATCGTGCTGCCGGTGCGTGCGTGTACTTGTACAGTGCACAGCATAATCATGAATATTCATGTGGTTTGGAAAGTACGGGGCTAAGAAATACGAGTGTAAAAAGGTCAGTTTTCTCCTTAGCCCAGGACAAGAGCTTAGTACGGGATTTATTGGCGAGTGTAAAAAGCTGAAAAAATTGGTACGGGACTAACGATAGTCCTGGGTCAGAGAAAGTACGGGGTTAAGAAACACAAGTGTAAAAAGGGCTCCTGTGAGCTAAGTGATGACTGCATTTCCATGACAATGTTAACATGAAGATATCATGTAACCATTTTAGAGGTTGAACTCATTTTGCTGAACATCTTAGAGCACCATTTGACGCCAATTTATTAGCCAGATCTACCCGCTGCAGCACTAAGTGGAACATCGCTCTTTTCTGGGAAGCATCAGGGGCTGATTACTGGGCAAAATGTCATGTAAACTCCATGCAACTCGATGCTGAGTCGCTCTGACGTCCATGCACCGTGAGGGACTGTCCCCATGACAGCATTGTGTCAATTATCAACTCACAGGGAATTCGGGTACTCTACCTAAAGCAAACTGGTCCGGTGGATCCATCACATCCTGGTATACATACCCGCAGGCCACACTCTCCCAGCAGGTGTAATCTCCTGAAATACTATTGCAGGAGTACTTGCTGGTGGGTGATGGTTGGCCTGCAGTTACATGTCAACGGCAGAAGGGCATATCATGCTGCCCCTGCCCTTTTGACTCTCAACCGATGATGACAATTTTCTTTACAGAGAAATATGGATGGTCCCATGCATCCTGATACACATGTCTCTGTATATGTGCCATGCATGTGCCAGTGCATGAATGTGTGTATGTGCGTGTGGGGAATGTGGATATGTGTTCAATGCACAACAAGTTTGGTGTATAAAGCCATGGTACGTCGAGCGTGGGTCACTTATTCATGGGTGATTGAGGATGACCGTATAACATATCTAACTAAAAACAAAACAAAACACATAATACCAATGACAACAAGTGTCAATGAGTTTTAGCTGTTTGCATCAAATTACCCCATTGGGGACAAGCTGATTTTGCTACAGCACATTTCCGTTCAGCCCCAGCCTGGGCATACTTGGGACTAGCCTTCCATGGGTTAAGTACACCCAGGTGTTTTGACAAACACTGTATTTTGAATAATTACAAATGAAAGTCTGCCCTTATTCAATTTTACCTCCACTTATGAGCACAAATTTCTCATAAAATTTAGTAAAAAAACCCAAACAAACAAGAAAAGGAAATTCTGAAGCTTGCTTTTCCTGTCTTTATTCCTTTTTCTTTTTTGAGGTAGTGAGCATATATAACTTGTCACCGCATCTTGTTATGGTGTGCAGAATGTCTAAAACAGGTGCAGGATGCCAAATAAAGTTACCACTTTTAGTAACCCACATACTTGAGTGGGCAGACAAAGTGGGGACATGTACTTCTTTCCATACACCACCAAACTAGAAAACATGAATAAGCCAGTTTGGAGTACTTAAATACCTCATATGCACATGGGCACAAATAAACTCTCTTTTTTTCTCAGTTGGTTAGCCAGTTCGCTAGTTAAAAGCGACATACCACATACGGCTAATATTTCACGTGATTTGTATTTTTTGCAAATTAATTCAAAATCAATAAAAAATTTTAAAACAAACATACAAACCCACAGCTAGGTATTTGTGTGTATGTTTTTTTGTTTGTTTTTATAAAGTTGGTATATAGTTTTTAATCAAGGCACAAGCATGTTCATATCAAACAAGTTATGAAAGTGCTGATCATAGGGTATATGTATTGCCAAGAAGTGTGGCTGTAATGCTAAAAAAAAAAAATATATATATATAAAATCTTAATGTTAGAGATGTAAAAATCATTTCAAGCTTTTTTAAGTCCATGGGCCTATAAGAAAAGAAAAAAAAATGACATGCACATGTACACATCTAGTCACTATTATGGGACTGCTGTTTTCCTGTTTTCATTATGATATAACATAAACTCCTATCTCTCTCTTTCTACCTTTTCTTTGGGGGGGGGGGGGGGGGGACAGATACGTCTCAAGGCAACTGAGGCAAAGAAACAAGTTAGTAATGTACTTTGTTTGGAGATAAACTAACTGTACTTGATGAAGGTGATTAATCATGCATGCATGCAGTCTTCATCATGTGGAAAGGCAGACTCTTGACAATATAACCCTGCCATTCAATATGCTGTCACATAGCAAACAACGTATTCTGAGCCTTCAAAATAATTTTCAAACAAAGTCGTACTCCTGTCTGACCCTTGTATATGTGCAGACATGTGAAACATCTCCTACCATACTGACAGTGAGAGAATCTAGCCAAGTTCTGACTTATTATTCATCTGTTTTTGTTTTTTTTTTGCTTGATTAATTTATCAGATCATTATATGTGCAACGGTAACATGCAGGCATTCATCTTATACACTATTGTATCAAGTTTACAATGATCTAGTTCAACTTATCATACATTGTCGCGAGGGCATGGTTTTGAAATGATAATGATACTTCCGCCTGTGCGCCTTTGCCTAATCGGCGGACGCGATGGCACTTGTACGTCCTTCAAACATGCAGGACATTGCACCTGGGGGGGGGGGGGGGGAGGGTTTCGAACACCCAAGAGAACATTTCACCAGCACTTGACAACAGCTCAGCTGGGAAAAATCTGGATGGAAGATTGTGAATTATTCACTCTCTGGCAGACACTTAATGAGCTCTATGCCATAGGGCATAGGTCCCCGGTGAAGGTCAACTCCAGATTTCCATTCCAACACTTTAATATGCGCTCTTGAAAAACCAAGCCTTGTCTTGTCTTCCTCATTCCCCTTGCTTGCATTTAGCGGTGTGACCCCACAACATAATGAACAGCCACACATGCCATTTTGTTAATTTTTCTTTTCCAACTGGTGGGACACACAACTTATCGTAATGTCTCAAAAAAACCAAAAAACCAAAATAAAACAAAACAAATCACGTGGGATGGATTCTTGCATTGCATGTGAATTGGGATGATTAATGATAACTGCGTGTCCACACACACGTGCGAATCGAAGGTTTTTGCATTGTGCTGCAAAACTCAAGTTTATAAAAGCGTTAATTCGGAGTGTGCGTGGGTGAACGGCACTAGTAAATGTAAGAGCATACATCATTACATGAAGGATATTGGAAAACAGGAAAAAGGCAGCATGATTCTTGCTTCCAGTTCAGCACAGTCTGTTTACCTTTGCTGCCAGAGGGTAATAAGTCAAGTACTGGCAGATCCTGTTAGGTTGTATATTTTTTTCCTCTCTCAAAGGATACAAAAAAGAGAAATCAGTCATCACTGTCACAGAAAGGCATGTATTCAGTGATGACTGAAACAAAAAAGTAAAAAAAAAAAATCTGTGTGTCTTTTCATTTGCAGAGAAATAATGATCCTGATCTTCAACAGCCTGCAGCAGTCTTAAGAAATGTGTTAACTACAATGTATATTGTTGTTCTTGACGTCTGATGAAAGTATAAAAAGAAAAAAATCAATGTACCTTGGTAATCTATACAGGGCATTTTCTACGTATGCATGTTCAAGTGCTCTTTACAATGGAATTATTTATAAAACAAGTAGAGCTTAAGATGTCCATATAATTCTTGCACATTTATTATTGAGATGATGCTCAGTACGAGACTATTGTGGTGCAGACGTCTCTTGAGCTAGATGTGGATGGTTTCACATCTTGTGCAGATAAATCTGGTCAAAAAGGTCACTCGCCATGTTTGTGTCACTGATCTATGGTAACCCTGAAGGATATATACCCCCCCCCCCCCCATTTCACAAACATAATTCCAAAAGCTACATAGATCACAAGCATACGTGCAATAGGATTATACTGTTGGAAACATCATGTAAGGTCATGAGGGCACTCATAAATGTGGTGAGGCCGGCTAAAAGTTATGTGGGCAATTCCGCGGTTAGTAACGTTACATTTTAAGGACATTCTCATGATTTAGATTAGACTCATTTCTCTTTCTGTGGATGTGAAGTCTCATTAATGTCACCAGAGATCATTCTAGTGTAGACCTAGAACAGAGCAAAAAATGAATTCATTTCATGAATTATTTTAGAAGAAAGGTCTGCTTTTAATGCCGGTTAGTAACGTTACAAAAAAAGGACATAAAAAATTGATGAGCATCTTTGAACAAAAAGTTTGCTAAAACTGGCATAGCTTGAAATATATCAACACTTATTTTTCATTTCTAGCTTTAAGGGCAATGTCTACCCCAAATATTCTTTCTCATTATAACTTTGTTTGAAAATTAAGTACAAAAATCATGGTTAGTAACGTTACGGTTAGTAACGTTACGGTTTGTCCAGTGATAACAGAATTGTGTGTTAACTCAAATCATTACATGTTTCCCCATGAGAATGCAAAGTTAAAGCTAAGAAACATCAGATAAGACATGAAACTCTTATTTCAATCATCAAACTCATGCAGTATAGTACATGTACCATTGTACTTGTACATGTTAAAAAAGACTAGAAAAAAAGTTTGCATAAATTACAAACTAAAAAAAAGTACCACTTTTAAAGGCTAGGTCAAGTGATATCCACAGTTTCATAACTTTGCCAATCACTGTTTATCATGACTCACAGTAATTCACAAAAGCAGCCTGTTTTATTGAGCAAAACAGTTAATGTGTTCCTTATCAAGAGTACCTTTAATAAAGGGGAAAGAAATCAAAGAGCAAAAACTAATGTACCGGTATGCAGTATGTACAGTGTATGGCCAATTGTGGTGTGCGTAGTCATTGCACAATAGGAATCCAGCATACAAATGCAATGTTTTATATTATTGTGGAAGTACTTTAAGTCATATGACATTAACTCAAATGATACAGTGTATTAGTTGAATTCATGTTTATTCAAGTCTAGAGACATGTATTTTTTTTCTTTTAGACCAGTTTGAATGTCTAATCTCTGCACTGTTTTAAAAACAAAAGTCTGTTCGCTGTACCTGAAGCGTAATTAACCCCGACAAACCACTGTATGATAATTTCAAATTGGGACAGAAAATTTGAAGTGATGGCCTCAATTGTTTTTAACACTACTTTCCACACAAAATGCTCTGCTGGCCTACAGATTCCATCAATTGCCCCTTCCCATGGGAAGTGGTTAAAAAAAAAAAATCGCTCAATGTGCACCTTGTGAGCCTTCTGTAGTGATGCAAATGCTGTAGACCCCCCCCCCAACATTTCCCGCCACGATTCCGCAACGCGCAAAGATTTTGCCGCATCGTCTCATGACTTTTTTCATTGAAGTCTCCCGCATATTTTGAGACCAAATTTGCGACGTCCGGGTACTCCGTTCTGCAGTTATGTAATGTTTTGCATGAATGCATGTCAACCTGAAAACAGCTCAAATTCATGATATCGCGTGCAAATCCAATGCAAATTGTGTCTTTTTCTTGTTAATTTGATATTAATTAGATTGTTTCCACCTTTGACCAGTGAAATTAATCAATTGTAATGTAGATAAGCTTGAAAAAGCGCCTGCAACAAATTTTGGCAAAAAAAACCAATAGAAAACAAAAGGTAAAAAAACATTAAAATACATAAGAAATTAACAAAACAATAAAAAAACAAAAGAAACTGATTTTGATTTTGCTATTTTTTTTTGAAAGAAAATTGTTTGATGTGTCTTGAGGAACTCTTACACAAAAATTTAGCAATCCTTCAATCTGTTTTATGGAGTTATAGGTGAAAATATGATTTCATACGTAAATTTGCATAATTAATTTCCTAAAAAAAGAAGCAAATATCTTTTTACTGTATGACCACGTAATCTCATGGTTGACATCTGGCTCTATCATCAGGCAAAATTTTGCCAGACCAGGACCTGTCCATTGGAGTCTTATTCACTTATTTCATGGTTAGTAACGTTACAATACACACAGGCTGTGGTTAGTAACGTTACGTGGTTAGTAACGTTACACATTTTGACTGCTGTTCTTTCTAACTTCTATAATGATTAGTAATACTTATTTTTGTATTTCAGTTAGTCATTGGACACAGCAGGAAAAATTGAAATATTATCATTCATAGACACTTTATACTCTCTGGAGGTAAATAATTTCACTTTTTGGTTAGTAACGTTACACGACTGTCCAATGGTTGGAGAAATGCACACATGTTTGCATTTCGAAGACATGTAAGTTGATTTTACTTAATCTATCCATGAAAGCACTGCATTGCCTCTATGAATTCAATATTTGTGGCTAGAAAATGGCATTTACCTTGACTAGCTATCTTCTTTGCTATTATGGAGATTTTGCTGATGAAATTCAATCTGAAAGATTACTTGTTCAAAATTGGTGAATTCAATACCTAAAACTATCAAGATACCCTGAAAAATTGTTTTTCCTGAATTATCAATGTGTTCTTTCTGAAGTCAAACACAAAAATCAAGGAAAAAACCAAATTGAAATTTTATGGTCATGTCCCTCTAACTGCGGAATTGCCCATGTGAACATGATTTGCTGGTATGAATAGGGCCTGCATGAAAGGGAGCACAGTAGTTTTGAAATAATTGGGTGCCGCTTTATCGGGTACACTGCTTAATTGATGTACAGGCTGCACAAGAGGTTCTGATAGATGTTATATACTTACCTAATAATCAGGTAGGCATTTCAGGTAACTGATGAGAAGTTTTCTGGTCAAGACCTGATCTACAAACTATTTTCATTGTTTCCTGCAGAAATTAACTGACATGTCTTTAAAATCGGTGAAGATACAAATTTTGGAGAAACGCTTGCTAAGTAGTGCATGCATGGGGCAGGATGAGAACTTTTTTGAGTGATGTTGGGGCTATAAAATGTAGATTGTCTACACAATTATGCTGAGACACTACAGCTGTACATACCTCTTGCACACATGGAAACTTGGGGCTTCTGTGAAGGCTGTTGTGCAAACTTAGTCATTACCACTTGCATCAGACATGTGAGCTACGACTAAATGGCGACATACCATACAGTGTGTCTGGCAGAGATATAGTAGGTTCATAATCAGTATGGGGTATTAATGACATGAATGAAATGCGCGTTCTCAGTAAATCAAGCAAACTGCTTATCAGGCACGAAATGCTATTCCAAACACAACCCTATTACGTGGAGACTACTGTATGTGATTTTTCTCTAAGCTAGGTGTTGCAGTTGGTCAATTTGTATTTGATTTAAAGGTGAGAACTGTTTTCCAATCCTGTCTATTCATCACATATGTCTATATACTTTATTTGTCTTCATAAAGTGAGTATCTTAACCCGTTGTAGAAGAGTCCCTAGGATACTCGGGCGGGTATCTTAGGGAAATGCATGTTATAGCAAAATCAGTCTATCCTCAGTGGGGTTAATTGGTAAAAGAACAAAATGAAACCTTCATCTTACTGACAGAGCTGTTATGCTACAGAATTGTGTTCCATTAAAGGAATACTGGAGAACAAGAGGGAAAATCCCTCTCGTTACCGCTTACCACAATTTATTACTGTCAGACACTCTCAGATCAACATAAGGCTGGAAAATGACATTCTTTCAACAAAATTAGAGCAAAGCATTCACTTGGCAAAATTTTGCCAAAAATTGAAGGAGCACATCCCAAAATTTTTGTGGCTTATCTTACCAGGGTGAACTATCAAGAAACATGACATTAGGATATTCTTGAGACGTGTCAATGGGATCATGGGTGTATGGACTGAGAAATGGGTAACCTTCAACAAAAATGTCTCTAGAAACCATGATACAGAGGTATAATGAAGGATTGATCAAGAGTAGTGCTTGCCTCATGAAAATTCTGTAGGCCTTTGAAATGGAATTCCCATCAAAGGAAAAGTTACCATAAATCTATAAATACTGAAACACACAAAAAAAGGAACTAATCATTCAGGATATATTGACCATAGAACCAGGAATACCAAAATGTCAGGAAATTGTCAGACATAGATAGCATCATGTGGGCACCCCCCACCCCCACAAAGTCCAAATGTCACTGAAAAATATAAATTTATCTCTTATTCATTCTATTCATGAAATGACTCACTCCTTACTTTCTTGATTCGATACTTTCTTTATGACTTTGCTGCAGGCATAAGTGGGATAAGTTGCCAAACAAACTTGCTGGGGCTGCAGCAGATACTAAGTGGTCTGTAAAAGCCCTGAAAGCTCAAAAATCTCTCCAATGATATACCACACTATTAGGAAGTTTTGTAAGCACATAGAGTCTCCTACTTTATCATGCACTATTATAAATTATGCAAATTGTTCTGTTATGATTATTGAAGATGTTTACAAATAGGCTTAAGAATGTAGCCAATCAAAATCACTTTTACTAAAAGCAAGAGATCAATCACTCATAATACTGTAAACAAATTCTACGCTCTTGTTCAGAACAAATTATCCTCAGACATCTTGACTTTTGAGCAAGTTCTACATGTAGCTGACTGGCATTCACCCATAAAGGTACACAAATAATAGTTCATAGACCCATTTCATAAATTAGATCATGAACAGATTTAAGCTTATGACATTCAGTGAAAATACTGCTCACTCTCGGGTGGTTGGATATTGACAATGTCGTGCATATTTCACCATTGTACTTACCCTTGAGTGTGCTGCATTTCCACTATAACACAGTCTCACCTGTGCATTATGATTTAGTATGATCAGCTTTTACCCCTACTCCAGGAGGGCACTAATAACATACGCAGGAAATACAGTGCCTTCCTCTACGTGGAATTTAACACTTAAAAGGAAATTATCACAGTTGTGCTACACTTACATAACTTTTTAGACAATTTGGCTGACATCACAAATGAGAATATTTCACATTTCTCAGGAGTTTACACAGATGCACATCTCAGCCAACCCACGATCTGGCAAAGAAGAATGTCAATCGCGCATTACTCTGGACACATTAATCAAGCAGTCTTTACTATTACGCGTGGAAAAAAGTTTTTCCTTGTAGAATCTTTCTCAATAATACAAGATAAGAAGAAAACGGGCATGGGTGGATTATTAGGTTTTGAGAAAACTATTCTGTGCGAGGTTGGAAACACGAAGATGTTTCTTTCCCTTCCATGCCTCATTTAAGATGAGTATACCCTTTCTTACGCTACTGGTATTAACAATTAGTGTGGGCAGCTATAATCCTACCGGGTTCTGCCTAGTTTACGTACATATGTTCTCTCTGTTCAAGAAACTTTAATGGATTATTCTCTGAAGGTAGTCATCGCTGTCATGAAAGCAGCGCTTCCCCAGATTCAAACCCTTAGTCTCTCCTAAGAAATGATGAACTAAATGTGAAAGTATCTGCCGGGTTGCAGCACATCCTTGCAAGTGTTCAACATAGACGCGCCGAGCGTCAGACGTGTGCGTGCGTGTGCGAGAGTTGTGGGGGCAGAATCATGTGCGGTTTCCCTGAATGGGACATTAGCTCTCGTAACAAAACAGGGCACATCTACTACGGCAAGATATAATGCTCCAAATGTCCCCTGCAAACGATCGCAAAGAGCAGTACACAGAGGCAGACAAATGTGAAGGACAACATATTAACAAGAGTGCATAATGGCTAATAATGTTTATGGCCCCGGCACAAATTAGACACAGATCTGTGAGTTTCCCAGTCGTCTATAATGACAAAGGGGAATTCACGTTTCTCCTTCCAACGGTCTGTCCCTTGTTGGGTAAGACGGGCAGTGGGCGTGTCCTCGTACCTGGCATGGGTTCAATCCTGTATATCAATTAGCCACAAAATGGGGATGAATTCATGTAGGAAGGTCAAACATGCTGTTATGAAACATCTGAGAATAATTCAATGAAAGATCAATTTTGTAATCTGAAAAAAAAAGCACCAACCCCCCAAACAAATGTTGATGCTCACTCACACCACGTAGTAATGTAGGGCCTAAACTTTTACTACACTTCAGCAGTTCTCAATGGATCAAACGTAGCCGTATACACCTCACATGCATTGGAAATGTCAAAAAAAAAAAGACAAACTAGGGGTTTTAGAGACTTTGACGACAGAAAAAGAAAGAAAGGACAATTTGCCTGAAAATGCAAGCAGCTCAAGCAATATATTTTCATATATTTGGTTACTACAAATTGTACTATTGATGGTTATCAATCATGATACTGTCTGCTAATTAGCCACTTTGATATTCAGATATCAAAAAGATCATTTGCTAAAGCAATCCTGAGCCATGAAATGCCTTTCTCACCCTAAATCTAGCTCATACATAAAGTAAGTTATTAATTCCTCCTTTATAAATGTATGTAGTTGACATCCTGATGAAGCCAAAATGATCTTCCATCTTTTTCATCCCTTTTCTTTCTTTATTTTTTTTTTAAATGTCAAATTCAAGATACCTAGGTATGCTTAGAGTCAGTATTTCTGATAGTTGCCTGAAAGTTCAGTTTCGCTAGGAGACTATTTTGGGTGCGCATTGCTGGATGATTCTCAAAAAGTCATAGTATATGGTGACTGATTACAGACGATTATTTCACATCTCACCAGCACTTAGTTTAGCTTAGCTTAGTTTAGTTTAGTTTAGTTTAGTTTAGTTTAGTTTAGTTTAGTTTAGTTTAGTTTAGTTTAGTTTAGTTTAGTTCATAAATCTCAATCACCCTTCTGAAGTATGCAAGAAACAGGTAATGATAATTTGGGACATGAAATGGAGATGAACAGATAGATGAAATATATCATACAACAGGCACTAGAAACTGGTAACTTTAATAATCAGTAAAACCCTTTACAAACACTTAATATCTACAAGGTGCTATCAGAAAAGGCAAAGTACACCACAACACGAAGGAAAAAAAAGCGTATTGTTTATAAAAAAGAACAAAAAACTTCCTCACAAGATTTCTTCAGTTTCATTGGTCATCGGGAATGATTAAGTAACATATCCATTTTATATAAGCTAGGTCATGTCCGGATAAAAATTTTGTCAATGCTTGCTGGTAGCTTTCGAAAACTGGGTTTTGTAATCCTGTGGATCACTTAACCCGTGAGGACGAGTCCCGAGTATCCCGTTGAGGACGAGTCCCGAGTATACTCGGGCAGATGTCTATGGGAAATGTGTGTTGTAGCAGAATCAAACTGTCCTCGACGGGTTAATACCAAACAGCCAGTAGAGCTGTCTTCACTGTATCAAAGACACAGGGCAGGGAAAGAATTTAAAAAACAACAATAAACTGTAAGTGTTTTATTGATTTGTCCCTGGTCTATAAAGCATCAGTTTCAGGAGCACATGGCAGGCCCAGCGCACCAGGATGAGCACATGTCATGGCACAAGGTAGTATGATACTTAACACCATAGAGTGAGGTCTTTGGGGAAATCATCCATCAAGGGAAAAGAAAGAGCACATAAAACATTCCAGGGTACTGGTCAAGCCCTGCAGGCATGCTATGACAGAGCCCAGGGAGGTGAGACGAAAGAAAGAGCAAAAACGTGGAGGGGGAGGAGGGTAAGGCCTTGCTGCGTGATTATCGACGACAAGTAACGGTTCTGTATTTCCTGTACAAGCAATGCGGGAGATTTGTCAGGCAATAGCATTATTGCCTGGAGGCAAGGCAGCCAATTAACTTTGTTCGGTCGTTAAGTTATCGCCCTGACTTTATTTACATGAGGTCATGATCAGCATCTCACTTTCATGGATACATGTCAAAAACTTTGTAACTCTCTTTGGTGTGTAATCTGAACCAAACTCTCACCGAAATGTTAACATGACTGCACTTTTACAATCACACAGCCTTGTTGAAAAGAGATGTGGCGCTTCCCATTTAAACCCTATGAGATACATAAATCTTTCCTTTTGCATACCTGAACTTCACACTTGTTTGTTTGGGTTTAAAGAGAGACAGCTCTCAAAGCAGCTAGTTATACTGCATTAATTCACATGGCCTAAAATATTTGTACCGGTGTTGCACCAAGACAATGCCTCAGTACAACATCACGACAAACAGTGCCGTTAACAAACGTATCCACATTGCTTTTGCTATCTTGTAACTCCGATGCAGTTCGATGATAGCCCATACACATTGCAGACGGTCGTTCCCCAATGAAGCACATGTTTTGTGTTTGCATACAAATCTTTGGCAGCTTTGCCCACAGACAAAAAAAGAGAGAAAAGAATAGAAGGAACAAAAATTGCCTGCACACATTTCTACCTCTGTTGTCATGAACTGCTACTGCTTTTTATATGGCAGCCCCGTTGTAAAAAAAAAAAAAAGAAAACAAAAGGATGGAGTGTAGGATTAACAAACTGAGACTAAAGTGGACAGGGTGAAGGAAAACGACATGAAGAGTCAGAACCCACACAAGTGAGAGCAGATTGTCATAAGAAATTATAACTCATTCTGTTTTACAAGAATCTTTGGAAAAAATACTATTATCTAAAAATGAATCCATATCCATGACATTCCCATCTTATTTGAGTCTGTACAAAAAAGGCAAAAAAATAAATAAGAGTTTTTAATCATAACTATCATCATATTATTATTATCATTATTATCAATTTCATTATCATTATTATTATCACTATTATTATTATTATTTTTATTATAATATGATAATAATAATTATTATTATTGTTATTATTATTATTATCATTATTATCATTATTATTATTATTATCATCATTATTTTCATCATCATCATTATGATTATCACTCTTCTTCTCGTTATTATTATTATTTTCATTTACTAATTGTCAACTTTAGATCTACCTCATAAAATATGAATTACAGTATGCCATTAATTTCCAGAGTTTTTCACGATATTAACTCATATTCTACATCTTTTCTAGAAACCGACTGACCCCCTCAGTATTGTTAACGGCAGAGTGTTTGATCAGGGAGGTAAATTGACCTCTTGAAGATTTTGTAATGGAGTTGTACTGTGACACCTTCACATTGCCGCCTGTCTCGGTACAGCAACAGGGCGGAAATAAGATGCACCCTAGTTGTATCAATTTGTAACAGGACTGTATCGAAACAACTGCACTGGTGAAGTTTGTAACCAAGGTACACATTCACATTGCCATCTGTCTCGGTACCATTGAGGTACACCACCGATACAGCATCGGGACAAATGGGCAATGTGAATGCAGTTTAAATGTCATTCTGGCAGGAGTCAAAATCTGGTACAGTCGGAAATGAGGTCACACACAGGTAGGGAAGGCCTTGGAATATAGGTCCTACTCTACCAGCACTTTGCCCACAAGGAGTAACAGAATGAGTATCACATGACCTCTGTCTGTTGCGTAACTGAATGAGTGTCACATGATCTCCGTCTGTTGATGAGTGCCACTCAGCGAAGATTCCGGTCTTCCACACCATCCCACCCTAGTCCCTAGCTCTCTCACTGTCCACCTATGCCTTAACCATAACCATAACTGGAGTTGCAGGACATGTGATGATTCATTCCATGTAGCAGTTCAAGGTGACATAATTCAAATCAGGGTTTGGCAAATGCCATGTAATGTCACCTTATCTAACCTACCTATTCTGTAACACTTTTCAAGTAGAATTTCTGAGTGATACAAATGGTATGGTACTATATATGCTGTATGTGAAATTTGAAACCAAATGATACCAAACAAACCAAACAATATGCAGCAACTTCAAGAAAAAAAAGAGGCTTGTGTCATGGCTATTAACAAATTTGTGAACTCATTGATGAATGAGTTTGATATTCAGTGAGAACACTCTTTCTTTTAAAAGTGTAATGGTAAAATTTTCATTCTCATTTCTCAAATACAATAGTTAGCAAACCATGGTCCAGAGGTGTTCAAAGCCATAATGAGCTTGCTTCTGAATGTGCATTGGTCATCTGAATGGCTTTGGGCTGCTGCAACACATTTGAGGACACAGAGAGAATTAGTTTGACTTTACGTTCACTTGTGCTGACAAGCTGCATATGCGTAAAATTTATTGCACATAATAACGCTATGGGTATGTGTCTATGCAGCATTTGTCTGTGTGTCTGTGGTAGAACTTTTGCCCGAATGCCACTGTGAGTTGTTTGATTGACGCACTGCTGTATGAAATGTCATCTGCTGCTTGTAGCGTACCTGGAGGCTCTTTAGTGCCTGAACAGCCTGTTACTCTAAAATTCAATGACGACACTAATGTCAGATGAGACCTTCTTGCAATCCGCAGTGTCTCATAGTATGATGCATCATTGCATTATTGGTGAAAACCAAACAATCTTTTCTAAAGGCATGACAGAGAGGAAGTAGAATTGTTCATTTTTCTTCTTCTATCGTATTCCAGGCTCCAATTTGAATGTGCCTTGGACGGTGCGTGTGTGTGTGTGTGTGTGTATTTTGGATTTGGTTATCATCAACAAGGAAGGGTATAGAGAAATGGGAAGCAATAGGGCATTAAGGCTAGATGATACTACTATGTCACAACAATATTGAGCAACACTGATTCATACGAGGTGGGGGGGGGGGGGGGGGGGGGAGTGGAGGGGTTAAATTCCAGCCACGATACACAACAGCAGACAGCCAGACGCATGGTTTTTGCGGTTGCAGCAGCTGCCCAGTTGGGAGCAGGCACGAGAGCACATTGCCCTCCCAGAGTCAAACGGCGTTCCAGTGAACTGCTAACCAATTGCTTCCACGATCCCTCCACTAGCATTGAATGCTTTCCAGGCTCTGAACTTTTTCAACAAGTAGGGAGTAGGAAGAGGTAGGGCTTAGGTTTGGAAGTGCGGCTAAACACAATGGCCCGAATTCACGAAGGTGGTTTATTTCATTTACACCATGGTTTATGCAAATTTCTTCTGCATAAATACGATTGACAGATTACGCATGCCAACCGATGTCCACGAGCAAAAGAATGCTTATTTTAGACCATGGTCTAAATCTATACCATGGTCTAAAGTTTAAACAACCTTTGTGAATTCGGGTCAAAACGTAGAGGTTTGATTAAAAGCGCTTCGACACATATAGTTAAAAGCATCAAATTAGCAGCGCATTGCATGAAATAGTAGAAATGATTAGAAAGTCTTAACCTGTTACTTTACTTTAGCTCTCTTAATCAGATGATGCTGCTGCATCTTCATGAATTATTCATGAACCAGATGCAAAAGATTGTAAAAATTTAAATTTTGCTAATCAATTTACAATGTATAGACACATGCCATCATTAACCACCATGCTACTTTGGAATGTATCGATGAGATGTAGTAGACACATAAACCTTTAACTTCACCACATGACCATTCCGGCTATGAAGTGTGAAAAGGTTCCAGCTGTACGCCAAAGAGAAAAGAATGGGCGACCCATCGAACAGCAGTCGTGGTATGGTCAGTTAGGACAGAAAGGGCGTTGCACCATCCATGAATGAGTAATACATGGGAGTAATTAGCCGCAATTGGCAGATGATGAACCAAACAGCATTGCCGGAAATTTGTTGGAGCTAAGTATGGTCAACGATATTTTATACAGCTGCAATGAGGAAAACATCCACAAGAGTATGAAAAACACAGCCTAATGAAGCCATATCATTTCTCACCTACATTTCTGTGAACTCTCCCTCTTTGATAAAAAGAATTAGGTAACTTAAAGTTCAAAGGATGCATATGTGATAATGCAACTGCACTTACATTTTACATAGGGGCAGCATTCTTATTTGTATTATATGATTTTTGATGATAGCATAGCACAGAATTTCAAGAACAAGTTCATCTTATACATGTGGATTGAGTGAAAGCAACAATTATTAGTAGAACAAATCAATGAGAGTTTGAAGAAAATCCGATGTTCTGTTTAAAAGTTATGAATTTTCAAAGTTTCTGCACAGTCACTGCTGGATGACAAGTCTATTACAGTTTGTGCTGCCAAATGCATTGAATAATAAAAGGAAAGTACAGTGTACAAGGAGAATTCCGCAAAGTTTCATATTTTTGGAAAAAGTACATATTCCCTCGACTTGTTGCTGATCATGTTAAGAATAATCATTTTCCCTACCTTCTAAAAGTGGCAGGTCTAGTGGTCTTTATCATTATGTGAGAAAAGTAAAAATATGTTGAATGTTCTTTTTATTTTCTTTTACATCATTCTACGCAAGTGACATCACAAGCTGTGGTAGTCTTTTCATCCAATGATGGTGGCACTGAAACTTTAAAGATTCATTTAAAAAAATAAACATTTGAGTGGATTGTCCGGTTTTTCTCAAATTTTCACTGATGTGTTCAACTGATATTGCAGCATATGTTCAATCTACATGTATGTATCAAGGTTGACATGTCCTTCAAGTCCAAAAGATTTTTTTCCCCAAGGATATTTAGCTTGAAAGACAAGCCCCCCTCTCCACCCCCCCCCCCCCCCAAAAAGAAAACAAAAGTCATGTTGCATGCTTTAATACTACAGTTCAGTATGGTCAATTCAATGTTTTCATTTTCAAAACAATGAGAGGTGTATGTTGTTTTTTTTTTTACCTTTCAAGGCTTTTGTGCCAGTCTTGTAGTATCTATGAGAGATATGAAACAGCTGCAGTGTGTGCTGGGGGCAGTGGTAAATCTCTCACTGAGGTGCATGGGCTCAAAAAGTTATCACTGCACTTGGCTCAATGCCTGCAGATGTAAATGACATCGTGCCCTTACAGCAATGCCACTGCAGCTAGTAGTTTGCAATAAGAGAAATTTTCTTCAAGCGTGTGTCATGTCCGCAATGAATGATTTTACATTCATGTAGGCCCTTTTTTTTGGGGGGGGGGGGTTGTATACAAAATGAATATATAGCCTCTACAACATTAAAGGTCCTGTTTAACTTTATGAGCAGTGATTTTAAAAAGTGTTCAATATATATCACATTTGATACATATGTGACCGTGCACCTCAAAACGAACATAAAGTCGCACTGAAAATAAGTGAAATGGGTCAACCTAGCCGAACTTGACTTGTTCATATTTTCTGAAAGAGCGGGTCTTCTTTTACATTATGCTAAAATTTGGTATCATAAAACGGGCAGGAAAGTGTGTTTTTTTAGCAGTTTATCTCGAACATTTTTGGTAGAATAGTGTGATTAGGTGTGTCTTTAGAATCCCTTTTTCAGTTCTGAAAAACCTTGTCCACACTCTTCACTTTCAACTCTAATAACTTTTGAAAGGATAGTGCTACTGCTTTGAAAGTTGGCATTAATTATGGACAGAATATGTTAATGAGGCATGCTTAATTTCAGTTTAATCTGATAATCCCTTTTATTGTTGTTACTTTGGTGGTTTACTTCCTGTTTTTTGTCCCATTCATCGCACAGCCAGCTCGGTTTGGTAAAGATTAAGCGCTTGAATAGACACTGTACTTCAGAGCCTCTTTTCTCAATTCACACTTTTCCTGAGTTTGTGCTTTCTTATATTTAGGTTAGGAGAGTTCATTTGATTTGAGTTATACATCATTTTAAAGCTTAAAGTCTGCTCTTTCAGAATATGGTCTTAACTAAAAATTCATGTCTGGCAACTTTTTGTTTGTTTTGAGGTGCAGGGTCACATATATGTGAAGGTCAGCTGTATCATAGAACATCCTACCTTATACAAAATTTGCAATAAATCCTAAAGTATAAGGAGATATCACTGTTTTCTCAGTAAACCTTAACTGTAGACTGCTTAGTCTGGAAACATTTTTATCATAACTATTGTTCACATTTTGTATATTTAACAATGCTTAAAATCCATTACACTGATTAAATTGTTGCATTGGTTGTTTCTATCCCTATTTCACATTTTAGAACTACTATTTTGAAGCCCTAATGCTGGGTTGTTGTTTTATATATATACAAATGGTAAATTATGCCTTTAAGAGGTGATAACTAAAATCTTATCATGAGAGTTTAGTTTATTAGCAAATGAAAGTTGGCAACAGGGTCACTTGTCTATACATCCATTCCCCCCAGAAGGTGAACATGCCAGACCGTATTGTGCTATGGTATACATGTAGATGTAGTAAAGCACAGTTTTGAATAAAACAGGTGGTACAATGATTGATTAATGTAAGAATTCAACTGCCATTGCACTTTGATAAATTGTTCTGAACTTTTTCTTGTTTTTTTGTGTGTGTTGATATTGCACAAAAGTCAGCAATAGCCATACTATTTCTTGCTTCTTCTTCTTTTTTTTCCTTTTTTTCCAATAGGGGGATTTCCCAAGTTGGCCCTTCAAATTGGTTCACTGCTCTGCCCAGATGGGACACCACACCAAGATATTTATTGCTATCAGTACAAATCCTTTGATTTGATCAAAGTGTCAACAACCATGTCCCTACAAATGATCCTACAAAAAACAAAAACAAATGATGTTTAGTACATGTTGCTGTTTCATGATCTTATACTAACACCTAAGCCATACGCAATCTATTCCAAGATCATACTTCTGAATCATGTGTATCTGCTATCATGTCTCTGCCAAGTTTGATCAGATTCATTGGGATTTCTTCAACCTGTCCACAGAGGCAATGTTTCATGTTTCCCTTGAACGGCCTTTGTAGACAGGTTTGATTGTACAGTAGTCTCTGCACAATCAGGTATTGCTGCATTTAATAAATGACATACTAAGTAAACAGACAGTTCCAATGCATGTTATATTTACTGGATAAGCGGTTAGGCATTTTTGGGTAGACAGGTAGAGACTGAACAGACAAGCCTCATCTATTTTCATTGTTTGTATTTTTATATAAAGCCAATACACCAGCACCATACATTCTACCCTTCCTATACACACAGTGACACACTAAACCCATTGAGGACGAGTCCCGAGCATATTTGGGCAAGTGTCTACAGGAGATGCGTGTCGTGGCAAAAGCAGCCTGTCCTGACACATCATGAAACATATCTAGCCAGAACTCCACAAAAAACAAAAAATAAGGTAGCTCCATTAAGACTCTACCCTTTCTTTGAAATGTTCATGGAAAAATGAACTTACGATCGCTATTAATGGGGAAAACGGAATTTACGGCTGCATGCAAAGTTTATGATGTCAGTTAAGGTGCATTCTAATATGTCATGTTAATATGACTTGTCCAATGTACAATATACTTTTATGACTGGAAAGTCTGCACTCTTGCAAGGAGTGCCTCAGCATGGATTACCGTTTATTAGTAGGGCCTACCCCTTGCAGTTGGTCATCAACAAGGTAAAGGAAAACATGATAATTCCATTGGGTTTGGATATTATTTTCCTTGAAACCATTACAAAAGCCATCGGGGTTTCTGTGAAGGCTATACATAGAGATGCATCTTTAAACAAGTTGCTGTGACATGTACCGTGCCTGCTGTGAATGTGGTGCAGATCGACAGGTTCATAGTGTTTGGTGACTCTGATGTGAAAGAAACATGCCCTCTGGCTAATCTGGTATTTGTATTCCACTTTTAAATCAGGTATAAAGAAATGCTCTGCCCAACACTACCCAATTATGAGAAGAGTACTATATCAAGTTTGACCCCCCCCCAAAAAAAAAAAATAATAATAATAAATAAATAAATAAAAAAAAATGAATAAATGAATAAATAAAAAATAAACAATAATAATAATAAAAATTTAAAAAATCCATGTTTCTTTAATCCCTGAATAAAATGTGGTTTTTACCTTCTATCAATTCTACAATCTTTTGCTTTCTACCAGGTGACCAAAATCTGGTCATATCCTCTTGTATGCTAATCAATGCACACAAAAGTATTGTATTATCACTATGTAGGTTCTAATCAAGTTATTAGTATAACAGGGATGCCAGTTAGAATGAAAGAGAGGGTCTGAAATACAATGCAAGCTACAAGTACTCTGAACATCTAAGGTTCTGAACTTTGAAAGTACCAGGGCCTGAATTCAGGCTTTTGACTGAAAAATTGGCATCCTGGTATTTATAAGCTAATAAATAAAAACTGAACAGGGTTAGGATGGCAGGAAAGTCCTCAGGGAGAAGAGTGAATGTCATAAAAGTTTACACCACTCCTGCATTCATAACAAAGAAAAGAAAAGCAAGAAAAAGATGTAGTTTAGCTTTTAAGACCTCTATCCAGTAAATTGTTCAGTCAGACATGACAAAAATGTATTCTATTGAATAGAAATAACTACATGTATTTCTTGAATGAAAGCTAAGACTACTGAATGTTAAAATTTTGTCCTCAACCTCTGACTTGCATTAGAGCTATTCTTAGATGGGAAAGGTGAATAGTCTTTTCATGGCTTGTCCTTGTCCTAAATATGACTAAATTTTATCAAAGGCTTCTTGATTTATTGTTGAAAACTGCAGCTCACAGCAGCAAACAATAGTCTTATTGAACAGACTCCTTTGAGCAAAATAGATCCCTGGAAGTTATTGTGACACTTAGAGTGAAGCAATCCCTTTGACACACACAGTGACACACACACATCATCATCATCATCATCATCATCACCATCGTCATCATCACCTACATGTAAGCCTACTTCTCATCAATCAGTACTCTATCCAGCAAAGACTTTCCCCTTGAATTTTTGTAGTTGCTGTAAAGTTGTCATGCCCGTTGATGTTGGGCAATATTTACAGGTGAAAAATGAGACCAACGCAGTGAAAGCTGTTACCCAGCAGTAGCGTAATTGGTCTAAGAACGGATACTAGCTCAGTCTCCTCATTAAAACTATGTGGGAGAACGGAAGTGCTGACTGATGACTGCAGGGCAAACACTAAAGATGTTTAATAGCCATTATTTGACTCAACATAATTTGACTTGACTTAACTTAGAACCATGAGTGAAATATAATGGAAATGCAAACAGATCGAGAGTCAAGTTTCTCATTCGATTGTGGTCGTTGCAAGTCTTCCATACTGCAACTTCAACAGCCTTCACAGGCAGCCAACTTTCCACATTGTGTATAAATTATGGGACGTACACTAGAGACCAAGAGACACGAATAAAACATGGATCTGGGCAGGTGTATTCTGAAGGGAGAGACGTTTTCTGGTCTGCACTCTCAATCCAAAGTTCTGTGAAGGCTATTCTCACTTGAAAATACCGCCAAGCATTTAAATCTTAAGGACTCCCTCTTCATTTCCCACTACTCTATGAAACTACTGCTTTAGATGCTTTGGCAGTCTCACTATACTTCAGGTATGTAATGCTCTTGAGCAATAACCCCATCTACCTACAGTATTTCCATCTGAGCAGAGTGTTTCTAAAGCTCGAGGGAGCTTGTCAAGCATTACATAAGTGGTCTGCCCGCATCTCCTGCATGCTTGAGACGCAGAAGTTGGTAGAAGATGGTGTAGACTGCTGGAAATGTTGCGCATCGTAGCCATGGAAACACACCAGATTTCGTGCAATATGAATTCAGACCAAAATAAAAAATGCAAGTTATTGCCCTTGCACTTTGGAGAACCCTCAAGTAAATCTCTCCGGAAGTTTGAAAGTTTGTCGTGTTTCAGCAAACTTTCACCTAATCTCTTCAAGTTTTCTCCATAATATTAAGTCAA
This sequence comes from Diadema antillarum, assembly GCF_040938485.1. NCBI lineage: Eukaryota > Metazoa > Echinodermata > Echinoidea > Diadematoida > Diadematidae > Diadema > Diadema antillarum. Next base: position 363,718 of record NW_027271332.1, read on the forward strand.
TAGCAGGAAAGTTACTCCCAATGAAAACACTAAGAAAAGTCTGACAAGAGAGAGGCCTATCAGAATCTTAAATGTTGGTATATTTCTGTAAGTCAGCAAACACTTCCACATATAAAACTCTTAAAATAACCATCTTGGTCCGGTCAATAATGAGGTCAAAATGTATGCTTTTCACACTTCACATCTTCAGATGACATGAAGTCTAATATTTCTGAAGGGTTCTTCATCTGTGTGCATTTTCCAACTAAAGGAGAATACTGTACCACACTGTGTCTGATGTGACTCTCTAAGTACTCTTTCTGGAGGATATTTCAATAGCCGGCCATATGAAGTGTGAGAATTGCTACTTCTTATTTTGTGGCTAAGAACCACTACTAGAAAACATGATAGATTCGTGGCATGAAATTTTTCACGAATTGGAGCTGACTGCCTTTTTTGTGGCATGAAATATTCATGAATTGCCACTGGCATTCAATGCACATAGTGTAGACAAGAACTTTCGCATGCAGTTTAATTTCGCGAATCTTGATGCTCGCAAAATTAAAATGCACGCAAACACTCCTCGTTTTACAGTTCACACCTTTTCTTTATTCTTCAAGATTTGTAGTAGTTGTTGTTGTTTACTGAAGAATCACCTTTAACGTTGACAAGTATGAACTGCTCATGTCAAGGTTGGCACGCTGAATGACCTCTAGGTGAAGACATAAGGAGGTACAGCGAGGCCAAGTGTCAGTCAGGTTTTTAACTGCCTGCTCCTTCCGTCAGTCACATTCAAGTTATCATGCATGGCAGATGAGGCCACTTTAGGAAGCTCCTCTTTCTTTAAGGGTTGCTGGCCCCACCCCCTTCGTCTACCCCCTCCCCCTCCCCAACACCACCCCTTCTTAAGATGACATGAAGAAAAGACTGTGGAAGGCATAACTGTAATATCAAAATTCATACTTTTTTTTTCTTTTTTTTTGGAGGGGGGGGGGGTAAGGTGGAAGATTGTATTGCGGATTTTGAATTATAATGAGTTTCTCAGTCAACATCAGGGTTAGGGGAGATTACATATTCTCTGGAGGACGGTCATCTTTCCCTTGCCAAACCAAAGATTTGGCTCTGTGGGGAAAGCCCCTGATGCGTGCCAACTGAGCTGGGGAGGAGTATTGCTTGGAAGACATACCCAGCTTCAAGTATTATAGCATTTTCTATAACTATTTTTTTTTGGGGGGGGGGATGGGAGGTGGTATGCCAGGATGAATTAAGTTCTCTTGCTTTTGCCTGAGTTGCTTGGGAAGCAGGTAAGGCATTCTGAGAATTGATTCACAACCACACACGGCAAACCTTCGAGGTGAGCTGGAAAAAGAAGTAGTTCTTATCAAAGGGGGTGGGGGGGGGGGGGGTTAATTAAGTAGTAAAATATAAAACAGCAGTGTACAATAACATCCTAAGCCTGCCACTTCCTGTATTCATCAAATAGCCTTGTTATCATGAAGTTTGTGTCATATTCAAATAACTTTGAGGTTTTCCCATACAAACCTAGTATCTTGAATGTCACTTCAGACCTCTGCGAGACAATACATCAGTAGTATTTGAAAAATTCTCATGAACAAAACTACATGAAATAAAATTCTAATTGTAGAGCTATATGCCTGGCCACAAGTTGAAGCCCTCTCAGAAATTCAATTGGACCTGAAGCCAACGATACTTGTATAAACATTCCAATTTGCTAGGATTCATATGAACTAAGTCTAAAGAGGGTGGTACAGATTGTATTAAAGGACAAGTTCACCTTCGTAAACATAAGGATTGAGAGAATGTAGCAATATTAGTAGAACACATCATTGAAAGTTTGAGGAAAATCAGACAATCCGTTCAAAAGTTATGAATTTTTGAAGTTTTTTTTGCAGTACCCGCTGGATGAGAAGACTACTGCAGTGTATGAATAACTTAGATGTCACATGCGTACAACAATATAAGGAAAATGTAAAGAGAATTTCACAAAATTCCATCTTTTGAAAAAAATACACATTCCCCTGACTCGTTACCGATAAATGTTATGGGTAATATTATTCCCCCTGCCTTTAGAAAGAGGCAAGTCAATTGCTCTTTTATTATGCGAAAAAAAGTGAAAATATGTTGAATTTTCTTTTATATTTTCTTTATACTGTTGTACGCATATGACTCACAAGCTGTAGTAGTCTCCTCATCCAGCGGTTCCAACACAAAAATTAAAAAAATTCATAACTTTTGCATCGATTGTCCAATTTTCCTCAAACTTTCACTGATGTGTTCTACTAATATTGTTGCATTTTCTCAATCCTTATGTTTATGAAGGTGAACTTGTCCTTTAAGCCCTTGCAGGGTCAACGACCTTGATAGGGTTTGAGGATGACACACAGACACTTGGTCAATTCCTCACAGCAGGCTATGTGAAAAAAAAAAATCCGAACAAACCAAACAACAGAGCAGGTACGTGGAGAAAGCAGCAGAATCCCTATCAGGCAAACTTACTGTTTTCACTGTGAATTAACTGATACAAAACTATTGCAAATACTAGCACTTTGAAAACAAAACATCAGGAGCATTGTAGCACTCTAGAACAGAGTGTGCAGTGAAGATTGAAAAGGATATATGGGGTTGGCGGAGAAAGAGACGGAGAGATAAAGGCTGCGTTTATCTAAAAAATTTCTGAGGCAGAATCACGATCCTAAACGTGTTTGAGGCATTTTCAGAGGTTAGATAAACGCAACCGTGTTTTCAAACGCATTTAGAAACGCCGTTTTGAAACGCCTTTCAAAGGGCGTTTTGAAACATGTTTGAGACCACTATTGCCGTTCTGTGAGTAGATAAACACAATGCCGTTTTGAAACGCGTTTATATCTCAAGGTCAAATCCCAGCTGTTTCTGGTTGTGCTCTCTACCCATTATTTGTGTGTGACTGATGAGGCATGTTTGGTGGTATGCAGTTGACCTTTACTTCCCAGGTCAAATGGCGCAAAGCAGCTGTGCAGTGGCATCACTTGAATCGCGATTGTATGATGGTTAGATAAACGTGGCACCCTGAGAATCGCATTTCAAACCACGCTTGCAAACACCGTTCTAAACGTGTTTTGAAACGTGATTCTCCCTCTCAAGTTAGATAAATGCAGCCTAAAATACATACACTGTACTTCCTCTATTACAGACCCAGCTAATTTCTAACTGTGCTCACTGAATGATATCAGGCAGGATGATGAAATATAATAGCATACTTTGGTGCATGCCTGTCATGGCCCTGCTAAATTATATAAATATGAAATAAAGCGCATCGCAACCAATGGTAAAAAATATCTTTAGCTGAGCCAAGTGATATGATGTACCAATCTACTGATCCATTACAAGTGGGAACCAGTTGTGAATCCCAATGGGAGAAAATTGGATAATTACACAGATTTTGCTATTCCCCTCCCCCTAGAAATGTCTCCTTCTACACATGGCAGACACATCAATGTAACAACCGACAACACTGAGATTGAATGGCCATGGCTCATGGTCACAGAAATCATCAACAGGCAAAGTGAGATTGCGATTGCAGCTTCATATTCACCTTCTCAAAGTCAACCATTTGTGATAAAGTAGAGGAAAGGGAGAGTGAATATAATGACAATGTATAAGCCAAAATTCTCTGAACTGCATTGACACTCTATACTTTCACACAGTGGTGAAGGAAGTTGATGGTGTACTGTGGTTTCCTCGTCTAGACACCTGACCCTATTAAAAATACTGGCAGATCATCAGTGAAATTTCACAGGGCCTCATTTTGCACAAAGGAAGGGGGACACATAACAACAACAACAGCAGCAACAACAACGAGTACCCTAGAGCCATTGATCTCTATCAAAAGTTTTGGTGATTTTTGACGTTTTAATTTTGCTGTAATCAGGCAGAGCGTTCCAACAGAACAACACAATCAATTTATGTTTCACATGATAACTGCTGACTCCACTACATGAAGAATGAAGTGAAAGCTATTAGAACAATGTTTCTTGGAAACAAGAGTTATTAAAACATGGCATGTACAACATTTGCCTGGTACAACTAGTAAGCCCTTGGTCTGCGTGTGTGTGTGCATGTGTGTGTACCAGTATATTCCTACACCTGTGTACAGCCGTACGTGTGTCAGCATTAAGTCCAACCTTCAAACAGGTCTCATTGCTTTGTCACTGGTCTTGACTACTGTATTAAAAACCAGAAATATTTGTGGCATGAAACTTTTGTGAATTGGATGTGATGGCCTTTTTTGCATCATTAAACTTTTGTGAATTGCCCCTGGTACTCAATGCAGTGTGTCTCAGAGAAATACTTTTGCGCGCATTTTACTTATAGCCAATCTTACATTAGGTCCTCGAATGTTATTACCTGTATGTGTACTATATTTTTTGTTTGTTGTTCTTATATCTTCTGTGATACTCTGTTGCAACTGGATACATACATCTAATGCACTCTGTTCTACAGCCCCATGAGTATCTTTTTAGGTAGAATGAGCACTTTATAAGAGTACTTCTGTCATTATTATTATTATTATTATTATTATTATTATTATTATTATTTTTATCATAATTTGTGGAAAGTTTTGGTCACACAAAAATGCATGGTTCTACAGTACTGTAAAAGTGGATATTTTCGCGCGACTAATTTTCGCACTTGGCCAGGTAAGAAGAGTTTCGCATGTTGTTAATTCCGCGGAATCAAGAAATCATGCACAGGGACATATGGCAAGCAAAAACATTTGTGTGCTCTTATTTTTGCGCTAGTTTCTAGTTGCGCGAAATGAGCGAAAATTTCAACACCGCGAAAATTTCCACTTTTACAGTACTCCATAAACATGGTGATTGATAAATATGGTGATCATTGATATACTGTATCATCAAGCACTGAAGACACATCTCAACACAGCCCTCTCCTGTGTTATGATAAATCTACTCTATACAGGATGATTTGTGGGCTGTTTCATTTTTTAATAGCAGGTAGCAACTCAAGAACATTCCCCAAATGACTAGTCATGTATTTTTGGTTCCGTGAGAGTGTAACACCATATTGTGATTCACTGCAGGAACAATCGCAGGAAGAATCAACAAGACCACTACAGGAAACCAATGCCTTGCGAAGCACCGTCAATGCTCTTGAAAACATAAATTGAAGTTTGAACCCATACAGGGTACCAAGATTATACCTACATGACCGAAAGTAGTGAATGAAATTGTAGTGTCTAAAAGAAAGCTACATAAAAAACTTTTCTTATGTAGCTGGAAGTACAATGTAAGCACAGCACTCACATGCTTTCTGACAATATGTGCACTTGATTTTTGAATAGCACTAAGAAGTTATCAATGTTAGCACAAGGTAAGTGCCAAAATGTGTCTCGCCCATTCACGTAGAAGAAATTATTGTTTTTCTAACTACTGGAAATTCATTGACCCCGCCTACGACCTTTGACCTTCAACTCCGCAAGGGACTTTACCAGCCAAGTTTGGTCACAAACGGACATATGGATCAAAAGTTATGAGCCATAATCGAAACGCACCATAAAATCTTAACATTGGGCCCTAAAAGTTTGTTGACCCCTGTCTATGACCTTTGACCTTGTGATGAACTTCACGTTTGGTAAAATGTGTTATTTTGCATAACCACTCTCCCTCCAAGTTTGATTGAAATTGAAGTCCTCAGTAGAGAGTTATTCAAGTTTTTGTAGCGTTACGGACGGACGGACAGACACCACAGGCGAGTCCTTAGTCTCCCCTCACCTCCGGTGGGCTCGACAAAAACTATGGAAAACTACAATGGAAATAGAAAGTAATGGTCTTTCATATAAGATGTAAATCATCGTCTGGTCTTGAATTATGTGACGTCATGTGATTTCAGTATTTACAAATTATTTACATGTCTATGAATAATGAACACTAAATTACAAAGAAACCTCTAACGAAAAATATCGATAGCCTTTATAAAGAAAGACAATTATCGATTTTTAAATCTTTATACAGAAAAACAATTATCAAGTTTAAAATCTTCATCCTGCAAGCTTTCCGATGGTATATAACTTATAGTATGGTATATTTATATGAAAAAATATCAAATAAAAACTTAATAGATTTGCGCTCTGCGGACTAGTGTGTCATAAACACTATGGATGGGACTACAATAAAGTAGACCTATACATATGTGTACAGCAGTGTTTGATCTCACATAGATGTAGACCTATTCTGTCAGCAGCCTGTATTGTCACAAATGTATACACTAGTAGTTATGTACATGTATGATGTACTGTATGCATGGTTGTTTTAATGTGTATGTACACAGGTGGACCAGATTAATGGAGAACATTCTATGTGGTATAGATATAGTACATACAGGCTGACCAGATCAGTGGAGAATTTTCTAGGTGGTATACAATGTAATTACACAGTACATGCATGTAAGAGGAAATACATTATAACTCACTCAATCTAGAATGATTTCACCCATTTCCAGAATTTTCTGGGAAGTGCTTACATATTTGGCTGAGTGAGGCACTGTCCCTGTAGCCCAATGTGATTGGTAGTTATTTTTGGCAATGATGTTTTGTACATAGATAGGCAGTGAGTCATCCAGGATTCCTGGAACTTGGACTAGCTAGTAGGTTGGAGAGAGTTATAGAATGTGCTAGAAGGGGGTGAATAGATAGTATATAAGCTAGAGAAATTCTGCAGTAGGCAGAGTACCCAACACCTCTGCTCTGAGAGTTACGTCACTTCTGGCTCTGAAGCGACTTGTTATAGTCAGTCCTGTGTTACCTGCTGACCTGCTATGTTTGTGGAGATAATGCCTGGGAGACATTTTGCCTGCAAAGAATTAATGTGCCTACATTGGAGATAGACTCCATATTTTTCTGTCAGTGGACATTGCTACGGAAAAGCTGTGACGGGCTGGATTCCTAGCTGGACAATATTAAGTGAATCATCATTCAACGCATCAACTGGACGTGGTCGTCACAACATTTGGACTCTGCACGTTTCGCCGTGGACGTATATCGTGGATTTTACCCCGGATCTATACTGTGGACTATCGTAACCTGTACCTCTGGAGTTACGTCAGAGGAATCATTCATCGGTGCATCGCGGATCTTTCGTTTGTGCATCGAGCATCGTATTTGGACATTTCCAGGGATATTGCGTGTAATGCGTACGTAAGTGATTCCATTACTGACTTATATTTGTTTCTATTGATCATTATTGTACTGAGGTGAAACCGATTACCAGTCTGTACCTACAATATCACTGTTAATAAACCGCCTGAACATCAGTTGATTGTTTCTTTTGTGCGATCATTCTCGGAGTGATTTTGGTCGTAACAAAATTGGGGGCTTGTCCGGGAAGTGAATTTAAGCCAAAACTTAGAATTTGGAACGTTCCGGAATCTAGAATATTGGTACAGACAAAATACCAGCTGAGTTGATTGTTCACCTGTATATTGTGTGTAATACATCGTGACAATGTCAATCAGTACAATGGATGTTCAGGCATTTGTTCAGAGGACAGATTTGTCCCTCAAAGATTTGCAAAGGTTACGCAAATGTGATTTGACTGCTATTGCACAGCATTTAAATGTTGATGTTCCACAAGGTGTAAGAAAAGCAGAAATTCTTGACTTAGTGGCTGGTCACATGGAGCTCAAAGAAGAAATTGACACTCCAGATCGAGCTCAAATTTCAGATCAAACACGGCTTGAGCTTGCTAAATTGGAAATGAAGGAGAGAGAAAGGGCAAGGGAATTAGAACTGGAGAAAGAGAAGATGAGATTAGAAATGGAAAGGGAGAGGGATAGAGAACGAAGAGAAGTGGAGAAAGAAATTGAAATGAAGAAACTTGAAGTGGAGCAACAACTGAAATTGCGTGAGATGGAATTGACTCATGCACAGACTGTTGGAAATCATGAAAGGGCTCCCTCTGAATTTGATTTGGCCAAGAACATTCGATTGGTGCCAAAGTTTGAGGAAAACAGAGTTGATGCATATTTTGTGTCATTTGAGAAGGTGGCTAACAGCTTGAACTGGCCACAGGAATTTTGGCCCTTGCTCCTTCAAAGTGTGTTTGTCGGCAAAGCAGCTGATGTGTACTCATCTCTCTCTGAAGAGCAATCACGTGACTATGCTACAGTCAAGAAAGCAGTGTTGAATGCTTATGAGTTGGTGCCAGAGGCGTACAGACACAAGTTCAGAAATTCGTACCGAAAACCAGGCCAGACACATGTTGAGTTTGCTCGTGAAAAAGAAATGATGTTTGATAGGTGGTACAGGTCCCTGAAAGTGGATCAGGATTTTGATAACCTACGTGAGGTTGTTCTCTTGGAAGAATTCAAAAAGAGTGTTGCTTTCAGTGTGAGGTCGCATTTGGATGATCACAAAGTGACAAGATTGCATAAAGCAGCCTTGATGGCTGATGAGTATGAGCTGACCCACAGAAATGACAACAGACCACCTTTCAGGAATTTCTCTGGAAATAAGAGAGACAAAAATCAGTCGAGCAATCCAAAGAATGCTGGTTCTGAAAAAGGCACGAGTTCTGAAACTTCATCGGCACCAAAGCCTCAATCTGACAAAGGGTCCAGTACAAGTGCAAATGTCATCAAATGTTTTCACTGTAACAAGACAGGGCATGTAAAGTCACAGTGTTGGAAGTTGCAAAACAAAACAAAGAAGGACATGGGATTTGTCATGTCAAAAAGTGTCCTACCCGAAAACAGTGTCCCGTTCAGTGAAACACAGGCCATTGAAAGTCAATCTCCCAAATTCAAAGATAGGCTGAAGCAGGTGGATGAGAGCTATCGTAGCTTTTTGTTTGATGGTGAGGTGACCCCATGTACTTCTGGTGAGGCAGGTAAGCCAGTAGTCATCCTGCGGGATACGGGGGCCTCTCAGACGTTGATGGTGGATGGTGGTATGACTTTTCCACCAGATAGTGCAGTGAATGCAAAAGTCTTGATTCAGACTGTTGATGGCAGTTATATGTCAGTGCCACTGTATAGAGTGGATTTGAAGTGTGGCCTAGTTTCTGGTCCTGTTACTGTTGGAGTTGTTCCTGAGTTGCCCATGGCAGGCATTGACTTCTTGTTGGGGAATGACTTGGCTGGGGACAAGGTGGTTGTGTCTCCAGTTGTTTCGGATAAACCAGTGGTGGTTGCTGAAACTGAGCAGTTGCAGGAGGAGTTTCCTGGGATTTTCCCAGATTGTGTTGTGACTAGGTCTCAGGCTCGTAGAGCTGTTCAAGATGATGCGGATTCTGTTGATGTGGAGGAGAATTCCGGTGTTTGGTTGGCAGAAACCTTTTTCAAGGATTTGAATGATGGGGTTGCTGTATTAGGCTCCGAGGCTAACAGTGATGGGCTGTTTAGCAAGTCTTCCTTGGTTGAAGCACAGCAGGCAGACTCTGAGTTGAAAGGCTTGTCTCAGACGGCGTGTTCTGAGGCTGAGGCTGAAAAGGTCCCTGAGTGCTATTATGTCAAAGATGGCATTTTGATGAGGAAGTGGAGACCTCCCCATAGGCCAGCTGATGAGGATTGGACGGTGGTCCGTCAAGTTGTTGTCCCTCCTAGTTACCGCGGTGAGATCTTGAGGATTGCTCACGAGTTACCTGTTGGCGGCCATTTAGGCGTCAGAAAGACAAAGGATCGGATCATGAGGCATTTTTATTGGCCAGGGTTGAATGTGGATGTGGCTGAGTTTTGTAAGACTTGTCACACATGTCAGGTGGCTGGTAAACCACAGCATTCGGTGAAACCGGCGCCATTGATTCCGATACCTGCGTTTGAAGAACCATTCAGTCGAGTTTTAGTTGACTGTGTTGGACCATTGCCTAGGACAAGGTCAGGTCACAAGTACCTCTTGACAATCATGGATATGTCTACACGGTTTCCAGAGGCTATCCCATTGCGAAATATCACTGCTAAGACTGTGGTAGATGCTCTAGTGCAGTTTTTCACTAGGTATGGGTTGCCCAAGGAAGTGCAGTCTGACCAAGGGTCAAATTTCATGTCAGGCATATTTCAAGAGGTGATGTATCGTTTGGGTGTGAAGCAGCTGAAGTCGTCAGCTTATCATCCCCAGTCCCAAGGTGCGTTGGAGCGCTACCACCAGACCCTAAAGACAATGATTAGGGCGTTCTGTGAGGAGTATCCCTAGGGGCAGTGATTTTCCGTTTCAAAAAATTGCCTTTTCCGTTTCAGAAAATCATGAATTCCGTTTCAACATGGTGAAAAAACGGAAATTCCGTTTTCCCATATGAATTGTACATACAAAAAATGCAAATTCCGTTTACATGTATTTGCATGCAAAAATGAACAAAAATTAAATGATTGCTATTTGAAGTTTGTGTACCTGTGTAATCGTGTATACATTCATACATGTTATGCATAGTGTATACCTGATGATTTCCAACCTCTGTACATACCACACACCCATGAAGACAAATGAAATGAAACATCAGTATGACAATTTATTTATTTCGACTGTCAAAACATGCACAGGGCTGTCACTTAACTTTTTTCCTTGGTTGCCAGCCGGGCAACCTATAGAGTTTTTTAGGTTGCCAAATGGTGGTTTAACAAATAGGTTGCCACAGTGATAATGTTCGAAGAGTATTGCATAATGTGTAAATCTGCTAGGTTAATTATGGCGATGATAAAGAGGGCTGTTTACACTGCTGTTTACACGACTGTTTACACTGCTGTCTACAAATTAGAAAAAAATATACAAAGTAAAATAAGTCTCTGAGTCTCAGCTAGTGACTTTATGCTAGTCAAGTGTTTTTATTCCTTTGATTAGAAGCTGCAAACAGAATACATGATAATCAGTTTAATAAGCAGTGTTGATAAAAACTTCAGCACTAAAAGAACGATCAATCTACCTAAATCTTTCTTCAGTCAATACATTGTAATCCAGTTAATCATGCCGTGGGACAGTACATATTTGTGCATCACTATCAAAGCCTGGCCTGCAGTATCAACAACTATCATTATGAATGTCCTCTTTCTTGACTTGCTAGTCAAGTGACTTACAGTGTACTACTGTCTAGTCAAGTCTTTTTATTCCTTCAGAAGGTCTAAACAGATGAAAAATTTCAGCACTAAAGGAACAATCAATTCATCTTTCTTCAGTCAATAATCCAGACAAGAAACAAGCACTCATTTCACTCTGATCTTTCCCCATTCTGGCCTCGGTCCCCCCCCCCCCCCCCCACAAAAAAAAAAAAAAAACCGAGGAAAACACACACACATTGCAACACAACAAAAACCTCTCCCCTACACCTTCCCGATTTCCGTGTTTCTGTCAGGTGAAACGACATGTTCAAATACAAAAATAAAACAACAGTAGATATTGATTGAAACTCAACACCCATTCATGCCAGCCAGGCCAGGCTGCCATAAACTTCAAAGCACATTCCGACAGCTGGCTGGTTGGCAGAAGAATTTGCGCGCGCGTGTCAATTTCTCGACTGGAGAGAGGGCCTGGGAACAGCCCCTTTCCCTGTTCATCTCCAACACCCCAGACAGTTCATGACCTCCAAGAATGCGCCAGTACGCGCGGTTTCTTCTGTTGATTGGTCTCTCTCTCTCTCCACCCCACCCATGCCAGTCTGGCATGCATCGTGGGATTTTTCTTTTTTCTGCGTGAACTTGGAGTTCACTCTTCTCTCCTGAATCATGCATTGTGCGCTGTGCTCTACATACACACGACATAGCAGGCAGGCATAGCAAGTCACCACTCCACTCACCTGCTGACAGCTTACCGCGAGCAGAAAACAGTTAGACAGTTAGACAGTTTCTTCTGTTGCCGCTAGTTTTACTACCAAAATACTGGCTTTATCATCACACATTATTCGGCGAGACACACGTTGTGTTTTGGAATATAAATGGACTTTCTTCTATGGTTATGATTGTTGGTGTTGGATCAAACTGAGTAAGTGTTCAACAGTTATTGAAATCGTGACATCGCTAGATCTAACGCCGTTAGACATCGCTAGAACTTGCAACTAACACAACTTGGCTTAGAAACTCAGTTTCCGCAGTCTGTGAATATCGTGGACATGTAATAATGATTAATTCACAGCTTCTGTTGGATTTATTTTTACTTTTATGTGTTTTATTTTGTTAAAAAGTGATTTTCCGTGATTTTCCGTGTGGAATATTTTTTCCGTTTCAAAAGGCCGTTTCCGCGTTTTCCGTCCGTTTTCCGCGATCGCGGAAAATCACTGTCCCTATATCCCGAGGATTGGGATAAGGGCATCCCTTTCCTGCTGTTCGCAACGAGGGACTCCCCAAATGAGTCAACGGGTTTCAGCCCATTTGAGTTGGTGTACGGTCATGAAGTTAGGGGCCCACTGAAGCTCATCAAAGAGAAATTCATGACTGAGGATGATGAGGTCCACCTACTTGACTACGTGTCAAAGTTTCGTGAAAGGCTTTCAAAGGCTTGTGAGGTAGCTAGGGAACACTTGAAAGTGTCACAAGACTCTATGAAGAGAAAGGCAGACAAAAATGCCAAAGCCCGAACTTTCAACCCAGGTGACAAAGTTCTTGTACTGCTGCCCATACAAGGTGAACCACTGAAAGCCAAGTTCAGTGGCCCATACTATGTCAAAAAGAAACTCAATGATGTGAACTATGTGATCAGTACGCCAGACAGACGAAAAGATCAGAGGGTGTGTCATGTAAACATGCTGAAAGAGTACTATGAGAGAAAGGCTAGTCAGCCGGTAGGCGTAGCTCAGGTGGTAGTAGAAGAAGTAGATGAAGAGGGAGAAGCTCAAGATGAGAATGGAAGTGAGCCCTCTAGTGCCAGGTTGTCTAACTCAGAGATGTTAGGGAAAGTAGATGAGGCACTGAACTACCTACCTGAAAATCAGAGGAAAGATGTGACTAGTCTGTTACATGAGTACAAAGAACTGTGTAAAGACAAACCAGGCTGCACCCCTCTGGCTGTACATGATGTTGATGTAGGAGATGCTGACCCTATCAAACAAAACCCTTACAGGTTAAACCCGAGCAAACTGCAAAAAGTAAGGGAAGAGGTTCAATACATGCTAGACAATGACATAATAGAACCGAGTAAAAGCAGTTGGAGCTCCCCAATCGTCATGGTGCCCAAACCGGATGGGTCTCAAAGATTCTGTATAGATTACAGAAAGGTGAATGCCGTGACGAAAACAGACTCTTTCCCCATTCCCAGACTAGAAGACTGCATTGACAGGGTCGGAAATTCTGCATATGTCAGTAAAATAGACCTTCTAAAGGGGTACTGGCAAGTGCCCTTGACCGACAAAGCTAGAGAGATTTCTGCCTTTGCTACACCAGATGGCTTGTTCCAATGCAAAGTAATGCCATTCGGCATGAAAAATGCTCCAGCCACCTTCCAACGGCTGACAAACCAAATCATTGCCGGACTTGATCACTGTGTAGTATACATTGATGACATCCTAGTGTACAGTGACACGTGGGAGGAGCACATTACACACTTGCGGCAACTTTTTGATCGACTCAGGGAGGCCGGATTGGTGATTAATCTGGCAAAGAGTGAATTTGCAAAGGCCAAAGTGGTGTATCTCGGGCATGTAGTCGGTCAGGGACAGGGACAAGTATTGCCAAGAGAAGCCAAGGTAGAGGCTATACTAGGCTTTCCCATCCCCCAATCCAAGAAGGAGTTGCTCAGATTTCTGGGCATGGCTGGTTTCTACAGGAAATTTGTACCAAATTTCAGCACAGTAGTCACCCCCCTAACAAACCTGCTGAAGGGCAAGGCAAAGTACACCTGGACTGATGAGTGTCAAAGAGCCTTCGAGAAACTAAAAGCAGTCCTTGCTAATGAGCCTGTTTTGGCAGCTCCTGACTTCGCAAAGCCATTCAAGGTGGCAATAGATGCTAGCGATGTAGGAGTGGGAGCGGTTTTGCTCCAAGAAGATGAAGAAGGCACTGAACGGCCAGTTAGCTACTTCTCCAAAAAACTGAATGCATACCAGAAGAAGTACTCCACAATTGAGAAGGAGGCTCTGAGTCTCATCCTTGCCCTCCAGCAATACGAAGTGTACTTGACAAATAGCAAAGGGGAGGTCACAGTCTATACTGACCACAACCCCTTGGTCTTTTTAGACCGGTTCAAAATGAAGAACAACAGGTTGTTCAGATGGAGCATGATGACGCAGCCATATGCACTCAAAATCAAACATGTGGCAGGCAAGAACAATGTAATTGCCGACGCTCTGTCAAGAGTGTAACATGAAGAGAGTATCAAAGGTGAAAAGTTTTCACCGCATATCATTACCAGTGTATGTGTTTAGCATATTCAGTAATGTGTGCAAAACAGTTTGATATGATTGTATAAGCTCTGAGAATCCAAGCAATATTATTGTAAATGGTATCCATGAAAAGATAACATGGAATTAATACAGCTATCCAAAAGGCATGTGATAGTATGTGATTATTGTAGCTTGACTTGGATTTTACCTCACATTCATTGTGAATAATAATGAGAAATTGTGAAGGTAAAAGAAACCCTTGCTACGGCAAGGCTTTCTTTTTCCCATGGGGGATGGTGTCACAAATGTATACACTAGTAGTTATGTACATGTATGATGTACTGTATGCATGGTTGTTTTAATGTGTATGTACACAGGTGGACCAGATTAATGGAGAACATTCTATGTGGTATAGATATAGTACATACAGGCTGACCAGATCAGTGGAGAATTTTCTAGGTGGTATACAATGTAATTATACAGTACATGCATGTAAGAGGAAATACATTATAACTCACTCAATCTAGAATGATTTCACCCATTTCCAGAATTTTCTGGGAAGTGCTTACATATTTGGCTGAGTGAGGCACTGTCCCTGTAGCCCAATGTGATTGGTAGTTATTTTTGGCAATGATGTTTTGTACATAGATAGGCAGTGAGTCATCCAGGATTCCTGGAACTTGGACTAGCTAGTAGGTTGGAGAGAGTTATAGAATGTGCTAGAAGGGGGTGAATAGATAGTATATAAGCTAGAGAAATTCTGCAGTAGGCAGAGTACCCAACACCTCTGCTCTGAGAGTTACGTCACTTCTGGCTCTGAAGCGACTTGTTATAGTCAGTCCTGTGTTACCTGCTGACCTGCTATGTTTGTGGAGATAATGCCTGGGAGACATTTTGCCTGCAAAGAATTAATGTGCCTACATTGGAGATAGACTCCATATTTTTCTGTCAGTGGACATTGCTACGGAAAAGCTGTGACGGGCTGGATTCCTAGCTGGACAATATTAAGTGAATCATCATTCAACGCATCAACTGGACGTGGTCGTCACAACATTTGGACTCTGCAGGTTTCGCCGTGGACGTATATCGTGGATTTTACCCCGGATCTATACTGTGGACTATCGTAACCTGTACCTCTGGAGTTACGTCAGAGGAATCATTCATCGGTGCATCGCGGATCATTCGTTTGTGCATCGAGCATCGTATTTGGACATTTCCAGGGATATTGCGTGTAATGCGTACGTAAGTGATTCCATTACTGACTTATATTTGTTTCTATTGATCATTATTGTACTGATGTGAAACCGATTACCAGTCTGTACCTACAATATCACTGTTAATAAACCGCCTGAACATCAGTTGATTGTTTCTTTTGTGCGATCATTCTCGGAGTGATTTTGGTCGTAACAGTATTGTAAACCTCAAAAGTGAATACAAATCCAAATGAAAATAGGAGGTGATGCAAAGGACTGTGGGATATCAGGTCAGAGTTCACAGGCTATAATAAGCTCTATAAATAATGTCATCGTCCGAGCCATTTCTGCTAAGAATTATCCCGTAGATCGCCATTTGCAGCATCTGCGCGAACTACGAGATATCCTGTAGATCGGGGAATATGGGTTAAAACATTAATCATGTGAATATAAGAAAGATAATTCAGAAGGTGACAACACTGCTACATGGCGGATCCAGGAGGGGGTGCACCGCGTGCGCGCCCCCTTTATTTCTTTATTTTGCACTCCTCCCCGTTTCCGAAATTCCTGGATCTGCCCCTGAATACAGAGATAAACGAACAGTCTATATTCATAGGTATAATTTCAAAACACAAATTTGACACAGTTTTCATGTGCCAGTCATTTAGTTTTGGTTGCAGAAATCACAGAGTGGACACCAGTCCCTTATTGTTTCTAAGAATTTCTTATTGACAAATTATACTGAACATGCATCACCAATTTTCTTCAGAATAAAAGTGTACTAGTGCTAGTTTCAAGGACACTATTTCTTGTGTATTACTTTGTATAAGAACACAATCATATAAGATTATTTATTTAATCCCTTTTGCATTAAAGTCAGGAAATATTGAATGGTTGAAGAATAATCTCTCTCTCTCTCAAAAAAAAAAAAAAAAAATCTGAAATCTTACTGAAATAAACCACAAAACTTAGGTAAAAAAGAAATGACAAACCAAGCCCATGTCACTTGAGAATACTCTCCCTTCTTAAACTGAGAATAACAGCTGGATTAGTATTGTTTCCCCCTTCATCATAAAGAAGTTTCCAATCTTATCATTCTGAGGAAAGGTCTGAACTAGTGAATTGTATAGACCTACCTCTACAATATACCACCTTATGAAAAAGATATATTTTTCAGGATTGCAAAAGGGACACATGAACTTTAGTTGAGAAGACATTTACATGTATAACTACATTGTATGGCTTCACAAATTTGTTGTTTGAGTGTAAAAAAAAGTTTTTAATTACCCTCCCTTCCTTCTTAAGTACTATGAAAATTCTAATCCTGCCTTTTTTTTTAATTACCCTCCCTTCCTTCTTGAGGAAGAGATGATGATTCTAATCATGACTTTTTGGGGTTTGTTTATTTGTTTTTTGCTTCTTGCTTTTGACATTAACAGCATCTGGTGCCCTTTTCTCTCCTTGCATTTGACATCATATCCACTATGCTGCAGCATCTATGATCATGGCATAGACATGTGGTGATCTGTGACAGATCAATAAAATCAACAATAAAGCTATTTCTATTGTTGAAACACACAATCTTCTGGCCAGCTAAATACACAGCCAGTACACAAACACACACAATGTATTTCATATATCTGTCTATCTATCTCTTACCTCTCTCTCTCTAAATTGCAGATCTACATCATGAAATAGAGAAAATATCTGGAAAAAAACAAACCATAACCATACATCTGAGGCTGCGTTTATCTAACTTTAGAGAGAGAATCACGTTTCCAAACGTGTTTTGAACGGTGTTTGCAAACGAGGTTTGAAACGCGATTCTCGGGGTGCCGCATTCATCTAACCATCATACAATTGCGATTCGAGTGTTGTCACTGAGCAGCTACTTTGTGCTGTTCGACCCAGGAAGTAAAGGTCAACTGCAACCACCAAACCTGCCTCATCAGTCACACACAAATAATGGGCAGAGAGCACAACCGGAAACAGCTGGGATTTGACCTTGAGATATAAACGCGTTTCAAAACGGCATTGCGCTTATCTACTCATAGAACGGCGATCGTGGTCTCAAATGTGTTTCAAAACACCCTTTGAAAGGCGTTTCAAAACGGCGTTCCTAAACGCGTTTGAAAACACGGTTGCGTTTATCTAACCCCTGAAAATGCCTCAAACGCGTTTAGGATCGTGATTCTGCCTCAGAAAATTTTTAGATAAATGCAGCCTAACACAAAGTTTATATAAAATATTGGGCAGTTCAATAATTACAAATATTACATTTCACAACATTACATTTTAATTGACACAAGTTACAATGACAGTAGACATACACACGGGCAAAGTACATTGTATGTTTCTAGGTGTATTTCATGCTTGGCTAAGTCCACAGACTAAATCTAAAGTGTAGATCTTATGTCAACCATTGTCAATTACTTTTCTTAATTTGCAACACTGATTTATATGCATTGTTTCATTTTCGTGTTGCTGTATTGTTCAACTCTATGATGAAAAAAAAAATATATATATTTTTGTTTTCATTTGCAAACTTGGCACTTGTGGCTCCTCATTCTTGTGAAATGTGAACTTTCTTGTCCCTGGTATGGGATACAAAGGTCATTTGCATGCATTCAAGCATGAAGACTTGATTGTGAATACATATCTTGCAGGAAATATGCATGCTGCCGAGTATCTCCAATGGACGGATGACAGACATGCAAGTGAACATCTATTTGAAAAGAATATTTTTGCAGATCTTGAAGATACATAATAACATGTGTATATCAGTCAAAGTGGGTCCCTTTTCCTTATTTTTTCTTTTTGTGCCTATCAACTTCTCTCCCCTCAATTCTTTTTTTTTTTACCTGCTTTTGTTCTTATGGTCACAATTTCGGACTTTTTTTGCATCAATCATATCACGGTGCACTCTAAATCAACTAAAAAGATCCTCAGACTGACGCATGTTCAAAGTTTTCTGACACACTTGCTTGAATAGTGAGAAGAGAACAAACTGAGCAGCATTGTTTTGTTACTAAAATGTACTATAGGGCAAGAGAACCATTTCCATCTTTAAATTGTCTCTTTTATTTTGTCGTCCGTCACACTACGGGTGTTTACGATGCCCCCGTGAAAAACAAGACTACCTGTGACGTGAGTGGTTCAAGAGAGACTGGAAAATATTTGTGTTGTGCAAACCTGTGCACATCAGCACTGCAAGGTGGAGGGACAGGACATTTGTGAAGGATCCTCATTGTAAAATGGATGTTTTCATTTTTGCAGGTCTACCAGTTATTGCCATCACTTTCACTGTTTGTGACAATGCATCACAAAACCAACAAAAAGTCACACTCCTTGATTTTATCAGGACTCAAAAAAAAAGGGGGTACAGATTAGCCTATTCAATCTTGAGTTTTTCATATTTTCTGAAAGAGCTATTCCTGTACATTATTCATTACTTTTGGATCATAATATGAATGGGAAAGTGTGTTTTCAGCAGTTTTCTTTACCACTTTTTTTTTTTAAAATTTGAGAGAGAGAATTGTGATCGGGTATGTCTCAGAGGCCCCTTTTCATTTCTTGAAAATCTTTTGCATAATCTTCACTTTCAATTCTAATAACTTTTGAAAGGACAATGCTAATTCTTTGAAAGTTGTCGATAATCCTGAACAGAATGTGTTGGTAGAGCATGCTCAATTTCAGCTTAATCCAATAATCCTGTCATTGGTCTTGCTCCAGTGGTTTACATCCTGTTTTTTGTCCCATTCATCGCACAGCTAGCACAGCTTGGTAAACATTAAAGTGCTTGAATAGACCCTTTTACTTCAGAGCCTCTTTTCTCACTTCACACTTTATTCTAGAGTATGTGCCTTTTCCCAAATATTTGGTTAGGAGAGTCCGTTCAAATCAAATCATACATCAGGCCCATTTACACTTGCTTGGAAAAATCGTGATTTTTCTAAAATCGCGACATTTGGGTGTAAGTTGCTAAGCAACTACACCCAAACGCCCTCGAAACATCGCCAGAAAAATCGCCAGCCGGAGTGAGATTTTTTGAAACTTCGCGAAGTTTGAGGCGAAGTTAGCGAGTGTAAACCCAAGCCGCAGAAATATCGCGATTTTTCATCACGTGACTTTCGGTATCGGATTGCACCGGGAGTGAATACGCGCGCTCCCCTCTTTGGAACGTGTAGAGAGTACGTCTGTCACTGGCCAGAGTACTACACACACGGTATAGACAGCTGTGTACAGGTCTAAACGGCCGATCCTCGATCGGCTCGTGGTCTCTCACCTCCCTCTCCCTGATGAAACTAGTACGTGAAAACTACTACATAGCAAACTTGAAGTTCTCCAACCACGTATCATCACCCCATGACGAGTTAACAAAATTATGTTCTCCCAGAAAATGCGTTGATTCAGATTGTGGGAGTGCCCGTACTGCTCTCGATATACATTGTTTGTGGAATACAGGAGTACGTAACAACTGTGAGTTCTTGCTGTCGCCTGATAAAATACCAGTCCTAACTTCCAAGTCCTACTTCTCATTTTCGTCATATCGGCAAAATTTCATGATCCTCCTGAATGCTGCTGTAGATGAAGTTTTACACACCTACTATGTATGTGATCTAATATAGCAAGCTCTATAGTTTTACCGTAAGTAAACAGTCGCGAGAAGCACAAATTTATGTGTGCATTGTACTGATAAAAAGCCCTGCTCAACATTCCAACCAGCTGGCTGTGATCAAAATATGTGTATACTGTATACTGCACTGCAGTGAAAACGAACAGAATAGCGTGCGCTTCCACTCAGCTGCCGTGTTGAAAAGAGGTAAATTACGCATGCGCACTACCGACCAAAAAATCGCGATGTTTCGTGTGAAGCTCAAACTTCGCATGCTTTTGCGCAAGTGTAAACGGTGGACCAAAATATCGCGATTTTAAAAATCGCGATGTTAGTAAGTGTAAATGCGGCTATCCTTTTAAAGCCGAGAGTCTGCTCTTTCAGAATCTGCCCCTAAACTAAAAATCCATGTCTGGTGACTTTTTGTTGGTTTTGTGATGCAGGGTCACATACAACATGTCACACTCTTCACTGTACACATCCTCCTCAGACTGGTGAATAGCAAATATGTGTTAGGAGTAAAAGTCTTGACTTCATACTATCTATTTAATGCCCTGGCGTATCTGATGTGAAGGCAAGGATGCTAAAAATGCTCCTTGTGTACACAGCTTGCCAACCAATACAGTATATAGTGACGCAAACTGCCTCATCAGCAATGCACAGGAGTGCACAATACGACCATTAAATGTTTTGAATACGTCACACTGTTTTCACTTTCTATTTGTTAACCGCTACAATGTAGTACATGTATGTGAATCATTATGCAATTATCTTTCAACACTTTGTTATGATGCAGGAAAACTGCATGTGTAGGCCTATAGTAGCAGTAATCACATGGCCTTATTTATCTAGGGTAGCTTCTTTAGATTTGGCTTTAAAAGAGGATATCCTGTCCTTCATTGGTTCCTGAGGAGCAAAATAATAATAATAATAATAATAATAATGATAAAGAAATAAATCCACATTGTATTGTCACATCACACAGCTGCTGGAGATATTTGCAAAGATTCCCTGGCCCTAATGGACCACTGCCTCTACACATGAATTAATGGCCGAACAATGACTTTTATTGGCAATGAAGCAATCACTTACTGGATTTGTGAGATAGTAACCCTGAGGAAGTGTGCAAACTTTAGCTGTGATCACCAGAAATATCCTGTTATTTGAAGGCATGTACTTCAGCATTTAATCTCAAAAGTCAAATGTTTGTAAACAGTGGTGAGTTGTGTGTAATTGGGAAGTCATGCCTTGTCTGAATGTACGCGGATACATGTATCATGCATGGGTACTGTAAAGCAAGATCTGTTCACCACAGCATAAAATTGAATTGGAGTCGACGGCCTTTTTTGCGGCATTAGATTTTTGCGATTTGCCATTAGAATCTAACGCATTATAGTGTAGACAAGACATCATTCCCTTTTGTAGATCATGTAAAAATGTGATTTATATAGTGATGTCACTTACTGCTTTTGTCAAACAGAGAGGGACACGTGTGACTTGATTGATAACAAGGTGGCTCACCTTGAAATATCGTAGCAGCCACAGGCTTTTTTCAGTAATGACCACAAAATGAGGCTACAGCCAAAGGCAGTGTAGAGACATCTCACGTTTGGTAATTAATCTTCAGTTTGGCACCGTTACCGACCTGACTCGAGATGATCATCAAAAGCGTAGAACTTTATGCTCTTCTCCCTCTTGCAGGGTGTTCAGATGCAAAGAATTTATACTGAAACAGTATAGCTATACCAGAACGGTATAGCTAGACAATGAATTTATACATCTGAACGCTGACTAATGAAACAATGTATAAGGAAATGACAGTCAGAGCATCGTTTTAGTGTATGCAATGATCAGAGATTCCCCAGTGTGGTGTGAGATTTTTCTGGCTTATGGCACAGTTGCCTGGAAACTTTCACCATAGAGTCACAATCTTTTTTCTTTTTTTTTAAATGTTGCAGCATTTCTAGCATCATGAGCTTTCACTTTTATTTCTGCATAACTGGCTCTTCTGTAGAGGATGATGTTTTGAATGTAAGGTCGTCACCTAGATCTGCTAATGAGTGAATAATGGAACACTTTTGAGCACAGAATAAGTGAGATGGCAACTTTTAGTTTGCCTGTCAACCTTTACTTCACCCCTCAACCTTTTCTTGCAAGTACCCAGTAGGATAGGCCTATGTTCAGTTTTTCCTTGACTGTATGATATATTTTTGCATTGCTTGCACAGCTGCATGCGTAAGATAGCTCGTCGGATATGTGGAAATTCTGAACAAACGAAGCTAGTGTCAAGTATGCTTGCTGGAGGTAGTTTTGATCAACTCATGCTGGGACGATAATGCTTCTTGATATAAATAGTCATTCCTCAAACATCCTCTACTGATTTCTGCCGGCCGTATCACCCCTTTTCATGATTCCTATTAACACAGGCTGCGTTTATCATCTTTCCTCAGTTTGAAACGGCTCTCCATATCCACTATCAAAAGTCGTTTCCAAAGTCCTTTGCAAACGCCTTCCAAAATGAGCTGCATTTATGAACTCATCGCCAACACGAAAACTGGCCTTGTCACCTTGCAGCTGCATTTGTGCTGCTATATACAGTGTGTGCAGTACAGCTTTGCGTTTATCTCGCTTCTACAAATACGGTTTTGGCTGAAACCTGTTTCGGAAAGCACAAATTTGTGGTTTTCACAAAGGCTTTCTGAACCCCATCAATCAGATCAGCTTTGTGTTTTCATCTCAAAAAGAAAAGAAAAAAAAATCCCTGAAAACTGTTGGGGAAACAAGTTTCTGCCAAAAAAAAAAAAAGTTGACAAAACTATCCATACACTCTTACCTGCTGCTGTCAATAATAATTGCAAAAGAATTGCCAGGAAAGGATAATAGAACTTCACTGCGAAAATTCAAGACTATATGAAATTTCTCCTTGGAGTGGACATACCTGGAGAGCTTGCCCGACCTTCTTGACCGAAGATACAGGTGACAAGAGATTGGCAAATGATGAAACCTTGACCAGTGACCTGTTGCGCTTGTATCCAGTCCCCTGGAAAAGACAGAGGAAAGATTCAAACAATTATCTATGGTTAACGTTTCCTTAAAAACAACGACAAATAACTGTATGGGGAATCCATTAACTTCAATGTCGTTGTTTTGCATCAATCTACATGTATCTTGTAATTACACTTGCAAAACGGGTTTGAATATTATGTGACTTTGAAAACCCATTGTAATGGATTCACAGCTGTTTTGGTAAAGAGAGAGAGAGAGAGAAGACTAGTTTATTTCTTATGCCATTTATTAATTCAAACAATTCTGCTCAGAGCTGTTTGAATTGAAATTCTATGAACGAGGAAAAGCCAGGTATGAACTGAAGGAAAGGTTTGGATGCTGCATTAAAAGAAATCACAGCAAATTCATTAACATTTAAATTACCACTGGTGGCAAAAACATTAACAAACAAGCAACCATCTGAATCACCTGCTGATATTGCATGCACAGATAGATTTTCCCTTTTTTTTTTTTCCTCTCTCTTAAACCATGTGAAAACAGAACAGTAAAACAAATAGGAGCAGCATTTGAGTTGCGTCAGATGGTTTTATACATCAACTGACATCATTGTGTCTTACTTGATTATCCTGGGACATTATTATAGAGGCAGAGTCAAAGAATAAACATATATGTAATAAATGAGGCACCCAAGCGCTGTGAACAAAATCCACTTTCTACTCTGCTTCTTTGAGTAAAACATGTGTATCTGCCTATGAAATTTCAGCCAAGACAGAGAGAGAGAGAGAGAAAAAAAAAAGTGTTCATCAATATGGTTCTGTATTAAAAGAAATACATGAAGCAAAATTGTACTGCTTCATTAGGACTGTTCCAACACACCCGCAATAAGCAGGTTTTACAAATATATTCAATTCAATAATGTGACACACACAAAAAAAACATAAACTATTGTGATCTACATTGTAACGTACAGATAAAAAGAATCAATAGAAATGATTTTGCGAACAATCTTTAATGAAAAGTACTCCTACTGTATATGCATTCTCAACTTGTTACTGACATAACTTGTTACTTTACATCCATTCTCGACTTGTTACTGACAAAATGCTAATATTTCCCTTGCTTTCTGGAAGAGGCAGTCAAATGCTCTTTCATGTTGCTAGAAAAATTAAGATCATGCTGATTTGTCTGTATACTTTCTTTATTTCTTTGACCAGCAATTGCACTGTGACATCACAAACTGTTGTAGTCTTCCCATAATCACCACTTCATCAGGTAAATTAACAGATGCTCCCTTGACAAATAAAAATGGTAAAGTGGAACATGGAAGTTCAAATTGGGGAGCAAAACAAAGTACTCTATGTATGACTGGTTGTCAGTCGGTCAATGGTTGCTATCCTCATAAACCTCAAAATGATTGTCCTAGTCATAGACAATGTGTCATTCCATATCTGGTATGTAAATTGTTTGTATTTTAACATCTTTTCAAATGATATTTTGTTGTTGTTGTTTTCAAGGTGTTTTTCCTGTTTACCCTGCTCTACATGCTATAAAAGTATTTAAAGGACAAGTCCACCTTCATATACATGTGGATTGACTGAATGCAACAATATTATTAGAACACATCAGTGAAAGTTTGGGAAAAATCAGACAATCCGTTCAAAAGTTATGAATCTTTAAAGTATCTGCAAAGTCACTGCTGGATGAGAAGACTACTACAGTGTATGATGTCATGTGCGTGCAACAACATAAAGAAAATTAAAAGAGAATTTCACAAAACTTCACTTTTTGAATAAAGTACGCGTTTCTTCAACTTGTTACTGACATATGTTAAGGGTGATATTATTCCCCCTGCCTTCTGAAAGAGAGAAGTTAAGTGTTCTTTTGTTATGCTAGAAAAGTGAAAATATGTTGAATTTATTTTTTTATTCTTTCTTTATATCGTTGTATGCATTGTGACATCACAAGCTATAGTAGGTTTCTCAGCCAGCCTTGAGTGAAAAAAACTTCAAAAATGCATAACGTTTGAACAGATTGTCCGATTTTCCTCAAACTCTCACTGATGTGTTCTACTAATATTGCTGCATTCATTTAGCCCACATGTTTATGAAGGTGAACTTGTCCTTTAACTAAGTATTGCTTAGGTATTTAGCAATTACTGATAGGGTATTTGCAAACTACATAGAGAAACCTCACAACACTGAACTCTAATCTGTAATAACATGATACAACATGCAATTCCTGTATAATATATCACAAAAAAAAATGTCTCTTTTGGAACACTTTTTCATATTGCATAGCAACAATGGGTATCCTAAACATTTTTGATTTCCTTCTGGGATTAAAACCGTCTTGTCACTGAATATGCATGGCATCTTGAGTGATTTTGAATTTGTCTGACGCTAGAACAAGCTTGTGTAGCTTTAATAATGGAATTCTGCCAGCAATGGCACTGTTATCAGTGATGATAACAGATCAACAAAAAAGAAAAAAAAGAAAAGAAAAAAGGAAATGATGTCTATCGAGAAGGAATAATAATAGGTAAAAAAACAAGGGAAATAATGTCTATCAAGAAGGGATCTACTCCCCAAGGAATACATGGACTTCAGAATGGAAGGGAAAAAAGAGGGTTCAATGTCCATGGCACTACCCTTCAGCAGGCCCTTGCGCCGCTTTAGGAGGAAGTGGTGGTTGGGAAGGTTCAAGTACAGAGCTATTCTGAATCGTCCTTTTTCAATAGTGAATGAAAAAACAAAACAACAACAAAAGAGGCTATGAAAACAAATGCCTTACTTTGCGGGAAAACAATCGCGTCAGAGTTACTTTCATTCACGGCATTACTATTCCAGCGTTCAGCTAATGTCTCTACCTGGCAGAGATGTCTAGACGTGTCGAAAGTGTGAATATGAAGCATGAAAGAGGTGATATATTCAATTATCAGTTTGTATTATGTAACCACAAGTAATATGCAATTCTTCACCCCGTCAAGTTACTATCAGAGTGTTCAGACACACAAAAAAATTATATCCAAACTGTAGAAAGTGGATTTATGCGTCTGAATTTAACACTAACAAAATGTTGTGTAACAAAATGAGAGTCAGAGCATCATTTTGATCTAGAACTTGATAATAGATACCTTTCATTGCGTGTCTCAACATACAGGCTTAACATGAGCCTCGTCTTGTTTTAAATTATTTTTGTGCTAAAAAAATAGATGATTTTGACACAGCTCACAGACTGAAATCTGCAAATCAAGAAAGCAGTGGTTTATACAGCTTGCAGGTCACAGTGATCACATTTGCAGGACTTAAAATTCTGTGTTGAACACAGGCCAACGAGTGTCAAACCCAGGAGCCAAGCCAATGTGAAAACATATAATAGTAATGTTGCCACACATCTGAAAGGGGCACAAAGATGATTGGCTCCTAATTGGCAATTATTGAATATCAGAAATGGACCAAACAGGCTTGCGTGACCACAGTTCACGCACTGGAATAACTAATTTTCTTCAATAACGTCAATGATACAAAAAATAACTTTGTTTATCACCTACACAGTGATATTCTTAGAACATGAAGAGTAATAGTTGAATCACTTTGGACAAGGGTTTCATGTTTTTGTCATGATTTCACAAAAATCCTGTCACATAATGATGCAAAAAAAGAAAAAAATCTGGGAGGGATAAAAAAACAACAACTTTTGTTAAAAACAGACCAAAAGCCACATTTAGCCATGGGAATAATCAATCTTTGGATCGATATGCAAAGATCAATTTTATTTGCCCTATACACTCAGCAAAAACAAAATGATAATAATAATAATTCGGCATATGAAGCACGAACCTGAGCACCTGAGGGCACAGGCCTAGTGTGGAGAGCTATGCGGAGTGATGTCACAGCTAAACCTGCTCGGGCAAAATTTGGGGAGATTTTTTTGACAGTTTGTCCTACCATGAAAATCATCCTTCCCTGCTGGTATGAAACCATAGTGGTGTGTATACACTTGGTGCCAGCATATTTTGTATGCCTTGAGAGGGCAGATAACCAAGGGAATTTACAATCTATCAATGCCCATATGCTGCAACTTACATCAGTATGTATTTTGATTCTGTGACACTGCTTGGAAATCATTGTAGGGGTGTCTTTGCTCACTATTAACAAGAGGTATTATGACACTAGTAAGCTGGAAGTGACATTCTTTCACAGAAACAATGCAAGAGCACTTGCAAAGTTTGTGACATATATCTCCAAATACAATTCTCTCATCTGAAGAGAGGCTTTCCCAGATTACTGGAAACCTACGTGTAGATTGAGCTGACATTACTTAGGCAGCATCATGCACAGTAAATCTTAAAGGGATGTACAGTATTGGTGGAGATGAGAATTGGGCTTTTAACTTTTTTTTGCAAGATACCAAGAAAACACTTATGAAATAGTTCAGAGCATGCCATTTTAAGGGGAATTCAAAGTTTATTTGATGAAAATCAGGTTTAGAATGACTGAAATATCCAAAAACAAAGTAAAACAAAAAGATCGCAGTAAAGTGTGGGTCCCACACTTATAAGAATCGCTCTGTTTTTTATATCTTGGCCATTCTTAAACCAGTTTTCATCAAATAAACATTGAATTCCTCATGGAATTATACATGCTCTTTCATATTTCATAAGAGGTTTCTCATTATCTCACAAAAAAAAATGTTAGAAACCTGAAATTAGGTCTCAACCAAAACTATATACGATCCCTTTAACCCTTACTTCGCTTTGTTTGCTGAGTGGCACATCTGCAGGAGTGATTCTGATTGGCTCTGATGGCACTGACGTCTAGAAATCTTTTACCAGTGAATAGAGATCCCCTTTGAATCCCTACATTGTACATGTACGTGTTTCACAATAGGCGTCAACCACGTCTTCATCAGACCGCAGTTTACACTTGCAGGCTATTTTGCAGTTTAGGAGAATACTGTTTATGCTGAATATCTTGTGAGGTTTTTATTTTTGTGAACTTCATGGGTCTCTGGTGGTATTCACAAATTCAGAAACACATGAAAATATTGACTCTGATCCCAATATGAACGTGACATGCATGTATATATTTCTCCGTTCGGTATGGTTCTCCACTATCACAAATTAACCACTCAAAAAAATCACGAAGTCCTGAAGTCCCACTATTAAGAATGTACGTCTTCATCAGTTTAAAAACAGCCCACTTGGGAAATTAGCCCGAAATTAGCTTGAAGTCACTTGTACCTTGCATCATTACTCGGCTACATGGTTTGAATCGCTCAGCCACAGAACTCTACTTACAGTTCTGTGGGCTCAGCACGCATTACGAATGATGGGATCAAGACAATTTTGGGTTGATTGAGACACAACCCTACTATAAAAATGGCTTGCTAATTTGCAAATTAAATGCTATTTCACAAACCAGACCAAGATTTGGGGAACATTTTCCTGATTAAATACAGTACAAGTGGAAATTTTCACTCATTTCACACGACCAGAAGCATGCAAATATTTCTGCTTGTCATATGTACCACTACGTAATGTTTTTATTCTGCATTTAATAAAAAAACATTGGAAATTCAGCTTACTCAGCAGCAAGCGCGAAAATATCCACTTTTACAGGAGCAAACTATTTGCCTCTTCATTGCACAAAAGAAAATTCAACATATGTTCACTTTTCCTGCATAATGTAAGAGCACTTGACTGCCTCTCTCAAAAGGCAGGGGGAATAATGTCTACTTCCCCCCCCCCCCAAAAAAAAGAAGAAATTTCTTGGAATTCTCTTTAAATTTTCCTTATATTGTGCATGTGCATGTGACATTACAAATGGTAATACTCTTCTCATCCAGCAATGACTGCACAGAAACTTTGCAAATTTTCAACTTTTGAATGGATTATCCAATTTTCCTCAAACTTTCACAGATGTGTTCAACCGATATCGCTGCATTCACTTCAATAATCCACATGTATATATATATGAAATGAAGGCAAACTTGTCCAAAGTTAATGAAAAAAAAAAGGATTGAAGAACTTGAAATCATGATGCTATTCGGGTATATGATTATGACTATTTAACTGTAGTTGTTGGGTTCAATTTGTCCACAAAAATTGGTTGTTTGATTTTTTTTTCTTCTTCTTCTTCTTTTGATATTCAGGTGATGAATGTTTTGCTTTGTAATTTTGAGAAAGACAGAGAAAGATTGACAGACTGTCTAAGAACCTTCGCAGGGTTTCAGAAGAAATGGTACACATATCAATTAACATAACTTCAATGAAAACAGTACAACAGAGGGATAAACAAGTTGATATACTAGGAAACTTCATTGGGGGAATTCTCTGGACTTTAGAAGACTGTTTACAGAAACTGTGCTGAATCTGATCCGAGTGCACGTCTTCAAAGTAAATTATCTGCAGGTGGGAGATCTCTGTCACTGGACAGACTCACTCGGTGAGAAATAGTTGCACCCACACATTATTGTATGCAGTCCCATCAATGCCAAATCATGCACCATGCCATACCCCTTTCAGACTCGGGCAGTTTTTCAGTGGCAACACTCCCAGCTGAATTTCTTTGGCTGAACGCTCTCTCCAATAAACTCATGTTGAGATGCTAATGAAAACACTTACAAAAATTTCACAGGGAAAAAAAAAAGATAACAAGCATCATATCACCTTCAATCAGATTTGTTTGCGTAGTGATCGGCAGACACACTGCCACATTATCCATGCTGCGGGGGTGACGTGCTTTAAACAGACTCTAGTCAATGTCAGTGGTCCACGTTTTTGCACACATGATTTCTATTGGGCTTCATATTGCCATCTCATAGGGTACAATTGTAGGTGAGGAAATATATTACTCTTATCATGAATAATTTCTTCCCTTTGAATCACCTAAAATTCAATTTGCAGGTAACCAACAAGTAAAGTTGGTGTGAAAGGAACCTCCTGTTAGTAATCCATGCTCTAATACTTACATCTACATGTATATTACTTTTAAAAAGCAAAATTAGTAAGGGTCATCAAACACAAGAGAAACACAAGGAATAAGATACTGTAGAAGTAGAAACTTTCGGTGTGGATATTTTCACTCATTTTGCGCAACCAAAAGCTAGCATGAAAATAAAAGTACCCGGTATACAACTATTTTAGCAAGTCATATGTTCCAGAAGTTAATGTCCTAATTCTGTAGAATTGAAAATATGCAAAATTCATCACAAAAAAAAAAAAATACTCACACAAAAATATCCACTTGTATAGTACTACTTGCATCGTATTGTCATTACTTTCCATAATGTAGTGTATATATTATTGCATTATTGCCTTTGAATATAATCTATGTTACCTTGTATCACAAATCCACAAAAAGGTCACACCGCACGTAGGATGATTTTCCAGCTGGGCAAGAATATTATTCACTTTGGGGCAACTTATCTGATTTGGGTTAAGTTTTTTTCTGACATGGTTATCCATCTTTTATCTCAATTCAAAGTTTGGAGGCATGAAATCTATTATAAAAAGTATCATTTCAGTTTTTGTGGACCCATTTTTTAATTCTCAATTTGATCCTCTCCATTATCCAGCCATGGGGTACCTTATGAGTACTAATATGAAAACCCTACAGAGGCTTATAACCTGTTGAGGACAGGCTGATTTTTCTACAACACACATTTCAAACAGACACCAGCCCGAGTACACTCGGGCTTTTCTTCAAAGGTTAAAAAAAAAACAAAAACAGTCAGCTTTAGGTTTGATACTTTGAAATAATCATACTATGAACTCAGTGCAAGCAGAATACGTCAGGACCATTTCAAAACCCTTTTTTCCCCCCTGAAAAGCAGCATTCCCTCATGCTCATTTTCCATCATGTGTATTATCTTGGTGGGTTAAAAACATTGAAGATCTATGAGTTACAGCTGAAAATCTAATCTTCCAGATTTGTCCTTTCCTAAAAGATCCTAAGAGTTGTGACTAGAAGGACTTGTATTCTCTTCCTGTCCGACAGGTAATGCTATAGCTCTTTCAAGTTAAGACTCACGTCAGACCATTTTTTAATGCTAAAGGTACCAGGTGACACGCACACACTTGTTCATCTTTCTGTGTTATTCCAAAGGGAAGCCCACGCACACTCTCTTCTCACGTCAAACATTTTGACAAACACAGCTGTGAAAAAAAATATAAGGTGTTACAATAACTTCTCTTAAAGGTAACTGTTTTTATCTTTGGGAGCAGTGATTAAAAAGATGTTCGTAATATCACATTTGATGCATATGTGTAGGTCAGTTTATCACAAAACATATCCTACCATGTAAAAATTGTGCAATAACTTAGCCTAGAAAATATGAGGAGATATCACTATTTTTCTCAATAAACCATAACTCTAGATGGGCAATTCCGCAGTTAGGTGGACATGACATGGATAAAAGAAATGTGCCTCTTTATCTTACTCTTTAATTTAGGTATCAACTAATGCCATGGATGTTCACCAATCACTAAGGTCTTTCAAATTCAGTAGATTTTATTTTTCATATTTATTGATTTTGCGAGATCTAAAACCATCATTTAAAATGTACATGTGGGACTGGGGATGCTGAAATTCACTTAAATGCAAATTACAGTGGGTTGCTTTGAAATTTTTTCCTCAAATTTTTGCTAAAAGGTAAAAGATGAATACATTTAAATACTCCAGAAGTCATGTGACATTTTGTCAATTACAGAAGGGTGAAATGACCTGCGGAATTAGGACGGACAAATGTAACGTTACTAACCGTAACATTACTAACCATGCATTTGGGGGTCTAGCTAATGAATTATCGGTCGAACTGCTAAAAATATTTGCGTGAACATTTGTCATGATGCAATAATTGAAATTAATGCAACACTTTGTTTGAAGTAACTTGAAATTTTGCACACTTTTTGTTACAAGACATTGACTTTTTTGTCATGTCCTTTTTTCGTAACGTTACTAACCAGCCCTTTTAGTTGCCATAGCAATTCTAATATTTATTGAATTGTACTCATTCTTTTTTATATCATAGACCTGGGGAGGATGAACATGTTTTAACATGATTTTGAGTTGAAATGAATAAATGGTGATTTAGCAGTAAAAATAAATATCTAAATTTCTTTAAATGTAACGTTACTAACCGCGGAATTGCCCAGATGGTTTAGTCTAGTAACATTTTTATTATGACTATTGCTCATATTTTGTACATTTAACAATACTTCAAATGAATTATATCAATTTTTTACATTGGTTGTTTCTATAACTAGCTCACATTTTAAAACTAGTAAAGCAGAGAATCATATCTAAAACTTGGATTATAGAGCTATTCATAGTACAGCACCAGTGTACAAGTTGTACATACAAAAACTTGTAGAGTTAAAAACATCATTTCAAATATCTTATCATCTCTGAAGTTCAAAGGATCAAACATTATTGAAATATCCATCAGGGAAATCA
This sequence comes from Diadema antillarum, assembly GCF_040938485.1. Lineage (NCBI taxonomy): Eukaryota > Metazoa > Echinodermata > Echinoidea > Diadematoida > Diadematidae > Diadema > Diadema antillarum. The sequence continues at coordinate 396,278 of NW_027271332.1, forward strand.
AAACTTACTCTTGGTGACAGGGCATTATTGTATGCTGTACCAAAATTATGGAATAATCTCCCTATGTTTATAGGGTAAGTAGCTACAATTACTGAGTTTAAGGTCAGGTTTGAAAGTCATCTTTTGAAATCATGTATTCTATGTTTTAATTGGGTAATTCCATGAAGTTGGGGCACAAAGTGTTACATTTTAGCATAACTCAATACTAATTATGCTATACATATATTCTTTATAGGCTTTACATTTGTATTGAGATCATACATTTTCCTAGAAATTTTGTTTCATTCAGACTCAATTTTGATGAAATTATTCCAAAAAAAGTAACGGTGTCCTGTAGCATCGTGACGTGTCCATGTAGCATCGTGATAGTTAAAATCCGGTCCTAAAAGACAAATTAATGCGATAAGCTTGACCAAAATTTGATATAATATACATAATTACTAGATTAGTCAGATAGCTAAATATCTTAACTCTCCTTTCCACAGTTTTACTTTTACAAGAAAATTACACAATGTGTCACTATGCTACACGGTGTCCTACCAAATGTAACAAAAAAGGACACCGCGTAGCATCGTGATACATTTTGTAATTTTCTTTTAAAATTAAAACTGTGTACAGGAAATTTGGGATATTTAGCTATCTGACTAATGTAGTAAATATGCATATTGCATCAAATTTTGGTCAACCTAATTGCCATAATTTGTCTCTCAGGACCAAATTTTAAAATTTCACGATGCTACATGGACACGTCACGATGCTACAGGACACCGTTACATATTGTTTAATAACTTCATCAAAATTGAGTCTGAATGGCACAAAATTTCCAGGAAAATGTGTGGCCTCAATGCAAATGTAAAGCCTACAAACAATAAATGTGTAGCATAATTAATATTGAGTTATGCTGAAATGTATTTTTCAAATATCACGATGCTACATGGACACTGCCCCAACTTCATGGAATTACCCAATTACATATTTGTATAAGTATGTCATTTTGTGATGCACAGTAGAGTATATTATTATAGTAGCTGCGCAATATAAATGTCATTTATTATCATTATTATTAGTTTGAAGCACTAAAGCTGGGTTTTTGTTTCATCTACAAAAGGGTAAATTATGCCTTTAAAATGTTGGCAGAAAGTATGTTCACCTCCTCTATGTCACCTTGAAGAGGTAGAGAAAGATCTCTGACAAATATTCCTCCAGGCACACAGCAGGTAACTAATTAATACAGATTATTTATTGACAACACTTACTTATTTTGTTGTGAGCTTCTACTGTGCTTGAAAAATTGTTCTCATACCCCATCCCCCACTCCCAAATCCGATAATCATGCAAAAGGGTAGAGCCTGCCTCATCACAGTATAACAGAAGTACCCTTTGGAACCAGGTGGGTACACAAGGATATTTGGGAGTGTCCACCAAGTCAGTCATGCTTGGAATAGCATTATAAATATCTTTTTCGGAGGATAGACCTTTAATAAGAAGGGAACTCCCTCCCGCCACCCTGCTCCTGACATATAGCACAATAAAACCCTAGGCATCAGGAGCCAAGGTGATATCACTGTCATTTTCCCCACAGGCAGTCACTGAGATATGGCAGCTCAACAAAGATTAGGGCAAAAGGCTCTGTAAACTCATGGAGAGGGAAAAATTGTGTGATTTCTGCTGAATGTTTAAGTCACATACCCAAAATCTTCAGATCTAATCTTATTAAAAAATATATATACATAAATTTGTTTGAACTTTTTCAATCTTTCTATATTTCTTTGTTCAAGAGGAAAAAAAAAGTGTGATGTCTGCTGAATGTTAATTCACATACCCAACATCTTCACATCTTATATGATTGAAATTGTTTGAAGAATTCTTCTATATTTCTTTGTTCATTTTACTCAGTAATCAGACCCGTCACTTTGCCATTTAAAGGAAACTGAAGCCCAAATATAAATGTGGATCGAGTGAAAGCAGCAATATCAGTAGGACACATTGGTGAAAGTTTGAGGAAAATCAGACGATTGCTTCATAAGTGATGAATTTTCAAGGTTTTGGTGCCATCACTGCTAGAAAAGAAGACTAACCTACAGTTTATGACATCATTATGGACAACAATTCAAAGAAAATATAAGGAAAATTCCACAAAATTTAATTTCTCACAAAAAGGACACATTTCATTGACTTGTTACTGACTTGCATGAAATAAGACATGAACATTGCCTGTGTCAACAGTACACTTCTAGAATCTTCATTTCTTTTCTTTTTTAAAGAATTTGCATTTAACCTGTTCCATATGGGAACCTGGTGGCCTGGGTACTAAGTCTATGGGATTTCAGAATTCAGTATGGAATGGGTTAAAAAGGAAGAGATTTTGGAAGAAATAGAAAGGCAACGCATCAAATGCAATTTGGGCGAATTAATGCAGTCACTTGAAATTCCTTAGATAATGCTTTTGGTGAACTGACTGTCACAACATATAATATTGTAAAAAATGTAGTTATGTACTAACATAAATTCATTTATTTCCTTAAAAACTGAATTGTCTGGACATTAAACTTGATGGTGTTTAATAGAAAAGTGAACTAGGTAGATTAATTGAGCATAATCTTGTCAACTTATATGAGAAATTAAATTTCATTCTCAAAGCAAAACATTTGAGCAAAGAGGTAGTGGTGGAACCCCCAAGATGTGGGTGAGAATTGGTTGCTGATTTGTGCAACTAAAGAGCACAAAAAGCCTCATGTCTGATGATGAACAATTGCCTTCCAGTCATTCCCTAGTTAAACTCATCAGTCATCCTTCGCAGCTCGCCACCGATTGTAAATGCCAAACTTTGTTCCTGTGGGGGCCAAGAGTATTCTGGCCTAGAAACACTCTTAAATGCGGTTCCTGATGTGACCATCATAGCCATCAATCATGTCGGGGATTTCTTCCAGTGGGAAGAAGCGATCTTGACATGATCCGTATTCCTTCCACCCAGTCCCAGATCATACAGATTTGTGCGGGGATCAATTACCTGCCCCACATTTAGATACTAGGATCATCTATTGGCTCTCTATGACATTGGACGGAGGCCAAAAGGCTACTAATTAAAGCGAAGAAAAGGGAGACTCTTCCTATTTCTCCCCATCCCCCTCCCCATTACAGCATGAGTCAGAGTAGGTGTGGGATGCGGGAGATGATTAAGAGAGTTATCAGAATAGGCAGTGCCCTACAACAGGTGGTTCCAAGGACTGGTCACTCATTAGGAACACACAGTACTTTAAATTAATGACACCAAAAATAGAAGGCATAGACATAAAATCATTTTGAAAAAAAAAAAAAACTCAGTAAAGAAACTTCACGAAAAGCTTAAAATATCAATGTATTAATGCAAATGCATCATTTCTAAACCACCCAGATGCATTTGACAGTGAGGCACATTAACTTTTAGGAGAGCTGCCAATTTGAAGGAAGGTGTCACTTTTTTCAAGATATATACTTCCCCAATATTACTTATACTTAGAATATCTTAAACTTATGTTCCAAAAATAGGACAAAGATCGGTATATTTAGGCAAAAAAAAAAAGGACGATATGGCCTTTAATAGCAAAAGAAGATAAACTGACTCTTTTTTTTTTTTTGGGGGGGGGAGATTTATTTTGATGAGCATTTGTTTTATAGGTGACTTCAGATTGCACAGAACTTCAAACACACTGCACTTTCCGCACCATAAAACAACTTGATGATTCAAATAAAAGTTTGTTTTAATGCTTGGTCTATAAACTCCCCCACCCCAAACAAGGAATGGATCAGACTTTTCTCTGCACCTTTAAAAACAAAAAGAAAAGACATGGTATGTTCTTTGCTGATGGCATTGCAGAGATCTAAATTTTCATGCAGCCTGACAAGAGGAATCTGTAAAAATTTGTGGCATTACGCGCATTGTTTACCACTGGGAGCAATTATTTTAAAAATGTTCGAGTTATCACATTTGATGCACATGTGTAGGTCAGTTGTATCACAAAAACATCCTACCACATAAAAATTTTGCAATAAAGCCTAATATATGAGGAGATATCACTGTTTTTCTCAATAAACCATAACTGTAGACAGTTTATTACTGAAACAATCTTACTATAACTATTGTTGTAACTATGTAACTATTTTGTATAATACTTAACATTGATTACCCTGATTAAAATTACTCATATTTTAGAACTATATGAAGCACTAAAGCTGGGTCTTTGTTTCATCTGCAAATGGTAAATGATGCCTTTAAGAGTTATGGCAAGAAACTTTTTCAGGGGAGGACTGTGTCTCATTTTACTAAATGTGTTGTTTGAAGGGCGTGGTGGAGGCCTATATAGTCAGATGGGAGGTACATGTATAAGTAACATTTTCAACCAAACAATGCTACAAGCAGAGACAAACAAACATCATCCTAGAGCCGTAATATTAAAGTAAATCTGGTGTCAACTATCATCTACCAATTTGTATGGTCAACCTTGCTTTTAGTTGACCTCGCATAAGTCAAATAAATTGCCTCACTTGAAGATCTTCTCAAGCCCTCTTCTCTTTATATTCTATTGATTTTAATCCCTCATAGGTTGAAATTTCTCTAAGTTGAAGCTATTTCTTCAAACCAAAATAGATTGGACTTGGCAAGGTTGACTGTAGTTCTCTCTCTGGATGCAAAAACTACACTCTAGTGCAAATGCATAATCATCATGATATGGACCCACACGGAAAGGCAAAGGCATACTGTAAAACACGATATATTCGCAGCATGAAAATTTCGCAAACTGGAGCCGACAGCCTTTCTCGCAGCATGAAATTTTCGCGACTTGCCACTGGCATCCAGTGCATATTGTGTAGGCAAGAACTTTCGCGTGCATTTAAATTTCGCGAATGTTGCTGCTCACGAAATTCACGAAATTAAAATGCACACAAACATTCCTCATTTTACAGTATATTATATCAATACAAGATATTTGATATAAAAATATTTGTTTCTGTCTATTTTTTTGTTCAGTGTGCACTACTGTTCCCATTGTCGTTTGAACAAAAAGCTTTATAGAAAACAAATACAAAAATAATAACAATTCTCCCTCCTACACTGTACATGAACAGAGTCAGTTGAGGAGATATGGGCCTGCAAGATATGATACATGATGCAAGATTCCAAATACACTAAGCAAAGAAAGAAAGTAAACACTTTTTCAAGTTTATCTTTCTCATAGACTATCTGACTAAAAATGGTGTTTTACATACCATGTTAAAGGTAATTTAATTAGCTATCAAGCTAGTAGGTCACTGAAAATGTTAACTTTACGCATGAGTGAACACATTCGTTTTTCTCTTCCAAGGCACAAAAGTAAAAAGTGCAAAATAGACAAGTTGTTATTCAAGCGTATTTGCTCTTCCATATGATAATGAGAACAAAAAAGACAAATTCAACACAATAGAAATGCAAATTAATTTGAAAATATCAACCTATGATCTCAATAATGTCTCTGCAACCTTCCAAAGATAAAGAAAGGCAAAAAATAATGGAGGAAAATGAAGAATCTTCTGTCAAATCCGCAGTCAAAAGACATAAGAGAAAAATTATAGTAACAAAGAAAGTTAAATTTGGAACGCTATTCCAATTTAAGAAAATTTGAAATAGTATTTGGTTCTTGAATTTGTCTCGTGCATTCTTAAATTCCTTCATTAAAAGGTAAAATGAAGAAATTCTGTCGATTTTATCACCTTTACGGCTTACTCCCTATGTCATTTAAAGTTTGAATTGATGGAAAATGCTTATGTTCCACCTTTAGTTTCCGCACTATGTTTTTGTTCTGAATATAAAGGGAAACAAGGGAACGGAAAATTATTTCTGCTGTGTCATTCATTCTAATTGCGTTAAATTGGTCTTTTGTTATCATTGCTATCTTGGAGGGCATTTGCAAATGATTTTCAATATGTCCAATTCTGCAATTTTTACTTTTCTGCCTTGGAGGATAAAAATGAATGTGTTCACTCATGCGTAAAATTTCCCATTGTATAAACCTACCAGGTTGATAGCCAATTAAATAATCTTTGATATGGTATATGACATATTAATTTTTATCAAAATCTTCTATGAAAAATATTAACTGGAAAAAAGTGTTTACTTTCTTTTTTTGCTGAGTGTACTATCATGACATTTGAATCATTTAATGTGGAGAAGAGGCAATGTTTAGCTCGTTGTCAAAATCATGGAATACTGACAACCACTGATAAACAAATTGGGAAAAGAGGAAATTATGACAAACATTGATGAAAATAACAGAGTAGTATTGACATTTAAACTACTAGCAACTCTGCTGTCAAATAAAATGGGGTCTACCCTTTACTATGAATTTAAAAGAATTGGCTCATTTTGAAAATTTTCAGTGTGACAGTTTCACAAAGGCTTGAATAAAAAATACTAACCTATATACTTTATCTGTATTGTAATGACATTGAGCAAGAACATTTACAATCATCACTGAGTGCAGAAGATTCTTAAAACGACTGAAATGTTAATGCTCGCTATGTATTCAAATACACATCATAGTCTTTGGCAGATCTCACACCAAAGGGAAAAATTGTCATAGTGATTTTACACACCACGATATCAATTATTCAACAGCAGGCGCTACTGGAGAATCTTACTGCACTATAAAACAATGCACCATAAAATGTTCTCACCACATTCTGATAGAGCTGTGGCTGACTGTAGCCCTTCCAGCGATAGACATCCCCATTCCACACTCCTCGCGCAGGGAAACAAAGCTTCGAACCACACACCATATCGATCCTGAGGGTCTGAGCAGCGTGGCTGCAGACAGGGAAAGTGAGGCTGCTTTCCCTTTTCCAAAACAATTCACCCCCCTTCAATCGCTCCTGGCTTACCTCCAATCCCCCTTGATTGCGGAGAGGGATTGTAATAGATGACTGGGTGTCAATATAACTCATCATAGAGGAGGTAACCTACAGGAGGTTAGGTAATTAACCACCTCATCAACCCAAATTATGAGTCATTGTTTCATTGGAAAGTTTGGGGTGAGGCTCCTAAGGAATTGGATTGATGATTGGGTTACAATTATGAATAGACGACCGACCACACACACAAATCTTCAATGGGGCTAGGAAGGGTGACTGTGGAGTGCCCCCCCCCCCCCTTCCCAGCCCCTACAAAGACGCTTGTTAATGAGTTAATACCTACAGTTGTGTATCATCATTTTGAGTTTTTTGCTTTGGGCGCAAGTGTTATTTGTAAAGCTCATGAAGCATATATGGTTTAGATTTGGGTTGTCTTCAAACACTTCATCACTGTGGGGCCCCAAATCAGGCATATTTTGAGGGGAGTGAGGAGAAGATGAATAATCAGTTCAACTTTATTTCAAGAAAATTTGTGAGCTATCCCCTGTACTTTTCCCCCACCATCCTCACAAACAAACAGAAAGGCCTTTGAAAACACATACAATACATTCAAGCAAATTACCCACTCCCGGGGTTACTGAATTTCATAACAAACAAAATAGAAAAAGAATGAAATATATAATGCTCGCAGATAAAACAAAGCTTTTGCAACCCTAAGATTTGTCCTTGTCTCACTTTATACAAATAACCCACACACACAAAAAAAACAAACAACAACAACAGATCTCCTATCCTCCACAGAGATGCATCAAGAAACTCCCCCTCCCTCTTGTGGGCTTTTAAAGGACAAGTTCACCTTCATAGACATGTGGGTTGAGTGAATGCAGCAATATTAGTAGAACACATCAGTGAGAGTTTGAGAAAACTTGGACAACCCGTTCAAAAGTTATGAATTTTTTATGTTTCTGCTCACTCAAGGCTGGATGAGAAGACTACTATATAGCTTGTGATGTCACATGTGTACAACGATATAAAGAAAGACTAAAGAAAATTGAACATATTTTCACTTTTCTCGCATAACAAAAGAACACTTGACTTCTCTCTTTCAGAAGGCAGGGGGAATAATCATTACCCCTAAATGTCAGTAACAAGTCAAAGAAATGTGCACTGTATTAAAAAAGTGAAGTTTTGTGAAATTCTCTTTTTATTTTCTTTATATCCTAGTACGCATATGACATCATATACTGTAGTAGTCTCCTCATCCAGCAGTGACTGCGCAGATACTTTAAGAATTCATAACTTTTGAACGGATTGTCCGATTTTCCCCAAACTTTCACTGATGTGCACGACATCGTTGCATTCACTCAATCCTTATGTATATGAAGGTGGACTTGTCCCTTAAATGAGACTCACAGAATGACAGCCTCATTTGTCGTAAAAGTAATGAATACAAATTATGTTGTTGTTGTTGCTGCTGCATGTGTTTGTTCTCAAAAGCAGCCATATGAGTTACACTGTGTAGCCTTGCTTCGGTGCTAAATGATTTTCTTCTTTCAGCAAAGATTTAAGCTCAAGTTGCAATCATGATAAATAATATAACACAAAAGAAATCATGGCAGCCCAGTTTCTAATGCCCTTGCAAAACATGAACAAGTCCAATTACCTAGGCCCAAAATAAGTTCTGACTGCCCATCAACAACAACCGCTGCTGACCAATCCTTACATTCATACTTTATTTGTCTTCAGCAGTTGGCCCTTGATAGAATAACTGGCTATCTATCAAGGTTTTAAATGTTGCTTGATTAATGATATCAGAAGACTTATGATGCCCACTGACAAAAAATAAAAAGAGCTTTTACCAGCACACAAATATTTGTTGCATGAAATTTTCACAAGTTGCCATTGGTACCAAATGACATCATAGTGTAGGCAAAAAACTTTCACACCACTGTAATTCCATGAATCTTGGCTTTTGTGAAATTTGTGAAATCAAAATGCACTAGAATATTTCCAGTTTAACATTAATGATTTATGAGTATTGCCAATTGGCTCACAATGTAAAAATGCTGCTGCTACACTGAATAGATTAAACCCTCACCATGAGAATACAGTTTTCCTTTTAACAAACCTCACACTTTTATCAGATAGCATGCATTTTCTTCTTTTTTCGTTCATCTTCCTCTCTCCAATTACTTCATGGCCCACGTACAAAAACCTGTTATGGTGACCAAGCCTTCTCTTCCATTGCTCCCACTCTTTGGAATAAACTCCCTCTTTATATACAGAATGCCTCATCTGTCGAATCACTTAAATTTCTCCTTAAAACTCACCTGTTTAATCAGTTGTATTTTTTTTTTCTGGAGGCGCACACAGTTATCAATTATTGTACCATTGTATCACGTGTATTTTTCTTTTCTTTTCTTTCTTCTTCTTTTGTTTTGTTAACGCTGATTTTGTTAATGTTATTGTGTTTTCTAGTCTATTTGTATGAGTAGCAAAGTGCGCTTAGAAACGTCAGTATGAAGTGCCATATAAATGCAATTATTTCCCCCCCCCCCCCTTTGGAGGGGGGGGGGGGGAGAGGGGTTAAAATGAAATTAATGATGATCAATGCCCTCTGAAAGTGTCTGATTTGCTCTTTCCTACAGAAGTGCAAACTGTACTACACAGCACTCGAGTCAAGTAAGCTCCACTGGCAGCAGCAGTCACAGAGCACCTGCTAATACTTCACGACATAACAATCACAGGTTTACACACAGCCTTCTGAAGACATCTATCGTCAAGAGTGTCCCTGGACTGTCGAGAAATGCATAGAGTCCTGAATGACAAACTACTCAGAAGCGAGATGAATACAGTAAATGTTGCATGCCATAAGCCCTTTTTACACTTGTGTTTCTTAACCCCGGACTTTCTCTGACCCAGGACTATCGTTAGTCCCGCACCAATTTTTTCAGCTTTTTACACTGGCCAATTAGTCCCGTACTATCTCTTGTCCGGGGCTAAGGAGAAAACTGACCTTTTTACACTTGTATTTCTCAGCCCCGGACTTTCCACGTACACGCACGCACCAGCAGCACTTGATTACCTCGTTTCTGATTGGTCAGTGGGGGTCGGACTTCGTCTCTGTCGCTTAGCCCCGAATTATTTTTTCGTTCTGTTTACACTCACTTGCTTGGCACCGCAATTGCGCTGCTAACCCTGCTATTTTGCAGGGCCAGATACTGTAGTACCGGACTATCGGTGGGGCTAGCCCACTTTGGCAAAAACGAGTGTAAACAGAAAGTGGGCTAAGGATAGTCCCGTACCAACGGTGGGGCTAAGGCCCCCCCTTAGCCCCACCATTGGTACGGGACTAAGCAAAAATTTACAAGTGTAAAAAGCCCTATAGTGTAGCAGAAGAGGAAGACAGCAATGTTGCACTTGTCCTGACCTGTAAAGGAATTAAGAAGGAGATGATGATTGTACTTGACAAGGGGAGGGATCTGCAGACATTGCAGGCACCTATGGGAGACAGACACCTTTGGGAGAGTCTCCTCAACAGAGCTGGAGAGGGGAGCCGAAGGGAGACAACGTGGGCACTGAAAGGCCTTGAACCCTGGACTCACAACGCCTCTTGATCATCCCCATCCATTTCCTTTCTCTCAACAAGCAGCCTTTCCTTCCTCGCGGTGCTCTGATAGGGAAAGATGGGATAATATGGAGTCCATTCCTCTGGCAAATGATCTTGGCAGAGAGTGAAATGCTACTCAAAACTTCCTTTGCAACATGCAGGCTTCTGGTATCCCTGTTACAAGAAAATGCAATGTTCACGCAAAGATCGGACATTTTCTTTGAAGTACGGTACTAGTACAGCACTACAAATGTTAAGTTCTATTGTATGATCTTAAAATGTGGATAATTCACTATCCTTCTAAAAGCACAACTATTTGATTTTAACTTTCATTGGGGATAAACAGAGATGCCAACTTCTTTACATAAAAAACAGAAAGAATATCCTTTAAAGAATCATATTTTTGAGAGGAAAACCAGATTTTCATGAAATCTTGACACCATCACTAGCCTGCTGGCCCTGGGTTGGTAAAATGTACAAAAAAAAGAAAATTTCTCCCTCACGAAAACAAGCAAATACACAAATGTTGCTACTAGAGAACCATTGATGAAAAATTTGTAAAGCATCCACATATTTCCCACCCATTTAGACTCCTCATTTAACGTTTGTTTGTTTGTTTGTTCATTTCCATCTGAGAAGATGGCTGGATGGCCCATATTCAGCTACATGTACGTTAAGCTGGTCTTCCATGGGGTCCTATTGGATGTGAGGTGGGACCACTTCACCGGGTTAAACACCCTACTCTTTGCAATGAATGAATGAAGCGAGATCTTTTACGTGCATGAATTCTTACTCTCTCATACACAGGACCTCCATTTTATGTCCTATCCGAGGGACAGAGTGTTTTGCCTCTTGCTAGAGGGGACGGTATGCTTACACACAATATTGCTCAGTCCAGACTCGGGTTCGAACCCGGGCCCTTAGGATCGTGAGGCAGACACGCTACCGACTGAGCCAACTCACCGCCTATTTGTAAGGGTTGCAGGAATTTAGTAGTACAGCTTTCTATGTGATGAAGCAGTTTTCTGCAGCAGTGTATTTGGCTTCATTTTGTTTCTTTTTTTATTCCAAAGATGAAAGGACGAAAAGATCAAGAGGTGATGTCGTACATATTTCACTGTGTTTATCGTACTAAATGTTACAAAATCCTATTGGTTGGCATCTCTGGACATACAATTGTAGCAATAAAACAAAATGTCAGAGGATTCAGGGAGATAGATGAATGGAAAGACAGATTGATAGATAGATAGATAAAAAGATAGAAAGATAGAGAGATAGATGGAAAGAATGTAGATATATACACACACACAGATAAACACAGAGAGAAATAAATAAGTAAAAAGATATAGAATTAGAAACATAGATATATGAGACAGATATTAAAAAAAAAAAAAAATATATATATATATATATATGGATAGAAGAGGGCTGGAAAGAGAGAGAGAGAGAGTGAGCATGAGAAAAATGAAATGACTAGAAAGAGTGAATTAATATATTTGACGAGTTGTTCCAGAACAGCCCGATAGCAAGACACTTGCAGACAGCCAGCTGGAGCATGCTTGGAAACAAACTGAGGAAACTGCTGGAAAATTGTGTTCGAAATAAGGTAAGACGGCTACGCTACCCCCTTGCAATACTCTCCGTCAAATTGTATTTGGCACCCTTCCATGAGTCACAGGCACCAGTTGCCCATATTTCTGCCAACTGCAACTACCACTTGCCCAAGACAACTGATACCTTTTCCTCTCTAAACTGGGTGAGGAAATGGGCCTCTCAAAATCTCCCTGCGAGGTCATATTTCGCCGAGACTCACTTGTCAAAATATCAACACGGATATCAGAAATGGGGATCTATACGGTCTATGTAATGCCAAGGGGGTGGGGCAATTGCCGTGCATGAAATAATGGCCTGTGCTAGATAGAATTCTTTACTTTATGTCTGAATTACATAATATGGGGATATACATGGATATACTTTCCCTTGGGGATATACATGGATATACTTTCCCTTGGGAAAAACGAAACAAAACAAATTAATAGTGTGCCATATTATGAATAATGCTGCTTTTTTAGTATGGAATTCAATATCAGTTACACATGATTCGAATCCTAGTTCATAGTCAAATATTGAGGATTTAGATTAAAGGCTGAACGGGCTGAAACTTGTAATTATATGGGTTGGTACAGTTTTAGAGTACTTTCTGGCAAGTAAATAGTGAAAAGAAGACATTTCTGTTGCTCATCTAGGCTTACAAGGACAAGGGTTGAACTGGAGCTTTAAAATATGCTTGGAGACAGCTTCATTTCTGATTAACCTAGTAATAACTAGTGTGGGAAAAATTGCTATGCATCAAAATTCAGCAAAATTTGTTTCATATGAGGAAATATCAAAGCAGATTCAGGATAATCATGCAGTCTCATGATATGCAAGGGGCACCCCCCCCCCCCCCATATTCATATCCTTGTGCACTGGGGGAGGAATCAATCCTGATTATTATCATGATTATCACAAGAGAATGAAGTTCACAGTTAATTATACACTCACATTTATTTCAGTGTATTTCATTGTGATATAAACTTTAAGACACAAAACAGAAATCATTTTAAGGTGTAGTGAGAGACTGGTTAGCCTATTTCTATAATCTCTTGATATAGGTCTAATGATGGACAGGCTTTCCTTCCTTCTCTTATTAAGAAGAAGAAGAAAAAAACCTTCACAAAACCAATATCACTGTGTTATATCTCACAGTAATAATACATAACACCTTTGAATAGAACAGACCATGATTACTTCCAGCTTTAGCCTTTCAATTTTCTATCCTGTTACAGTGCTCTTGGTTAACTTGTTCGTTTTAACAACTGATTCTTAATTGAAACTACATGGAAAAGAGGAAATGTTTGGTTTGGAACTAATTTCCATTGTCCATGGGCATTTGGCTCCAGTCTTTGTTTATGACTTTGAGAGATAAGTGACGCACTTGCACTCTGCACTTCTCTACTCCCGATCACTTCCTGGCGAGTGGAACTTGTGGTTCCTACATATATACCACCACCGTACGTGAACATGTGCGTCAAGTTTCCAGAATGCCCATACACTTCCTTCCAACTTCTAATCTATAGCAATAAAAGTGTATGCAATAGTCACCTGCCCCCAAATCTAGGAGAAAGCGGGGGTGGGGGCTTGCCCTAAATGTTGACAAATAAGAATGACAATGGACTATCAGACACTGACTTGGTGAAAATTGAGCAAAACTGTTTCACACAGTTGATTGAGATGCCTCTGATCTTTAAACATTCACTTCATCTGACGTGAAATGTAGTCCTTCAGTTACATTTTGATAAAACTTATTGATCTTGATCGCTAACAAAGGATTGACCTTTAATCTTCTCTTCATAAAAAGAAATATCTTCAAATTAATTTCTACAAATCACAGAATTGTAATTTATTCATGAAATGCAAACATCCTAACTGTAAAATTCACAAGTTTCTGTAGGGAAAATCATCTTAGGCAAATTTTGTGAGTTTTGTAGGAGTTTTAATTGTATTTGAAATCACTTTTTTGAGGCCTTCACTGCTTGGAGGTATTCAAATAGAAAAGATTGTATAAGAGAGGGCTGGATGATATGGGTCAGACCGTATTACCACTGAAATTCCTAGAGGAAGATACAGTCCAAATGCCATTTTCAGCTGAAGTCCACTGACCTTTGACCTTAAGGACATTTGCCCAAATCTAATCAGCACACATCCACATCATGTACAACAATGTAGCCTATCTGGGCCTTGTAATATCACGCAAGTCCCTGGAGAGACATATTGGAGGCCTCCTCATGTCGACTACCGAACTGACACCCTCAACACTTAGCACAAGCATTAACAAAGAAATCCACTCCAAAATTTGTTCAATTGCATAAGAGAAAAAAAAAATCCCTGCAGGACTGATCAAAATCAGTTTAGAAATAAGGAAGTTGTGACATTCTGTAATTTCACAATTTTTAAGTAAACACAATTTCTTGACCAGTTGTTATGATTATTCAAATCAACAAATTGATGTCATGCTCTCACAACTTCTTATTCACTTCAGATACAGAAATGATGATAATTTCATATTTCAGCTGTATAAATATAAAATTTGCCTAAAAAAACACCCAAAACAAAAAAGAATGAATGTAACTTCTGATATATCTTGGTATAGGAATATGCTATTACCGGTATTAGCTAAAAATAACAATTTTCTGAATTTCATAAGTAACATAGGACTGTAAATGAAAAATTGTGAGGGCATGACATCAACTTGCTCATTTGAATTCATAAGGACTGTTCAAGAATTGTTTTTTTTTTCTGTCACTTTTTAAATTGTCATAGTTCTTATTTCTTATCTGATTTTTGCCATTTTTAAAATGTTGTGCAGGGACTTTTTTAATTTTTTTTGTAAGTTTATCTATATTGGGGGTGGTTTTCATCTTAAAAGTTAACCAGTGGGTCCTAATTCCCCAACTCATATTCAACATTGTCTGGGCAACCATATTGCAGTTCTGTATAGATTGAAACTATTTGAACTTTCAAATATTCATATTGGGCCAATTTCAGTTTCCTGATTGCTTGTAATGATTTTGAGCATGACAGTATGTATCATGTTAAATACAATTTGGCATCATTTTTGAACATGGTGTAAAGGCAGCTTAATGGCATCATATCAAAAAGAGTATCTCATGGAGTATCTCATCATAGATACAACAGCATACAAATTGTAGGAATATATTCTGCAGGGCAGTTTCACGGTGGTAGCTGCATGAAGCACTACAAGAACATCTCCAGTTATGCATCATTTTTGTATTGTCCAAAACAGATCATATATGTTCAAAACATCTCAATGACACAGTGTTGAAAGAACACTTCAACCATAACAATTTTGTACTTCAACCATAACAATTTTGTCCCCTACACAATTTTAACGAGGCCTTCATTTGCGTCATGTACAATGTATGCACTTTGCAATCACCAAGAATATATACAGCACAGAATCATCAATAAATATTTTGCAATTCTGAACAGTCAACCAAACGCAAAATCTATCCAGAAAATGGAACGTAGTCTCAATAGTTTCCAGTCGGCAAACTAATTTGTCCCATTAGAGATGAAATGCTTCATCAAGGATATCCTTCAACAGCTTATCTCTTTTAATTCTACAGGTCCAATGGCAAGCTGGTTTTAGCTCAAAATTTGGATGTGTCCATAATACCCACTTAGAGAAGTTGCATTTCAGCCTGATTTTATTCCTCTCACAAAGTTCAATCACAGAAGCATTACCAAACAAACCAACAGGGCATCCATTTTGTATTTGATATCAAAATTACAAGAAATAAAGATCTTAAAAACCAGGTATCATTTTTAACAACTAAATACCTTGACAGCACAAACATATAGAATACACTTGTATAATGTGTCATTCTTTTCATAAGGGGACATCAATAACGGGAGTGGGAGATTTCCTGAGAACACTGCTTGTGACATTTACAAAACGATGCATTTTATCTAACTAATCACAGGGACATTGCACATCAGGTAAATAGATAAAGTGGGCAGGAACTATGGACTCTGTAGGACGGTCCTTCTAAACCAAGACTTAAGGACAACATTTGCAAATAGAGTATCATAGATGAACGTACGTGGGATACAAATGAAAAATGTATCGCTACAGATGACAAACAGTACAATTCAAGGCCAATTAAAAGAGAAACAAAGCAAGAACAGCATGATATCCTTCCTAATGAGCCCAAGTTGCTCTTAATGTGGGTAGCAATCATGGCCAACACTGATTTACCTGAAAATAAAGTGGTGACTTTCACTAACATTGATTTGATTGGTGTTTCTTTGCCTGGGAACAAAAATGACTATTGTCAGAGAATTCGGTACTGGTACATGTAAACTATTACCTTGATATTTACTTTTAAAGTGAAATAAATGAGAAATCTAATATTTTAGACCCCATTCTGAAAGTAAAATATATGTGTGCAACAACGCACTTTTACAGAAAGGCAGGAAAACGTATGCATTTGTAATGAAATCTACTTGATTTTCTAGAATATTACTTTCACCAGAAAAGGGTCCCAGCCAGTAGCGGCCTTAACATCTTTGAATTTTGGTGCCGGGACATCATGGCCATTGTCCTCAGTGTAATTCGAGAGCTGTGATACCAGTAAAAACTAAAGCTTTGTTGCAGAGGGAAAGAGGAGAGTACTTTCATATCAGATGTAGATCTAACTTTCTTCAGAGCTTCTTGTTGATGGTATCACAGATCCACTTTCACGAGGCCACTCCTGTCTCAAACAAATGTCTGATCACGAGTGGAAATTCCACTCACATTTGTGGTAAATATATACAGTCAGTATGATCACTGAGATGGCCACACTGGAAGATCATTCCTCAAAGCTTTACAAGATGTTTGTACATTGTATCTTTTACATGGAGCCAGTGCTATAAAGTTTTGATTACATTTTTGCTTGCAATGATTCCAAAAGAAGTCATGCGATCATCATATTTTTTTTTTCCTTTTGCCTGTCTGGAATGATACAGAAACAATTAAATGAAATCTCATAAAGTAAAACAAAATTGAAAGAGAAACAGTGATAATTTTTAATCCTCTGTCTTCTTTAGAATTTACCATTACGCACTACTGCTACTACTGGGGGGTGGGGGTGCATAACTATCATTTGCAATATCTAATGTTGCATAAATCATACAAAGGCAGTACATTTGATTACCAAGGAAGCAGGAGACCGCCAGCATGAGCATGGCTTGACTGGACTGGCGACCTCATGGGAGAATTATGTACTTACACGTGCCTCTCACAAAAAGGTAGGTTTTTGGACGTGTACGTAGTGGGAGAAAGATGTGGTAGCATAGGACTTCTCTTCACTCGTGGCTTCCCCTGAGAAGCCCACTGGGCGACTGGATCAAGGTTTGTCACGTCTGTAGTGTGACGCCAGCACTTGGTCCCCCTTGTGCTTTATGTAGTCAACAATGACCTTTGCCAAGGACTGACGTTCTCAGATAATAAGCTGACCTTGTAAGAAGCCATTGCTCTTCGAATGGTACATGGTTTCCACCTTTCTCATTCTCCTTTTTCCTTTTTTTTATACTTATAATTTGTTTTATGAAGGACAGAAAACGGGAACTTGTTTTTTGAGGATCTTTGTGAAAAAATGAGAAAGAGAACAAAAAGGAACCACGGCATTCAGTACTACATGTTGCTGTCGTCAATAAGGCAACACACTATTCAGACGCAAATACAAAAAAGCAGAGTACACACATATTAAAGGGACTGTACAGTACTGGTTGAGGCGAGAATTCAGCTTGTAACGTTTTGTGAGATATTCAGAAACCACTCTATGAAGTGTTAAAGAGCATACAATTTTAAGGGGAATTAAAAGTTTATGTGATGAAAATCGGCTTTGAAATGACTGAGATATCTAAAAACAAGGTAAAACAAAGAGATCCTAATAATAGTCGTGGCCTGTCAATTTTATTAGGATCGCTTTTTTGGATATATTAGCCATTTCAAGGCCAATTTTCATCAAATAAACTTTGAATCTTCCTTGAATTACACGCTCTTTCATATTTTGCAAGAGGTTTCTCATTATCTCATTAAAAAATGTTATAAACCTGATCCTCACCTCAACCAGTACTGCACAGTCCATTTAACGAGTAAGTTATCAGGTGGCTGAGGTAGAGCTTCAGAGCTTTGGCTATTCTCACATTTCCCCACAAGCATAAGTAACAGGAATGGACTGACAACCAGAAGCTCTAGCACTATACACACAACTTCTCTCCCTCTCTTGCTGGCACCAGTGGCACCAGAAAATAATTTCATACCTTATTCAGGGATGCCAGGTTAGAATAAAAGAGAGGGACACAAATACATCTACACAGAGCTATTGCACTTTGTACATGAAAGGGTCTTAGTTTTGATACTACCAGGGCCTGACTTCGGGCTTTTGCCAGAAGATTGGCCTCCCTGCTAATTAAAGATGTGTGTACAGACAGAAATGGACTTCACGGAGAGTATACTCACTTCACGTGTACCAAGTACTTGCAATCGTGATGATTGAGAGATGAGTGAAGGGGAGTGGATGGATGAAGACAGGGATAGAGACAGAGTGATATCACTGAAACCGTCAAGTGAATAGCTCCAAAAATTTTAGATTATATAAAAACACTTCTTCACTTTTGTATTTCCTGTATAGAGTCTGAAGGTGACATCAGGAATATGACAATTCTACACATCAGATTTCAAGTAATAGTTATGCAGTCAGAGCCGTGTTCCTTAAAAAGATGCGCTCAAACATAAATCAGAATATCAAACATATGTCAGGAATCAGCCAATCAGAACTGAGTATTTTAGAGGCTTCTGTTTGATTTTTTGACTTATGTCTGATCTCAATTTTTTATGCACACGGCCCAGAACAGGTTTGAGGTCGGCATCTCTAATTGGTGCGATCAGCTGGCTGTCAATCTGCGTCTGGCGCATGGCACAATCTTGGGGATAGAAGAGAGTCTATGTACGTTGTATCACTCACCATGCTAAAGCTCTGCACACTGAGAGTGTCGAGATCTACAGTAGATTCCCGCCGTCGACGAAAGGAAGACTGGAGAAAAGATGAAAACAATAAAGACAACTAGCAGAGAAAGAAAAAACACATGAACATACACATGGCTGAACATGAACATACATGAACATGAACATACACATGGCTGACCAAAGCGTATGAAAGCTGACCAAAACAAATGACACCAAGTTAGTAAAATGCAGAGCTTAAAATACATGATGTAAAGTAAATTATTTATGCCACATGAGTCTTTTGAGGTTGAATTACAGATTCTATTGCTTTTGGTTAGCTGATCCCTCCGAAAACTAGGGGAACTCAATGTCAGTGATAAAAGATTTAACATTTGACAGCGGGTTGTTTTCCTCTGTTCTCTATTTCTCCTATCCACAGGTTCAATGTCATTCCATTTGAGCAAAATTTTTATGAAACATGCAAAACATGTATAAGGTTGGATATGCTGCAACTGCGCCATGTTGTTTCTACCTGTACATGTTATCTGCACGTGGTATAATGTACATATCATATCATGCACTGGATCAGATCCAGTGCATGATCGATCATGTTATCCTCACTGGAAGCCAAAGTAGGACTATAAGAAGCTGTATGAAGCAAAATACAGCACCAGTGCAGTGATGCTGTCGGTAGACATTTCTGTAAACATGGCTTTCTAATAAAATTTTTTTCAGTGCATCCATATCACAGTAAGCAACCTTCAAGATTCATGCCGATACCATGCACATATTTGGTTAAACAACATAGTGAATCACATAAGTGAAGCTGTGGTAGTTGTGCAGGGGGCGGCTCCTTACTGCTTTGTCTACACTATGGGTGCGTTTGAGTGCTCTAAAGCGAACCAAAGCGAACTGAACCAATGCGTACCGTACCAAACTGTGCCAGTTTTGGAGCGTTCGAGCGCTCTGTCGAAAAAGCGTACCTCACGAGTTATTTTTAGAAAAGGTCACACATTTTTGTAGCAAGAATGTCATTCACTTGCGCTTGAACTACTTACACCTGTCCCGAACAAAGAGAATGAAATTTTTGCATTGTGACGTATGCGCATGATACGCGCATTCTTTACAGCGAACTTTTGGTACGCTTTGGTACGCTTTTGGAGCACATTGGGAAGTGATCCACTTTTGGCTCAGTACAGTACGGTATGGTACACATTAGGAGCATTTCAGCACTCCTCTGGCGCGGGTACGGTACGGTACAGTTCGCTTTAGGAGAGCGCTCAAATGCACCCTATGTTTGCTGTGACCACAGCAGCCCTGTTTGCCTGCAATGTTGTCCACGGTGGGACTACATTCTCCTTCTTTTTTTAAATTTTACCTCTGTACTCTAGTCTTGTTCATACTGGGCCCCGTGTCATAAAAGATGCTATGATGGCAACTCTTGCTGGTATGGCAACTTCCAACAGCAACAGCCAATCAGGAAGCTGGACTCTTGTCGTTACCATGACAAGTGCCATTCCAGCAAGAGTTGTCATCGTATAAACCTTTCATGAAATGGGGCCCCGAGTACTTGATCTAATGAACATGTTGCTATCAGATGCTGTTTTCACAGTGTCTGTTCAGGCTAGACTACACATATTTCCTGATGTCCCACTACAGACCTTTGTTGTGTTCATCCCGCTTTACTACAGCCAACAAGGTTTCTCATCAGCACCAGGACTGCCGTGGCAATTTTTTTTTTTTTTTTGACAATTTAAAAATCTGACATGGCATCCACTGCAATCTCGTTGTCACATTTGCCCATCCCATCCCCACGAACTGTCTCACGTTCATCCCGTTTTCTCAATGGTGGCCTGAAACGAGACTGCCATGGCAATCGGGATCATGATGCAAATGTAGCACAAACTTGTAAAAATTTAAAGGGATCGTATAGTTTTGGTTGAGATCTAATTTCAGATTTTTAACATTCTTTGGTGAGATAATGAGAAACCTCTAATGAAATGTGAAAGAGCATGTAATTCTATGAGGAATTCAATGTTTATTTGATGAAAATTGGTTTTGAAATGGCTGACATATCCAAAAAAGAGCGATTCTAATAAAGTGTGGGACCCACAAAAAAATTAAAAACCCAATTCTCATCTCCACCAATACTGAACCATGCCTTTAAGCTTTATTCTGATACTGGGGCTTTTCCAACATACAGTGATGCAGCAAAATAGACCGTTTCTGTAATGTACAAACCATGGATGTTATTCTCATACAGTTTAGTAATGATGCAAATTATTCATCTGCTCCCTGCAATCAAGTTCCAAAGGCAGGAATTAACATTACTGTTACTAGGTACGGCAAACCTCTAGCAAACTTTGTGGTTGTCAAGGGCAACTTTTGTAACACAAAGCAAGGATAGACTTTTAGAATTCATTATCAAAATGATCTCTTCAGAAAGAGAGAAAGTCCTCTTTCCTTTTCAGAGGAAATATTTACCCGCAGACTGAAGCTCTTGATGCTTATGTTATCACCGTCTTCCTCTGTGTTTCTTCGTTTCTGGAACAAGAAATGAAACAACATGTGAACTTTTGCTAAGACAGTAACTGTCACACTGACACAATGATTGCTGATATCTAATTTCCATTTTCAACATATCAAACTCATGTAGTAGGTGAGGAGAGATGGGCAGATGAAGTCAAATTCTACACCAGAGAAAACAATTCACTATATAACAATTGTACATACAGGGCTTGGGCACTACCACCTTTCTCTGGTGGCCCCTTTGGGCCACTAAAATCTATAAATTTAACATTTTGGTACCCCCCTTCCCCCCCCCCCCCCTCCAAACAAAAATATAATGCCAATAATAAAAGGAAATAAAAATCTTAATTTTGAATTTTACCTGCCTGATCAGGCTTCCACAAAAAGATTCAACAACCTTGGCAATTTGGTGGCCCGACATCAATTTTTGGTGGTCCTTGGCCACCGAGCCACGGCAGATGCCGAGCTCTGACATATATGTAACACTCATTGTGGTTGACATTTTATTTCTGGTAATTGATTCAAATTGACGGCATGCATAACATACATTTGTGTCATAGGTACTGGGATCAGAAACTGCAACTTGCCACAGCAAGAGAAGCCATCTAGGTGCAGTTCTGCTCTTTAGAGTGTTGAAAATGCAGTTTCTCATCAAACTTTTTAAAATAAGATCTGATGCAGCTGACTAAATAGATCACTGATGAAGACCATGAATTAAAAACACTGCTCTTTCATACATGACATACCAACGATGAGAAATTCAGTGCTACATATTTGAACAGACATATTTTTCTATTTTTTATCATTTCATCCCTTTACTTTAATTTGTCTTCATCATGTTTTCAACTAACTAGTTAAGATGCAAGAGTTTATCTTTTTAATCAGAATTTCCTGATCTACCACTTACACTGTCTTTTTTTAGTATGACAACAAAAATGACTTGTGAACTTTACAACACAATTACAGTCAAATAGTGTACAGTATCAAAAGGGGCAAAAACTGGTCTACAAATCAATGTATTATGACTGAACTGCTATAATGACTCACATACCCTTTTTCTGAGTGTGTCGAAAAAGGAAATCTCATTTTCCTCATCCATAGAGAGCCTGTGCTTTCGCTTCTTCCGCTTCTTCTGTCAAACAAAAAGACAAAACAAGGGAAGAAACAATGAAAAATACAACTTCATTGGTCATTGTATGGTCAACACAGCAGAGTGTGCCTGCAATAATACATTAAATACTGATAACCTTTCTACTATTATCCCTTTCATAAGTTCAGGCTGAAGATACTGAATTAAATGCCAAAGTCAAATGATCAAAAATATCTTTCCTGATAGCTTGATTATTGCTTTCAACTTCTTGATGTGGGTAAAGTCAAAGTGCTCTTCAAAATATATAATATCATAATATATGGAATTTAAAATGCTTTTGTGAAAATCTCAAGGGACTCTTCGAGTGAAGGTACATTGTACATATGGAACATACCAGGTACTTAAGTTGAATACAAAAAATATTTAAAAAAAAAGAAAAAACATGTCTTATTCTATGACTATCTGAGTAGTTCACGGGGTTTCAGTTTCTTTACTTGCAAAGCAGATACATCTTTAAAAATCTGCTTTAACTACTTTATATCACTAATTTATCCCCCCTCAAAAAAAAAAGAAGAAACTTTAAACACAAAACTCATCAAGAGGAAATGCATCAGAGAGGGAAATAACATGGCTGAATTTTCCATAAAACTGTGCCATTGCTTGCCTGGAGTCAAAGATTACTTCTCTCAACTGTATCCCCACATCCTGTGTTGCTGGTTCAGGAAACAGTAGGTCTAATTTTGGGCAAGACTAGCTAGATTAACCAAAGCTGCTCTATAGATGGCGCTATATAAATCTGATTGCTGTGGATGACTTGTATTTATCTGCTTTTTCTCAGAATCTTTACGCAATAAAAAAGGAACTCCCCATAATCAAAGTGATGTTATTCTGTAACAAAGAGGTTTTCAGCAAAATTGTTTCGAGGGGATGTTTCTACACATATTGACTAGCTTCTGTATGAAAATGAGAATGATCTGCCAGGTCATGCATACGTGAGCACCTATCAAACTGTCAAGGACTAGCTGATTTTGCTATTTCTCATTTCTCACACATTTCCAACAGACAACTGACTGGGTATACTCCTGGACTAGTCGCCAATGGGTCAAATGCAAATGGTCACTATGCAAAAGTCACAGGAGTCTTTTTTATTTGGGGGGGGGGGGGGGAGACAGGGTCAAGCACAGAATTTTACAGTAAGGGCCTAGATTATCATCCAAAACTGGTAAAGATTATATTCTATAATGAAAGAAAACATTACCCATTTCTTGTTTGTTTCTTTTCCTCTTCAACATAAACTTTTTCGAGAGTGAATGCACTCTTTTTCAAGAAACATGAGGGTCGAAATCTCTCTTTGTCAGGATACCTTTCACAGAAATTACCTGATCCATGGTACCAGGCTCAGGCTTCACCACTGAAGTGACACTGCTGACATTACATCATACAGATTGATTTGATGATGAAGGCCCAAAAGGATGCGAAGTAGCAGAGTTTGGGTGAGAAAGAGAAGAAGAAGAGAGAGAGAGAGAAAAAAAAAAGAATAAGTTAACTGATGCAAATACACAATGTACAGTAAGTTAGGTTTTGTTTGTTTGTTTGTTTGTTTGTTTCTTGTGTTGCTGGGTTTTTTTTATCGCACATAAACGAAACTACTTATATTTTGAAGACTTTATATTTATATTTTATTACTGCCCTAACTCAATATGAAAGAAACCAGACAACCCTGGTTTATTGATGAAGCCTCTAATGGATTAAAGTCTCTTCTTTAAGATCCTGAACAGCATATGTAAGGGTACTCATACCACCACCTTTTAAGTTGTGAGCAAATCAGAGTCCCATTTGCACTTCCAGTTCATGAATCAATATAAATGACTTTAAAAAAAAAAAAAAAAAAAAATATATATATATATATATATATATATATAATAAGATAAAATAAAAACTTGACTATCAAAACGAAAGTACAGTGTACATGTACATTGTAAGCCAGATTGTATTTCAATTCCTTCTTATTCCATTCTAAATGAAAAAAATCAATTATCTTTTCAGTGATGATGTAAATACACTGCCATTATATGTCACATATTTGTGAATAGATGATTAGAACAAAATTAGTGCATTACATACTATGTGCATATAGTCACAATAAACATTTGATATTAGGCTGGAATGATTACTATTTGTCAAAGGTATTACAAAATATTGCACTGTGTATGTTATTCTAAAACAGAAACTTTCAATTGATGAATTTGATAATGACCTCATATAATATTGTAGATATACTTTTGTTACTCTGATACATGTCAGACGGTTATATTCTACAAGAAATACCAAATTTTTAAGGAAAATCATTGAAGGTAAGATTATATGCCAGTGTATTGTATATTAATTTGCATGAAAAGTACATTCATGATCAAGATGAAAATTCAATGTTAAACAACTACCGAGTCACCCTCACTTCATTTTCAAGAGCTTACATTGTACTTGGGTCCACATTTGTGCTACCATGTCTACAGTGTATCTCATCTACAACCAAGGTACAATTACATGTACAACTGATGAGAATGGTAATACCAGGTACTGTGGTGTTCCACAACTGGACATTTTCAGCATGTTTGTTCAAAACAAATATCTTTATATTGTGCATTTATGCATAAATGTACATGTGTGCAAATCTTACATCATGAGTGGGAGGTCATACATTTGTACATGTATGCGGTTTGTGTTCTACAATATGTATGT
The DNA here is from genome assembly GCF_040938485.1 of Diadema antillarum. Lineage (NCBI taxonomy): Eukaryota > Metazoa > Echinodermata > Echinoidea > Diadematoida > Diadematidae > Diadema > Diadema antillarum. The sequence goes on from NW_027271332.1 coordinate 421,667, forward strand.
ATTTTGGTGCTATCACCCTACAGTGTACTTGTAGGGTTTTTTTTAACATTTGACCATGGCGAGCAAGCTGAAAATCGGTTACAAGTCTGAAGCCAAGAGTTTGTAAATTATCACTCAATATCAGGCACAATTGTATACTGGCCTGACCCATCGCAATGTAAAATGTATACGATTGGGCTATTGCGCAATGCTTATTCATGTCTGCTGAACCCCTCATGGACCATTCTTATACTGGATGGTTAAAGCTATCCAGGTCAGTGTTTCATGTCCAATATTTACTTTGCTTGTGCTGGGTTGATGACAACTTTGTGTTCAGGATGGACTCTTCTGTTGTGCATGGGTTTTGTAAAACCCTGTGAGTTGGTGCTTTACAAGTGTACAATATGTCATGAAAAAAGGGTAGGGTAAGCGCTGACATGTACATGACCGTATCATTGGCATTACCTCGTATGCTTTCATGGATTTCTTTTATAAAGCATTGGTTAATTAGAGTGATTGGTTGATTAATTTAGTAGATAAATAAAATCAATGCTGTTGTATACTTCAACAGCAAAAAAAAAAAAGAAAAGAAAAGAAAAAAAGAATCATTTACAATGCATAATTATTATAATCATACAAAACTTAAATTAGGTGTACATGTACATGTACATGTACATGTACATTGAACAAATGTTTTCTTTATCACTTGAGATATGTCCCAAGATGTTCTTATTTTGCTATGATTATGCCATAATTAATGAGTAAGCCCATCAGATATTGTTATCTTGCTTGATATGGTAATGATTTTTGAATGGGTTATTTATTTCAACTTCAGAGAAAATTTTCGAACATTTACATTGTACAATGCCTACATCTTCCCCTCAAAGTTCTTTATTTTTTAGATCCTTATGTACATTTACTGTAACCTTGCCATTTTCATGTCCATACAGTGAAAATATTGTCCTGAAACGTTTCATCCAAATTTTCATTGAATTGCAATGGACATGTACATGTACAAGTACATGACCAATTTAGTCCATACTACCCATATTGCTGATAAATTGTCATTTGAAAGTATAAATGTTAAAAGAAAACATTTGAAGAATACAATAACAACTATTCCTTAATGTATGGAATGACATACAGATTGGTCTGAAATTCAAACTATTTTTTAGTTTCAAACAAGTTTACATACCATAATACATTGTATGTTCAATTGGTGATTTCTCACACATTTTTATATGAAATGAATCTAACAATTGCTCCGGCTATGTTGTCTTTCGATTTGCCTTAATGTTTTTCCCATGAATCTCTCTTTCTGTGCTTCTCTTTCCTAAAGTAACATGCATGAATTCATTGTTTTTTCATATCCCCTCCCCCTACTCATATCAAAAAGTGATGTGCTGTTTCTTCTTTTTTCTCTGAAAGTTGATATTGTTCCTTGAAATCTTGATTTTTCATTGTATCAAACTATTCTACATGCTTGTTTATGTCTTTGTATTGTATTAAATGTATGATACCACTGTGCAGTTGTTATTTCTATAGATGATGATGTAGAAATTAATAAACTTGAACTGAATTGAATTAGTACTGTACATTTACAAGAGGCATTATATCATAATTGAGTACATGTCTAGAAGGGTCTACAACCTACATGTACAAGTGTAGAGCTGTGCCATTGACTGCACCCTCATGCTGACGTCAGTGCATATAGTATTTGATGAAATATAAAGTTGTACGTACAGTAGTGTACATGCAAATGAATGGTACAGTGGCATATGCTGACAATAAAGGATAAAGAGAAGATTGTTTTCAAACATGCATTTAAACATTATTTATGGTTATGGACAGTTGAGAAGAGTGAAAGTCTGTGGCCCACAAATTGTACATAATGTACTGCACATACAAGGCAATATGTACACTGTGCATTGCTTTAAGGGGTAGTCAGAAGAAAAAGTGATTACCACATACACTTGCACTAAACAGCATCACATCTTGCTCTATAAGGAAACATTTTAAAAGAAATTCAGTACTCACAGCCCAACAAATGCAAATGAAAATACAATTGCCCATACATAGTATGTCTGAGAAAATGGGAGAAAATGTAGGTTGAATGAACATGGGATGTCTCAGTGAATGTACAATGCAGGAAACTGTATGCAGTTAATTTTGCCCCTGGCAAAGATTCTTCCAAAATTGAAAGCTCAGCCCCTATTGATTCCATTTCTAAGAAAACAGAAGTTTGATATTGGAGCAATCGATTGCCTGCCTTTCTTCAATAATTAAGGCCATAATTTTGAAGTCTTGATAAAAGCATGATACCAGCCTGTGCAATATAGTTTTCATGGAAAGACTTCTTTTTTTGCAACAGCCACCTACAAAATGTAATATGAAAAAAATAACAAACAGCTTGGAAAGATTTAGATTTTAAAGACATCTCAGATTAGAGTTTTTTATACTCTATACTTTTTATACTCTATTCGTGGTTGTTAAATGAACCTGTGCACAAGCTTGCAGAGGTAGGGTAGTGTCAGATTGGTAGAATATTACACGTGTAGTGTAGGGTCCTAGCCTAGGGTGATATGGTCTCTGGTGTCCTAGGGTGACGTGGACCCGGTGTCCTTGGGCGACGCAAGCCCTGGTGTCCTAGTGTCCTGGTGTCCATGGGTGACGTGGATGCTGGTGTCTACGTACTGTATTTGTAGGTGGCTGTCTCAAAAAGAAGTCTTTCCATTTTCATTGAATACATTTAAAAAGATGCGCTGCCTGTCAGTGCAGTAGATACTGAATGCTGCACATGCACGGCAAATGCCTCTCTATCCATTTTCAGATTGCATTTCTTTTTCAAAAAGACTGGACCACATCTTTTAATACTACTTGTACTTAAGAGAAATATTATCAAAGTTACAACTGATACATCGGTACTTTCAAAGAATTTACAATGTACAGCTGTACAGTTGTAGCTAGGCTCTGCTAGCAGACTCTACATGTTACTAGAGCTATATTACAGCTTCACTGTTAAAAAAGAAAAAGAAAAAAAAGGAACTTACGTGCTTGCCTTTAATAAAAGAGAAAAAAAATGATGCACAGAAGTTTAGAAATTAGAATACACCACTTGTCCATTGCTTCATTCTAATTCTTGCTTTCTACATCAAGTTTTGTGACAATGAGAACGTGAGATTGCATTAAAAGTCAAATTTTGCTCAATAGATTAGAATTTGGCAGTATCTAGTGAAACTCAAAGTGATCAGACCATCTACGTAGACCTCTATGTGCTGTGATAAAAACTGATACAAGAAAGTTTGTGACCATCTACTATTCCAGACTTCTTGTAAATTGTACAGCCTGTACTACCCTGTAGATGTTCTACTTCTCTAGTGTCTCTTAATTACCTTACCAGGTTTAATACTCACCTTGCATCTTCTGAATAGGCCAGTGGTGATACATGGTTTGGAGGCAAAATAGGGCTCAGCGAGGTGTCAAAAACATGTGTTTCTCCGAGTCTTGGACTAGACCTCCGCTGGGTTTCTCTCTGCTGCTGAATGAAGACTGAGTTGACTTCAACATTCTCAGGCCCACCTGCCTCAACACCAACATTGCATTTGGTGTTGGAGCTGCTGCTGCTACATTCCATCAGTCTTGGACTTGATCTTGTTTCTGCATTCACCATCGAACTGCTACTGCTGGCAACAGCATTCATCAAATTTGTTTTGGCAGCAAGTCTAGGCGACCTCCGCAGATTTTCTGGGCCATTGCCCACCTCCGATTTCTGAATTTCCTGAATCATATTCATGCTTCAAAGTTCACTTCATTCACTACATTAGCTATACGCACCTGATGCAAATTATGCAAAATCTTGTGTGACTGTTTAAACCGGCCACAGCACTAACCATGTACCAAGCAGCTAGGGCAGTGCCAGTGCAGTAGACTTTTAAAATGCTGAATGGTTAAAGTTTATATTCTACTTAGGCCAAATTCTATATTTAGTCAACAGTCAGGACGGTGGTCAGTGCAGTGCGTGGATGAGTATTCTATCTGTTGCATCAAGTGTTCTGCTAAATACATAAAATAGTGCTGCGCTGGCTGCAATGCAACACGAGCCCTGCCCAGACAAGGTAGCGTACAAGTAGCATACGAATTCACGATCACCACAGTCCACACCCACCTCCCTGCTCACACTTGTCACAGACAGAATACACAGAACAAATTGCAGCACATAGGCTCCTCATGAGCTACAGTACAGAGTCTCAGAGACGTCAGACCAGACCACCACACAGAGCTACAAGTACAACATGTAAACCGTCTATAAAGTCTAACTTGTAGTTGTAGTGTTGACTTGTAAAGTTGTACGTTGACATGTAACGAACGTGTGTGAATGGTCCAAACGTTGAACATCAGCTCCAGCATGCAGAGTCAAGCATCCGGTCGAGTTCTAACCAGTGCAGTTCATGCTAACGTTATCGTTAAAAAAAAACGTTAGTCCGAGGCTGGGTCAGGATCATAAACTGCTGACGATCGATCAACCGTGCTGAATGAAATGGTTACAAACTGCTGTTTACTATCCCTTAATTGCTCTTGAGAGTCAGTCTCATAGACGCCGACGGTGCTCCACAAGTTGCTAAGTATTATAGGGGAAAAACTGCACAAATTCGCGATGGGTCAAGTGCTCGATGCCGCAAGTCAGAGCTCCCACATACACACATACAAATACACGGGGCACGTACAGTTGTACATTCATGAACACCGACCAGCTCATTTCAAAACTACCGCCGCACTGATCGAAACATAGCGGAGAAATGAATTCGCTAGTCCACACTGCGATATATTCGTCCCGTGCTTTGTAACATAGGATGTCGTATGTGTGGGGATATCAGCGAATAGGCTCTTATTCATATCATCTACCATATAAAATTTAATGTCAATTCATGTACTTCTTGAGGAAATATTTTGACGTTTATATCAGTATGCCTATGATTAAAAATATCTAATAAATTAAAAAATATCAAATCAAATCAAATCGAATCAAATTAAGTAAAATAAGATATTGCAACATAGGATCTATTATGTGTGAGGATGATGAAAGACAGAAAGAAAGACAAAATTACTTATAAGGATAATACACACCTTCAACTTATTGCTCAATCACCACTCACCACAGACTGTAACTTGGCTACAACAATTGAGGGACATTATTTAGCTGCTGCTGCCTCATAAGCAAGAAGAAGACCACATCTGTTGTAGTCAGTGGCGTATCGGGGGGGGGGGGGGGGGGCAAGGGGGGCACGTGCCCCGGGCGCCAATCCTTGGGGGCGCAAAAAAGAAAAAAAAGGGGGACAAAAGAAGAAGAAAAAGAAAAAAACGAAGAAGAAGAAGAAAAAAGAAAAGAAGAAGCAGAAGAAGAAACAAAAAACCTCGCCCGGAAAGGGGGGGGGGGGAGGGAGAATGTTGGGGGGGGGCGGAAAACCAAATCAAACAAGATAAAAACAAAACATGATGATGACGCGGACAAAATGACAATTTTTATTGTGTTCACACAAGAATTCCATGTTCTGTCAGCTGAAATACAAAAATTTTCGGCTCGCTCACTACGTTCGCTCGCCAAAATTTATATAAATAAAGAAGATAAGAACAAAACGTGATGATGACGCGGACAAAAATGACAATGTCTATTGTGTTCACACATGTCATTTTATGTTTAGCAGGCTAAATGTTTCACGGAGCAGCGGCTGCAATTTCTGTCGTTCTGAAGCGATTGCCAATTGGATCAAAAGAATGCGACAACGGTTTCGAACATACGGGGGGGGGGGCAAAAAAAATCAAGCAAGATAAGAACAAAACGTAACGATGACGAGGAAATATGCAAATTTCGGCTCACTCGCTCGTACATATTAGAGTATCTTTTTCAAGTCCAGAGTTTGTTGGTATAAAACGTTATCTATAAGACCGTCACTATATCTTGATTAGGATTGTAAGATTAAATAAGCAAAAAATGACAAGCAAGAATTCAATGTTTTGTAAGCTGAAATACAAAAATTTTCGGCTTGCTCGCTGCGCTCGCTCGCCAAAATTTATCAAAAAAAAAAAAGAAAAGAAGAAGATAAGAACAAAACGTGACGATGACGCGCACAAAATGACAATGTCTATTGTGTTCACACATGTCATTTTATATTAAGCAGGAAAAATGTTACACGGAGCAGCGGCTGCAATTTCATTTGTTCTGAAGCGATCGCCGATTGGATCAAGAGAGAACGCCAACGGTTTCGAACATATGGGGGGGGGGGGCGCTAAAAAAACAAATCAAAAAAGACAAGAACAAAACGTAATGATGACGCGGAAATATGCAAATTTCGGCTCACTCGCTCGTACTAATTTAGAGTACTAGTATTATAAGTCCTCAGTTTGTGGGTATAAATCGTTATCTATAAGGTCGTCACTATATCTTGATTAGAATTGTAAGATTTAATAAGCAAAAAATAACAAGAATTCAATGTTTTGTAAGCTAAAATACAAAAATTCTCGGCTCGCTCGCTGCGCTCGCTCGCCAAAATTTATCAAAAAAAGAAAAGAAATAAGAACAAAACGTGATGATGACGTGGAAATATACAAATTTCGGCTAACTCGCGCGTACTAATTTAGAGTACTTTTTAAATTCCTCATGCAGTTTGTTGGTATAAATCGTTATCTATAAGGCCGTCATCACTATATCTTGATTGGAATTGTAAGATTTGATTAGCAAAAAATGACAAGAATTCCATGTTTTGTAAGCTGAACCCAATACCAAAATTTTCGGCTCGCTCGCTGCGCTCGCTCACCAAAATTTATCAAAATTCATTACATGCAAATCACCCTCAAAAGACCCCTTTAAAGTGCCTGAAAAAGCATATCATGTGGACTTTGTTTAAAGTTCCTACCGGGATGGGGTTGGGGTTGAACACTTTTTCAGAAATTAGGGGCGCAATTTTCGCGCTTGCCCCGGGTGCCGTTTTCCCTAGATACGCCACTGGTTGTAGTTCATGCCAAACTGGTGTAGGCTATTTTTCTACGAATTTACCCCAATTTACTTTAGGTTCTTTGGCATGAATAGTGATGAAGCTCGAGCTTGTCCATATTATAAACGAGGACTGAAAATGAATAATACTGTTTCCCGACTAACTGTTTAACAATCACGTACTGCTGTGAAATGGGGCATTACCGCATTTTGATCATATTTCTTTAGGTAGCTGATTACCATTGGGAAAAAAATGATGTAGGTTAATCAGAGTATATGTTCAAGATTAATAAAAAGTGAGCAAGTGTGAAATCACTGAAAATTGAAATGAACAGATTACTTCGATTCCTCTCCCCTCGGGAGAATCATGCATATCTATACCTGTAATGTGGATAATGTGGTATATGCATGGGCGGATTAGAACATTCCAATGTATCGAAAACAAAATGTGATGTTGGAAACAAAATTTGATTTGAAATTGAATATAATTATCCTAGTGAAGAATAAACATTAATCAGTTTAATACTGATCGAATCTTTGTTTCATGTATACATGATTATATGCCTATATATTTTCTTTATTTAATGCAAAGTAAAAACAAATGCAGTTTTCTTATTCTTCATAAACAACATCCACAGCATAATCACAATATTAAAAAAAAAGATAATAGATAAGCCTATAAAAAAAAAGATGGGGGTAGGAGAGGATACTACATTGAGCAATTGAGGAATGGTTTCGGGAATGCCACACTTAAGTTTTAAAAACAAAATTTAATAATTTTATATTATTTCGGATGGGTATGTTTATTCAGTATAATTGTATTGGGAAAAATGATACTGGAAAGAAAATCTTATTTTGTTTTATTGATTTGATTAAAAACCGAGATCTCCCATCCATATTAGGGGATTTTTGACACAGTATTACTTATCAAATTGTTGTCATAATATCTAAATACTGAGGAGCCCGACCTTGATCACAATATATTTATTCTCGTTTCGGAATCTATGCGTCACCATCTTCACCCCATCTCATTTTTACTGTATTAGTCGGTATATATAGATCAGCATAACACAATGATTTTGTTCAAAAAGTTTATAAGCACTTGCTGAAATATTAATGTAAGGGTCTGTGAATAGATTCTTTTATATTTCTTTTTATGTAGTATAGGTCCGGTGATTTTTTTATTGTTTTGTAAGTATTTTTTTTAAGAATATGATTTGGCAAGATTTTTTTTCTTAGTTAAGTATATCATGAAGGATGCTGTGTAATATTCATACTCGTGAATCTGTTGTAAAATATGTGGTATTTTTTTATATATATACTCATGTTTAATCGTGATTTTCCATGAAGATGTTATGAATTATCGCACAATGTGTTTTATATTTAATTTGGAGGTACTTATTATGTCATTGAAATGTATTCTAGCCTTCGGGCTATGATTTTGCAAGTTTTTACTAACTAAACCATTTCAATAATGATAACAATGATAATGATGATGATAATTTTTCCCGCTGTCATTGTATTTTCACGATACATCTACTTTTTGCAATTGTTTATTTGAAAGAATTTGTGATACTGAAAATCAAATTTGAATAGAGCTGAAATATTTCTACAACCGTATTCTTTGTTGTTGTTGTTGTTGTTGTTGTTGTTGTTTTCGTTAAATCTTAAACTTGGATAGGCTTGCAGTAAATAGGGCCCCTTAACTATAATGTAAAAAGTTAAATGAAATACTATATAGTATCAGTCCACAGAACCGTAAGATCGGCGATGTTAACAATCAACTGTTCTAACAGTTACCGAAAGATGGCGCCATTCTGCTCAGTCTTTATCATTCCACCAAAACGCGGTAAGCACTGTTTGGGCACCCGTCCCGCTTCTTCTTCTTCTTCTTCTATACTAAAGTAATCTTCAAAGGGCTATAAAATGCAGCCTATCACGAAGATGAATACAACTTATGTGCACGATGAGAGGAAGGGGTGTGGGCTTAATCACAAGGTGTGATTTTAAGGTGGGTCATTAAAAGCTCCTTGAACTGCTCAGGTGCCTGAGACTGCACAAACTACAGAGCTTGGAAGTTTGTTCCACTCAGGTATGGACCTCTGGGCAAATGCAAATTTGTCGATGTTGCCCCTGGGGCGGTATGTTTGGAAGCACATGTCGTGATTTTTCCCGGTTTTAGACGAGTTGATTGTAAAAAAATGTATCTGGGTGAATTGAAACATTCATTCATGAATGAATATTCATCAGGCAGTAAGATAAGTGCCCAGAACGCTGGATAGGTGCCATATGAATGTAAAACAGTATCGCGGGGAAATGTAAAAATCTCGAAAAATTGCATCCCGGGGAATGTAAAAACGTCTCGCCGGGAGTTGGAATCATGTTCAGTTTTGCCGGGAAATGTGAAAACGCTGCCGGGAAATGTAAAAATCATGTATTCAGCGGTAGAAGAGCGGAAACTGATGGCGAGCTTCTACCACTCTGTATATTGGATTATGGAAAGAGATTCGATCCATAATGTGTGGTGATCCGAATCATCGCTTTATATAATGATATCTTTACTTATCAATTTTTTACCTGGCTCAATTCAGACCTCTCCTGCAAATTTCACCCATGCTCTCAATAAACTCTGACAAGCAACAAACAAGCTGCCTCAATATAATGTATTATAGAGTGAGACAAGCAATGTAGTAATGAAAAAAAAAGAAAGAAAGCAAAAGCTTGCACGACAACAGAGATTTTGCACTTGAAAAAAAAAAGAAGAAGAAGAAAGCGATGATTTAAGAAGTCATTTTTATGGCGTGTTTGTATTATCAGTATATAATTTTACTATACCATCATCAGGATTATCAGGGGCCTATATTCTTATTATTGCCGTCATCACCGTCATCTTCATCATCATCATCATTATCATCATCATCATCGTCCATGTTATTTGCAAAGAAAGTGATAAAACGATCTGCTAAAATATCTTCACAACGATGTCCTGCAAAAAGGGAATTATTATTTGCAGCAACACACAGAAAATCGACATAGGCAAACATATACTGCAAAAAGAACAGTTATACACACTTGTATTGCACAACACTTGATGACGACATTTTATTTTTTTGTCGAACATTGCAATAATAATAATATAGAATTTGAATGCAAAAACAGCTGATTACATTATTACCATTTTCATCATCAAACCAAGGAGTTATCAATAACTCATTCAGAACTCCAGAGAAAATAATGTATACTCGTTATGTAACAAGAACTATTTTTAAAGATATTATCACCTGGATCAAAGTAAACTCTTAAAAAATGTTCACTTTGCAATTTCATTCTTTGTTGTATACCAGCTTTATATTTCTTGACCGTTATAATGTCAGTTAGTTTAAGTGGCTGCTTCCAGCAGTTATGGACAAGAGTATAAGATCAAACAAAAAAGTTTTATTAAAATAAAACGATTAATCAAATGCTCTCTCATGCTATATTATGATACCATATACGAAAACAATGGCATATACACTAGTACGTAGAGAGAATGTAATTGCAAAATTTCCCATGGCCTATACTCTCTAAAAAAAAAATCGAGTGAAATTTTTCACTCTAAAAAGAGTGAATACAAGAAAAGAGTGAATTTCGAGTGAAATTGGAGTGAATTTTGAGTGAAAATGCTCATTTTCACTCATTTTGGAGTGACGTCAGGGATCACTCGAAGATTTTGGAGTGATCCCTGACGTCACTCCAAAATGAGTGAAAATGAACATTTTCACTCAAAATTCACTCCAATTTCACTCGAAATTCACTCTTTTTTGTATTCACTCTTTTAAGAGTGAATATTTTCACTCGATTTTCTTTAGAGAGTATAGACACACATAATAGGCCTACTTATATTTCCTAAAATATTCTTGTAAAAATGGAATCAAAAGCAAAAATCATATGATTTTGTCCATGTTTTGTAGAGATGTGATGGCCTGTAATGATAACCAATAGTATAGCTTGTATATGATTTGGGTTTGTGGTTGATAATGAAACATGATTATGTTCAATATGTGAGATTATAAGCGATGAAACAACCTCATCATCACTGGTGGTATATAAGGTTTCACTTCAACTTGAGACTCTGATCTCCGTTCTAAATCAGCTTACGGCCTTTGTACCCATATTTGAACATTGATATTATATGCGTCTCTATAATAACATACTGTTTGTCATGTGTCATTACGATCATCTTTCCTGATAGTGTAATGTAGTGATTCCTTTTTGTTTTTTGAATGTTTAAACATCATGCAGTTACTGTTAAGACCGTACGGGTTTCTTCACAGTATCCAAATTCAACTCGAAAACATGATTCAATATGCTTTTATAGACTTAAAGTGGCTAATGATGCAGAACTTAACATTATATATTTTCTTTTCTTCGCAGACGCAATTTTGGGTGTCTTCTTGTCAAAAAGTTACACTGCAAAAAGTCCGGTGTTAAATAGTGAACACCAAGCTGGTGTTCAATTTTCGGTGCTCATTTATGGTGTTAAATTAACACCTCTGGGTGTCATTTCCAAATTTTAAACTGTTTTTTGAAGAGTTTCTTAGTAACTGCACTTCTTGTTGATTTTTAATTTAAAAAAGATGATCATGAATTTTACATTAAAATACTAGATTTTTGAAAAAATGTGAAAATAAATTTACACCAAAGTAACACCAGCTGGTGTGGTCTCTTATTGAGGACGGGTGTTAAACCATTGATATTAACACCAACAAATATCAAATCAACACCATGTGGTGTCATTTTTGAATTAACACCAGTACAGTGTCAAAATAACACCAGGTACATTGTCAAATTAACACCACGAAGTGTCAGGTGAACACTTTTCAACACCATCACAGTGCATTTTCAACACCTGTGGGTGTGGTCCTCCATTGAAGTTTGATCGGTGTTAGATTTAAAACCCGTGGTGTTTAATCTAACACCGATGTTTTTACAGTGTAAGCTCTTTGTGAATCAAAACATTGCATTGAGATAATCATAATCCAATTGGGCATGCCACTAACACCCGATAGTAACTTGTGTAGACGTTGAATGTACGGCCGGATGTCGTGAAGATTCAATCGTATATAAAACTCACTTTAATACAATAGCAACCTTAAAATAAGCAACATCACGAGGAGAACCAATAAGGTTTCACTGTATGTTGTCATGGGAGTTGAAATCACTGTCGCAATGCTGATAGGTGCTTTGGCATTCCGCCTTTTTTCAACGGTCGAACCTCCTTTCATCTCGATCATCATGTCAGCAAGTGCATTGCAAGTGTATGAGCTCGCACGCCGTCACACTGGTGTCAAATAAACCGCAATCTATTTCATATTGTCAATTTTATTATCATTACTATCATTTTTATCATTTGCTGTAGACGGGTGCAATTGGTGTTGGCATTGAACCATCACCTTCTCCTTTCAAAAACTCAGAACAATTAGAGAAAGCCGGCGTCTTTCACTTCAGTTTCGGCGTGTGTTTGATCCTCGGCATGTCCCTAATTGCCCGTGACTATTCATGGCAAAGATAAGTTCGGTTGACAATGGAACTTGCCCCATTGTTGGAGGAGGGCGAGTGCACCACAGAATCGCCTCGATTGTTCTGCCCGCTCAACAAGTTCTGAGTTTTTCGGAGATAGCGTGCAGAGAGAAGAGTTACCTCGCAGACCTATACAGAGTATTGCATCCGAATGAAAGAATCAAACTTATTTCATCAGAGAATGCGTTGTTCCAGTTTATCTCTGCACTTGTATCTCTCTTTCATTTCACTTTCTTTGTGGATGTGGTGGCTCATTATTCAGCAGTAATCCCTTTTTATCAATGGGCTATACATGAGGACTCGATCACAAGACAAGTTCCCTAATCAAGGTGCTTCACATACACGACACCGCTGAAAGCGCGTCTCGTTCAGATCTTTCTGTATAGTGATATAGGGAGTCTTTACTTGAAGTGCGAGGAGGCTGAACTCCAATAAGTTTTGTCGAAGTAAATAAAGACGACTAATCGTGGACAGCTCTACTGAAGAGAGGTTCGCCGCACATTAAATTCTTTCACTTTGACAACCCGCCCGTATACTTGAGGATTATCCCCAGCATAATCTTGTTCACTCTTGCCCCGTGGCGCTAGGACGATCACCAAGCTGCAGCATTCAACCACACAACATATAGCTTCAGGTTTAAACATTTTGAGCTATACTTCGTTCTGCTATACGACCCATGGGTAATGTATAACATAATATAGCCATCTATTTCGCGCTCATCTGCAAACCGAGTTGGCCTAGTTAGAATAAAGTGACGTTCATGTTCAGCTATGTTTATGCATCGAGGAGATTATGACACGTACCACCTGAGATACAATGGGAACCGTTTCAGGGCAAGGTTTAACGCCACACAATTGACGGTAAGTATACAGGCCTATATTAAACAAGGATATAAATATACTGTACGTATAAAATACATAGACAACCTGCATATCTGGGGATGCAGAAACAATATATATATATATATATATATATATATATATATATATACATAAACATGTTGAGAATTCACGTAATGCTCCACGAAGAAATGAATAAATAAACTGGTAATGCATTTCAGACTCCTGAAGAAGGCGGAGGCCGCTGAAAAATCGAGTCGAATAATCTCATTCTTTATTCGCAAAAAAAGAAATGCATTACCAGTTTATTTCTTCATTTCTTTATATATAATTATATATATATATATATATATATATATATATATATATATATATCAATACATTAAGATATCTCGTTTTCAGACATTATTTAATCGCCCCATGGACGCTTGTATATATAAAAAGAAATAAGATATTGTCCACGGATTACTTTCCAACAAATCGAGATTTATGCAAATGATGTATGATAATGAGTGATCATCTACCTGCACTGATGCTATGTCTGTGTGCTGCACACCCTTACAAAAATATAAATCAAACTAACAGACGTTTATTCCTCGTCTGTATGTTTTCTCCAATTAGTGATGACAGCATGGATTTGTCCAATTTCTAATCATCAATGTTTTAAAGCGAAATTATCATTGTTTGCTCAGGCGTTTTACTTTTGTACTTTTTTTTGCGCATGCAATCAGCGTATCATAGACTCTATTGGCATGTTTTGATGTGTTTACGTGGGTTTGTTAAGTGTGGGTGCATGGGTCCTCGTCGCTTTGTTTTGTTTCATCCTTTTTTTTTTTGATAAAAGATTCTGTGAAGTTATTTGTTCACTTTGCATGGTTAATGTGCAATGACCTTATCACGATGATCTAGCATGTCATCAAGCTTTATATGAAAAGCTACTTCTTTTTTTTTCTTGTAATTTTCATTTGAACTAAAAAGAAAAGCATGTTCTATTCAGTCTGTTTGTGGTTGTACATTTGAAATACAGTTGTATTATAGAATCAGAACTGCAGAATGTTCTTGAAGCGTTATTTGTTTGTAATTTCAAACGAAGCTACTATAAATAAACTATTGAATTGAATTGAATACTATTCAGCCCCCCCCCAAAAAAAGAAATTACAACAACAACAAACGAACAAAAAACCCAAAACAACCAACAACAACAAACAAATAACAAACATCCGACAACCGACAATATGAAAAGCATGGACTTTGGACGCAAAAAAAAAAAGAAAAAAAAAGAATGTGCACGATGACATCGTGAATATGAAAGGATGACGTTGGTGCTCTACAGAGGAATTTTCGGGAAACAAAATGGACAAAATGAGAAATATATTCTATACACCTTAATATTCTAATTTCCATCCAAAATAATTTTACTAGGAGATGCATTGCACAGTTTTTCTACCCGCACTTTATTGCACAAAGCATCACCGCGATAGGGACGAACTATATGAGCTTCGCGAAATAAGATCGTGCGGTTTTGTTTACAAAAATTCGCCCAACGTGAAATGAGATTGAATCACTCGCCACGATCTTGCATATTCATTCGCTTACGTACGAAGCGTGTAAACGAGTCTGCAAGATTTCCGATTGCCATGGTTGTTGTGACGCTTCTGTAATTACTACTGACTTGAACACAAGAAACTACTCTTCAGAAGCATTTAAAGCGGAAAAACGTTAAAATTTGGAGTTCAGTATGCTGTCCAGGACGGGCAGTGGCGGTAGAAGGAAGGAGAAAAAAGATATGGTGTGTATTCATGTATGTTGTTTGTTTAGATTTTGACGTTACGCTTGAGTTCAGCTGAACTAGTGCACGTACACGGACCACTCCGAATGCCAGAACTCTCGGGTACGCTGGCTCTCGCAGTTCCGTTGAGCAGCTCCTAGAAGCAGCAACAGTGTGCACAGCGCGTCATTCTTTTTTTTTTGTTGCAGATGTCATCTCTTTGTTACCACGCATAAGGCGTTGGTATTAAATGCCAGTACCAAAGGTGTCCGAGGTTAATGCCCCTCACAAGAACATTGATAAGGTATCTCATCGTAGGTTCTCGAAGAAATCATCAAATATAAACACTCACATCAACACAACACACAACTGTCAACGCTAGTCTAAATATCAATTCAAAGTGTACAATGGCAAAACTGCCTTCTGAAGGTCAACAGCTTCCCACCATTGTAATATACCTGCATCATCCTCTGTGTGAAAACATAAGCTGATTTGACATCATACAAGTACAATATTAATCTGTGGCAGTATATATGCACTGTGGTACAAAGCATATTTTTACATTTTATATTAGCCTTGGCGTAAATATTAATTTTACTTGATCTTGATCTTGTTCTTGATCATATACACAGGCACAGCCCAGTCGCTGCGCTGTATAAATGCTTTGCACGGCGTCTGGTCGGGCTAACGTTAGATCTTGATATTATTGATGTGCAGACGGCTAGTGTGGCTATCCTGTACATTTTGGTTTGACAACAATTCATGAGTCAGAGGCATATCTTATTCAAACTTAATATTTCCAAGAAAGTCTGTGAAAACTTTTGAATTGTAGGAGCATCCCTTACCGGTACCTTAGCTTGCCTTGTGGTTGGTTTTCTCCAAGCCGAATTGGTGCGTTGAAGCTGTTTGATGTTACTAGGGATTAGTCCTTGAGTCTCTTTGTATTAAATGTTCAAGTAAAAGATGGTAAAATTGATAATAAAAATACTTCGATGCTTTTAGAAATAAAACTGTTAAAAGAGCTAGGGCCTGAGCTCCATTTGATGATATCAACATGTAACTAGATAGATCAGCAGGAGGAAAAATGATACATATTCTTATTTTGTTCTGTCTGGATTTCAGCAATTTTGCTTTGCAACCTTCCACACCCCCCCCCAAAAAAAAAGAAAAGAAAAGAAAAGAAAAGAGAAATGAGTAAACTGCATTAAGTGCAATGTCTTCAGAATTGTGCTGAGCCCTTGACTACTCGCCTACAAAAAGAAAAAAAAAACACACATGACATGAATGATACCCTGGGGAACCACATAAAAATCAGCCATTTTGTTGAATTATTATTTATTTTTTAAAGGTTGTACCCTGGGTTGCCAAATAGTGGGAAATTATTTTGGTTCTGGAGCTAGCACTCGTTTGCCACTGCACTGCACTGAAGCGCACGCTATTGCACAGCGTACCATGCATGCATAGTACATGTATAACCAAGGAGGTATGAGCTACCTCCTTGGTATAACATGCAGTGGCATGGGAATGACTATGAACACGCACACACAGTGCATGCATTTCTCTGGCTGTCCTCGAGTGGACGTGAGGTGGCGCTACACAACGTGGTACCCTGGGGTACTACGGTACCCCGCGGTAAACGCATGATACATCACATTACCCCAGTACTTCTGTCCCTCCACTGGCTCCCGGCCCCCTCTAAAAACAAAACAAAAACGTATTACCTTCAAGACTCTTCTTGTCTGCCATACATTATAAAGATTTGCTGGACTGCCTATCTTCAAAATACTCTTCATCTTCACCAACAATCACAAAATATCCGTTCATCTATTAAACTCACAGATTCTACACGTACCTCGTCGCATCAAACATTGGCCTACTTGATCCGTGCTTTTCCATACATTTGTACACGGGCCCAAAACCAGCTTGGAACGTCCTTCCAATATCTCTACGACAAGCACCTTCTATCGATGCCCTCAAATTGAATCTCAAAACCCACCTTTTTAATTCACATTAATTGTTTAACATTTATGGTATTACTATTGTTTTGTTTGTTTGTTTGCTTATTTTTTATGTTCTATCTTTTATGATACTATGATACTGTAAAAGTGGATATTTTTGTGTTAGTATTTTTTTTGCGCTCCAACAGGTTAGATGAGATTTATATGTTTTGAATTCTGTGGAATTGAGACATGAAGTACTGGAACATTATGGCTAGCAAAAACATTTGTGTGAGCCTTTCATTTTCGCACTGGTTTCTGGTTGTACAAATGCAGTATTAAAATGCACATGCAACTGAATAATCTCAACTGGAGTCAAACGTTACTGATGAGTGTATGCTTCAATGCTTTTAACCTCCCCCTATGCTACCTAGTCTTTGATGTAGACTACATGTACATCTGTAGACAAACAAAATTGCAAAAGATCCCCACCTAATCATAGATTTAAATTTAGTGTTTTTCACTGTTAGTATTATGACATACATATGTACTTGTACAGTAATGCAAAGATAAATGACTATAGATGTGAACATAATGAGATGAAAGGTTTGGTACCACTATAAATGAAGGAATTTGTCTTTGGTCTAGCATTTGATTTTCTTGCAAACAGTCATGAAGTGTCAACTTTGAAGTGATATAAAAAATTAGTCACTTGTCTAGTGTGTCATTTCTAAGTCACTTAAAAAAAAATTAATTTAGTTTTTAGTATTGAGTTTGTTTATAAATTCATTTATTTATATTTCTTCATTTACATTGCAGTAGCATGCCCCAACACATGGAAGATGTGCTGAAAGTATGATACCACTAATGAATGCATGTTAATCCCATCTCTCTTATGGGATAGGGAAAGGGACAGGGGATGACGCTTCACTCTGTTGATAGTAGATGTCTTAATATTTTAATGCACATACAACATCCCCATAAAAGAAACAGTTATCATCTCTGACAAACCTGTAGAGACTACATCAATATGACATGTCAACTGTACCTACAAACTGTACTTTTTGTAGAACAGTTATGTACTGTACTTTGTTTTTAATAGTATATTTGTGAGAATGCCTAAACTGCAGTGGATGAAAATTAGAGTTTTCTTAGAATACAAAAAGATATCTACTAGTACAACTGCTTTGTTGAAAAGGTATTGTTATAGTATAACTGCTTTGTGTGATTAAGAATGACATTTTCCCTTGTTCCCCCCCCCCCCCCCCCCATGATCAAGTTGGATTAAGGGAAAGATGACTTAGAGTGTGATGGTGCAGATTCCAGAAAGAAGTATACCTGTGGCATGGAACCAAGAATGAATGGGCAGCTTTTCATAGATATTGACTTGTATTGACATGTAACAAATTGCGAGTGCCTCATATACATACAGTGCAGATGTTTTTCAATGGTCACTGTGGAAACATGAAAATTTACTTAAATTCTTATGTACAAAGAACATTAATTTTAGGCAGTAAATTTACCAGATGAATTAAAGTATGGCGAGGTGCAGACCAGTCAGATATGTTTTCTGATGCCCCATACATTGTAGGAGGATGTGGGCAAAAGCATTTTGGCAAAATCTTTATCTGTCTTTTCTTTTTGTTGTAATTTATCAGTGATTACTGTAAAACACAATATATTCATGGCATGAAATTTTCATGAATTGGAGCTGGCGGCCTATTTCATGGCATGAAATTTTCGCGAATTGGAGCTGATGGCCTATTTCGCGGCATGAAATTTTCACGAATTTCCACTGACATTCAATGCATGTAGTGTAGACACAAACTTTTCCATACATTTTAATTTCGTGAATCTTATTCTTGGCTCTTGCGAAATTCACGTAATTAAAATGCACGCGAATATTCCTTGTACAGTAGTTGTTTTTAAGAGGCTGACATTGCCTTTTGCTGACATTATGCAGAGTTGTGAATTCCTAGAATTATGATTTGAAATTATTGTGATAGATTTTGAATGATTAATAGATTTAAGATTTCATGGACACTGTGGAGAAAACAATGTCAGATGTACTCCGTACACTTAATTCTAACCCTATATGTTTATTATAATGATTGTCAAAATGTTTACTGTAAAATGATTATAATGGCAAGAGATGATGACAAAAATGATAATGTCACATCTCTTTGTGACAAGACTGTTGTCATCATAGTGATCATGATTGCACGTGACAGTAATAATGATTAGCAGATGAACCATGAAGTATTATGATTTTGAAGCAGTCTCCAGTAAGATTATCCTGCTCTGTTGTGGCTTCTTTCATTCGCAGCACGCTGGCCTGGGGCAAGATGTGGATCGCGGCCAGCCGTGCATGAAGTGTGGCGACAAGTGTCCTGGCCTGGCATTGCATTATTGGAGGTAAGGCATGAGTTTTGTCCGTGATACACCCCATTCTGGCGTGTCTATCGTTAAGAGCATTGTTGAGCTCTGAGGGGTAGACTTGATGATAAAAGTTGCATCAGCCTGTGAAGCTGAAATTCACAGCAGCCATTTTCTTCTGTAATCCTTCTCCAAGATTGGAAGAAAGATGGAGACTGAGATTCTTCATAATGTATGGTATTGTTTCTGTTTTGAAATCGGGCCAGTGTGCAGGTTGTAGTATGATTGATGCATGTTTCTTTAGGTGCCCCATACAGCTCTATAGATATTACTCTACATTTGTGGTGCGGATGAGATAGTGTGAGGTCATAACGTAGTGATGTATACAATGTAGTGTACCGTGTCATTTGTGTTTTCCCAGATGCTGGCAATAGAAAAAGTGGAACTGATTCATGATTTAGTGATGATAAATGGGGCATCTAAGTTACTTCCTCCTTGGCCAGTTAATGAACCAGATTGTAACATGTAGTCATTTTACTATGATTATAGGATAATTAGCACAGTTTCCCCCAGACCTTTCTGGTTGTTTTGTTGCTGCCTGATTTGAAAGAAAGAAAGCAAGGAGAGAAGAGTCTTGTGATATAATGGCCTTTCCATGTTTTATGAGGCAGCAAAAATACATTTTTCACTTCAACAGATCCCAGGAATAGGGAAAAAAAGTGGAAACAGAGAAAAAAACAACAACTCGTGGCAGTGCCTCTTGTAATTCATGTAAAGGTGAAACAAGACTTTATAGCCTGCGTTCAAAGTTTACCAACGTCATAACATACTGAGATTGACAAAAAGCAGTTCATAATGATAATATTTCAGTAGAGAGAGAGAGAGATAGAGATAAGTATAGAAAGAGAGTAAAAAGGAAAAGGTAGAAGAAAAGATTTAGAAAGATTAATATTTCACAAGGAAGGGGGGGGGGGGGGGGGGGTGGGGGGGAATAGAATGAAATTAATTTGCACTGTGTGAAGTGACCGGAAAGATATACGATTCCGTGCCCCATGTGGCTGATGGAGTCTAGAGAGAGGAAAAAAAAAACACCCTCTTCTTTTGTAGCAAGTGTACAATGTTTATTTTTCTAGATTTAGAGGAGTCCTGGATATTATTGATTGCAAATTGCATGAGGGGATTGTTAAGATGATAATTCCCACAACATCAGGTCACCTATGGAGGTTCCATCTCGATGAAAGGGTTGCTGTTATTGTTTGTGAGGTCCAACTGTCTGACTGCTATTGCACGCATGGACTGATTAAGAAGCAGAAAGTGTGAAAAGGGTTTTGAAAGTCAAGGTCGTTTATATCCTGAATAGCATCAACGAAGCAAATTTCAGATGCGTGCATAATTTTAAGAGTTTGGTTTTATACTCTTTATTTCCATTGCGAGGATGGAAGAGGAGAAAGTTATATTGTTGAGACTTGGGAGGATAAACTCCTGGAAGAAGACTTTTTTAGAAATTATTTTGCCATACTCGATACAGGTGACTCCTGTGCAACGAAGTCCTCGGGACCAGCTGTTTTCTTTCGTTACTTCAAAATTTCATTGCAGTTGAACAAATAAAGTGTATTGTTAAGACGTAATTTTATTTATTATCTTATTTCATATATATAATTATATCAGTTTTACTTTGTTGCAATGAAACTTTTTTATAAAAATGTTTGTTGTAACAGGAGTGCGCTGTATACTGTTGTTGAATCTGTCTTGGCTAATTTTCTTTTGAGAGTGCTCTCTGTGAGCCATTTCGACAAACAGAGTGTTTGCCATGGTACATGATACATTGTAGCTGATAAATTCCTGTTAAGAAAAGTTCTATTGAAATTAAAATTCTCTTTCATTTGAACCATAAAAGAGATTAATAAAAAAGAAAAGAAAAGAAAGTGATCATGAATGGTTGTAACACAGATTCTCAGTATCTTGAACATTTGCAACCATTATGGTTTGAGTTCCATAAATATTGTATGTAAAGTTTTCTACGCTGTTGGTCTTTGATCACATTTGTATAGTCGGAGGACTTAATAAGTTTAATGACCATGGTATAGACATCAACAACATGTACATTGTACTTAAAGACAACTTGTTTCATGGAAGTAAAACTGTAACAAACCACATTAATCAGAATTTAGAATAGGATCAGCAAAGCTATAAGGAAAAGGACACGGTATGATAAGATTTAGGAAGATTCTATCAAATTGACATTATATGCTTAATACCAGTGTAGAAAAAATATATTGAGCAATTGTCCTTCTGCCCAAAGTAATTTGCAAACTGTCATTATATATCAAAACAGATTGACATTTTGTTTATTGCTCATCAGTTGGGCCATTATCCATAGACCTCTTAAGACAAGAGTGTATTGCTCTCTTTTGACAACATAAATGGGAAGATTCAGGGTTAGTTTTGTGGGGCACTATGGCTGGAAGGCAAGTAATAGCTGCCATGATACATCAAGTGTATCCACAGAATGACATCCACAGAATGCCTTTTAAAAGTACTGCTGTGCAATTTCAGCAGGAATTGCACAGATTACCGTTATGTCTGTCATTCCTTTGAGCTTTTGTAACAGAATCAATAAGCTCATTTTCTCTGTGATTCTGAGTTACCTCTGCTTTATTTCTGCTCCCGTTCTTGTCTACATTTGAAAACATACTCTCTGAACAAATATTTGTTTTTCAAGGTTAAGTTCTTGTCTTTTTTCCTTGTAAATTGTTCATGTTCACCGAAGCTTTGGACCCTCCTGCTGTGGTACTGCAATTTAACTTTTCACTCTTTTAGTGTTTTTCTAACGTAATTCTGTTCCTTCCGTTTTCTCATGATGTCATTGGCTATGCAAGTGGGTATACTGTAGGAGCCTATAATCAACACACATGTTCAATCTCATTGCCAATATCTCTGCATTATTTTGAACAATTTATGCAGCATTGCAAAAATCAAACAAAGGTGCAAAGTGTACTACCGTCTCCTGAATGTCGGTAGGGCCTACATTTTAGGAAATGTGCCCTTTTTTTTCTGTCACAAATGCAACTAGATTTGTATTACCGGTTGAGGCAATATTGTTTTTATGCTACATATCTGATCATTTATCTTTTGTATCTGTAACTATTAGTGAAACACACACAATCTAATTTGAAAGGAAGAATATGGTGTGGATAACAAGGTGAAGATCAACATCATCATGTTTCGCAGCTTTTGTGTCATAGAGAAAAATATAAAGGAAAATCTTCTCATCTTGTAGAATACCATCCATGATATATTGCACCACATGTTTGTATATTGATCCCATTTTTTTAAATAGAAAAGTTACAGTATTTAATGGATGTGTAGACCAAACACCGCTGAGAAATGCAACACAAATCTGATACAATTTTTGTCACTTTTCAACATTGTTCAATGGACTATAATGTGTACTGTAACACGTAGCATGTGTCATTCAAGGAAGCCCACATACATTGTACATACAAGTCAACAGCTGTCAGTGGTTCTGACAGATTTCTAACCAACAGGGGAAAAGAAACATCTGTACCGTGGGGGAGACTGCAAGCCCCTTCAGTCAGTGTCAAATCCAAGATAGGGGTCACAGATCAGATTCTGATGTTGACATGGGGTCATAGGTCAATCCCACAGAAATGCTATTTTTCCAGCAGGGGAAAAAATGACTTTTAGCATACAGTAGTCAGCATGTAGGCAGTCCTGAGTTCATGCTGGAATGTGCAAGGTGTTACTGTGGAGGTGATATTTCACCCTAAATATTTTTGCAACCTGTTCTTGGTTGGAAGTGCCGCAAAACAAAACAAAACAAAAAAATTTTTCAACAGCATACATTGTAAATATGTCAGATTGTGATATTTGTCACTGTTATGTGTTCACTTGTTTACTTTTCAAAATGTTTTGTATATGTCCCATTGCATAAACAAAGGCATGACAGCATTCACTGTATCTTTGATATACAATGTACAATTTTGTATGTGATACATTGGTTGACACAGGTTCTGTATTCACAGAGATAATTTTGGAAGCAGTATCGAGCATCAAATGTTATGATTCTTTCTTATCATTTTTTTTTTTTTGGGGGGGGGGGTGGGTAAAGGAAGGACCGCTGAATGTCCAGATTTAGGGAATATTGGGGTGAGCAAGGATATCGTCTGTATGAAACTGTCTTCACTGAGAACATATTGCATTACATTGTATGAAACATTGATGTTTGATCTTTCTGTTCACACTGCAATAAAAATCGCAATGTTTCAGCACTTAGGAAAAGTCACTTCTTTTTTTTTTTTTTGCTGCAGGACTTTCACTGAACTGCTGCAATATTCCTTGCATCGCAGTTTTTAGATATATACAGTAGGCCTATATCAGTGTAAATGGCTATATTGAAATGAGTTTTGACAATTTTGCCTATTAGATGATTCTTACAAAATATAGTGAGGCATCGCACCAACCTTCCTAGAGTACAAGTCCATGTAAGGTCAAAGAGTCAACTTGTACTTTTGCGAAAGCTCTCGTCGTCACTACATCCTGGCTTTTTTTAAAATTTTTTTTTTAGAAGAATTGGATCAGCTAACCCTTTGTAGAGAGGATGGCAAAACTTTTCACCAGATATGAAGTTTGTCATAATAGATGAATGGAATTCTCAAGTGTTCCAAGCGAAATAGTGCAACGAAAATGTCAGATAGTGGCTAGGAAGTTGAGGGTGTATTGAAAGGGGCGGATATCATGGTTGGCCTGGCCTTTTGAGGAGGGGCACAGTAGTTTGCCTGCCAGCTAATTAATACCTCATAATGCACTTCTGATTTGCTTGGAATACTGCTCATTCAAAGCTATCCCAAAAGACTTATTGGGGTACAAAAGGAGTGTGTGGTTGTGCACAACTGATGCGGAACGGGCTCCTGAGGCATACAAATTATATTTTACCAGCATCGACACAATTGCACGGTTTTATCTAGCGGATGACACATTTCTGGTGTGCTCTCTACAACTTGTATTTGAGGGCTTCATTGTAGATTGGCATACTACAGTGTGCATGCAGAGCTTGGCGGTTGTTTACAAGTGCAAGAGAACCACTTGAAGCAGCAAGGCCAATATTTGAGTTGCTCCAGTCCTGATACAAATTTTGATTGAAGCTTGCAATACAACGACACTAACAAAGCAGTTTGCTAAATGGCCTATACCTGCCAGGTAAGCCTGCAGTTGGGCAGGTTTGTCCTCATGGTGTCATACAACCGTAGATGTCACCAAACTTACCCTGGTATGCATGCCTCCAAATTATCAGTTGCATGCGCAGAATGCAGAACACCAGATGTTGTGCAGAAAAATCATGAACTACACACATCAAACAGCAATTATATGATTGAAGATATAATCAATTTGCAGACTACATAAATGATATATTTTTCATTCTGACCAAAATGTAAGTCTTTGTAGGATATCATCAGAAAATGTATGCTGAGTCAGACAACAGAATAGTTTTCTTTAGTGTGATGTCTCACGAGTGAAGAGTCTGATTATCTCTGAGTATATACATGTATGATTATGGATCGTTTATCAATGCATGATTGTATGCATTTTTTTTTTTTTTTGACAGCATGGGGCAACTTTGCAACAGTATGTTTTTCAAGATGATACAGGACTCCTTTGCCAAGTTGGCATACAAATGGGAAATAGTTCAGACCAAATTCTGTTTTCATAATGCAGAGTGAATTTCAAATAATTTCTAACCACCCCAGATGTGGCATACATTGTATTTATGCAGTCAGGCAGCAGAGTGGGATTTTCTGCAGCAGTGCTCGGTAGAAGCAACTTTTGATGTGGAAGAGGACAAGAAATCACCATGCCAAGCTTACCCTGAGTTCAAGAGAAATTCCCTCCGACATGCTTGGCTGTATTTTATGATAGCCATTTATCAGAGCTGACATAAAGTCATATCAGACTCGGCCTTTGTGAACCAATCTTTTGAGCACTGGAGGTGAGCAAACATATTTAACCTACGTATGCAATGCACAAGGTCATGTTTGACCAAGATGAAGGGACACAGTGGAGCAACAATCATAATTATTTTGTTGATTTAGTCCCGAGGGTAAACATTTGACTTGTCTCTCGAATGTCAGACGATCGACCGAAGAAAGACCAGTGACACACATCTGCTGTGACAGGGCAAATTCCAGCTAGTTAGAATCTTGGTGAGAATGACAAGCCGTGAACTTACCTCAAGAAATGCAATTGATATTTCATGGCATGTCTACTTATACTGGCAATATTTCTAATGTGCCTTCTAAGACAACATGTGTAGGGTAGATTTTTACCTTATAAATGATGAACATCTTTATACTGTAGCAGTTTTAAAGATGTTTTCTGGATCATCAGAACATGGCAAAAAGCAGTTTTTGTACTCGTTAGATTGGGAATTTGAGCAAGGGTCCGAATGTACACATATCTGACAAATGTCCATTCATCTCATTGTGACCTTGTGAATATAATAAAGATATATCCCAAATGTTACTATCAAATTTTGCCTTTGTGATTGTTTATATAGGACTGTTGTTTTTGATTATTGCAAGGACAATTCATGGTATTAAAAAAAACACTACGTAGTTGTTGCCTACATATTGTACACACATGTAATAGGCTTGATATTTGAGTTTCCCAGCCAGGTAGCAAAATGGATCATCTGGTGAACATTTTGTCTCCAATAGTCATATTTAGTCACCCCAGGTCACCAGACAGTCAGTGGATTTCGAGTTGGCAGCTGCCAGTTACAACCCATTTGTATAAAACTGTAGAATAATTCTTTTGGTCAGGTTAGCACTGAGCTGCATTTGATGTCATTCTGTTTGTAAAGTCAAGTTGATAATAAAGTGGACATTGCTGCTGTACTGGTCCTTCTCTCTCATGTGTAGTGCAGTAAAAGTAACCACATTAAGATTTTGATATGCTGCCCTCTAGTGGTGATGTCAATACAATATGCACCCACATTGTAAGCCTGAAACTATCATGCTTTGTGTCGTCAGAGTTTTCCTTGTTCATACAATCACCACTCAACAAGGTCAGTGATCAATGTTGTTGGTATATATGACACCAAAGAACAGCAAGTAATGATGGGATTAACAGACCCATGATCTCCATAGGAGCAGATGAGTAGATAATCTGTTAGAGAACTCACAGGCTGTATATTAAAGACTGTAGGAAAGAAATGTAGTGTTCAGTAGTAATGTTACATGGTGAGGTCAGTTTGGCCAAAAAAGGAATGTAAGTACTTGTGTCTACACAAGCAAAAAACAAAAACAAAAACAAAAAGAAAAGAAAAGAAAAATGAATATATTAGGGCAAGCATGAAATTACATATATAACAGTGTAGATATTACATGTAATATATGTCTTGCAGTGGAAGTCTTTAATGGCTGATCATTTTTCGTAATGACAGCTTTACTCTCTTTAATGACCATATTTTCTTTGACTAGAGGCAATTAAAAAAAATTAGACTCTCTACTCTAGGCCTACACACTGGTACTATGTGTAATTAGCACATTTAAAGTATAAACATATATGATTAAGTTATCATCTTTTCCATCCTGTCTTCAATGAATCTCAAGTATTATATTAGGGCATTGCTGAAAATTATTCTTTCTACTTTGCTGATGTTTCCATTGACACGGTGTTACCGGTGTAGCTGAGTGTCGAAAATATCAATTTTGAAGTGCAATCGTACCTTATTGGCCCTGCACTGAGCTTTGGTTTTGCCGGCAGTTGGGTTCGAGGGTTTATGTCACCTTCACTTTGAAAATTAAGCCCACCCATAAATCATGCAGGGTATAGAATTCAATTACCGGTGGAAACCCATGTAATGTGTTGGTACTGCATCTGATAGAGCTGGCGGCAGTGACGTTTGGTGGGGGCTGGAGCTGGAGCATGCTTAAATCATTTGGTATTGTCCGAGTTCCAACCTTTTTAATCAGCTTTACCGTGAATCTCCCTCTTTTTTTGCCTCACGCCAAGAGAGGATTGGCAAAATCAGAATCCTAGCAACCGTGCTACCATTAAGAGATGATAGGGCGATGTGGCACTGATACCGAACCAGCAGTGTATCATGCAGGTGCGCATTAAAGGCACTGTATACATTCGGGAGCAGTAATTTTAAAAACTGTTCGAGTTATCACATTTGATATATATGTAGGTTAGTTGTATCACAAAACATCCTACTGTATAAACAATTTGCAAATAAAGCATTATGAGGAAATATCACTTTTTTCTCAATAAACCATAACTGTAGACGGTTTCGTCCAGAAACAATTTAAATAAAATCATTGTTCACATTTTGTACTATACATATCTAACAATACTTAACATTGGTTATACTAATCAACATTTTTATATTGGATGCTTCTATCCCTAGCTCCCATTTTAGAACTATTTTGAAACACTAAAGCTGGGTTTTTGTTTCATCTGTAAATGGTAAATAGTGCCTTTAAAAGATGGTATGTGTTAACCTTCAGTAAGAGCTGACCTGTCTTGCTATACTACTGCATACACACACACAAACACACACACGCACACACTAAAAAAATACTCTACTTTAACATTTGATAACTTTAATGGTGTGTATTTTCAGTTCATTGCTGGAAAGGAACTGCTGGATGTTTTGCCTGATGATATCCATAGCATTTCTCTGGTTCAGTTTTAGTACCATTGGATAATATCAAAGGACAGGATAGTTAAGTACTGCCTTATTTGTGTGCATGCAATTCATTGATCTGTAGAATGCTTGAAGGTGTCATTGCTTATAAATGTTCCAGCTATACATACAGTGTACATTGTACAGTTGTAGTTCGCAAATAGAAAACACCACATAAGGCTGTAGCTGTATTTGACATCAAGGTGTGTAAATGGCTGCTTGTTACAATAGCTTTCTCAATGATTACATGAGGTCATACTATTGTGGAGGTGTTTGTTTGTCATTGATTTCCATTCATCCATGTCCTCAGGCATTTAGTGTCGCTCAAAGATAGAGAGAACCTTTTTTTAAAAAAAAAAAATTGATTAACATCACGCATTGACATATATTGATCACGCACAACATTTGACAACTACTTGTAAACGAGATGGGCATGAATGGAATCTTCCAGCAGCAAAGAATTGTCCAGTGTTTGTTTTGACTGAGTTTTGACAAGGTTTATGTGTCCAGAGAAGAAAACTGATGTATCGACCATGTTTCATAGATTGTGTAAATTGCAAAAACAACATACATGTACATCTGTGATACATTTACGATTCTGCTTTTGTGTAAATATCTACTTGTCAATGCACCAGTTATCCTCATATTAAGAAAGTGTGAAGAATGAATAATTTAAGAAAAGTGCCAGTAAGTGTGCCCAAAAAAAGACTTATTCAGGGTGGTTGATAGATAGATGGCTGATGGTAATATGTATACATTGAAAAAAAAAAAAACCCACAGTGATCAAGAAGCAGAGTTTTACACCTGCCCCCTATAAACATCACATTTTTATCACATACAAAAACATACACACACAAAACACATTCTGATGCAATGGAAAGATCTGAAAAGTAGAAAGAAGCAACAACAACAACTACAACAACACAGTCTACACAGTCATGGTTGACAGTCTTTTGTAATTTGTATTTGATCCAATGTACCTTATAAATCTTGTTATATTATGGTTGTCTTCTGGTCATTCTTAAATTGCACAATCACACAGAAAGTAAGACCTCTGGTACAGGAAATTATCAGATTAGCAAGATGAGCTAGGTAGCGGCTTCTTGTTGCACGTGTCGCGGACTCTAAACCCCACATCTCATCAGATTTGGCAGGGAAAGAAGCCTGTTTTGTGGATGCTCCTAAATGAGCAGGCTAATCCTATCATAAATACCCATCCAGTAATGGGTCCCCATTCTGTCTCTCGAAGGGGGATTTTCAGAGTACCATTGACAAATTGTTATTCTTCCTGGTTTGTATGTTATAGCAATAGTTTCCTTCTATTTCTGTATCATTTCTTTGCATTAGCTGAGACAGGGAGGCAACCTCATTTGAGAACAAAATTGGATTGGGGGACATAGCACAATGGTTCCACGTATTTACGAAAGAGATAGACATTGATCATTCCCTGCCTTAAATCTGCGCCGTTTGATGAGATTTCAATTATGTTGGGCGGGGTTGTAAACAAGTTGGCCCAAATGGGCTAATTACCAATCTCCGGACCATTGAGACATCCCCCCCGCCGTCGGTTTCCGAGAGGAGAAACCGACAAAGTGAATCGCACAGGTGTCTCATCCCTGGAAGCACTTCCTCTACTGTTTGGCGCACCGGATAGGAGCGCGCTTGTACGGACAGTCGACACATGGTAGCTGTTGTTCTGACATGCTGCGTGTGCTCTTCCTTGTGTCAAGCTTTTCTAGAAAAGTGAAAATTATGCCAGTTCCTACAACCAGAAATAAAAGAGACAGAGAGAAAAAAGAAGAAGGAGAAGAAATCAGGAAACTTCTTTACCCGCATTTGATTTATGGATGTTTGAAGTGTGGATTTAGAAATAATAATGATAAGTGGTGGATCAACTGCTACATATGCAGACCTTTGTATTTGTGATTACATTGCTCATATACCATCACATTGCATCGCATGATATAAAACACATCTAATAGATATCTGAGCAATATGCAGTGCAGGGATAAGATTAGATTACCTCATACATGAAATCAAAATCGTAGGAAACTTGCAGGGATGATTTTGAGAGAGGTTCAGCAAACATGGCAGTTGTCGTACACATACATTTTGGAATTCACACATACACAAAGTTTGGCTGCAGCACACTGTATGCCAGTGAACGATGCCGAGATGTGTTACATTATCCACACAATCACTGACATAATTGCCATGGGTGTACTTCAGTGTGATGTAGCTGACAGAACTTCAATTTATTCCCTCAGTACCTCTATCTTAAAGATCCCTAGTTGCTTCTTATTGTAACCCATTTGGTCAAATTTTTATGCGGCATGTTACTAAGCATTTTCTTGTGCCTTTTTGAACTCTTCCCTCGTCCTGTTCTCCACCTCTCTCTTCTTTCGTCCTGTCCAATTTTTGTCACCACTCTCCTGTAAAAGAGCTCTTAGCGTTCCAGCGCTCTTCCCCTTTCCGTTTCTCCGCGAATCCATCAAGGAGTCGGCTATCTCTTGCGGATGCAGTAACTGCTTAAAAGCCTCGAAAAATGTTGATGTCCTTGCGCAGCTAAGAAGCAGTGAGTGAAAAGGGACTCTACATTTAACAACAATTTGTGTTGGCATAGTGCATGAAGCATTTCTGCAGTGAGCTGTTGTCCACTTTTCATCTTTTTTTTTTTTTTTTGTGGAGGAGGGGGGGGGGGGTCTTTTTAAAGACATCTAATGCTGAAATGGCCCCATCCAGTATTGTTTCCTTGTGCAGTCCATGTTTTTTTCCTATCCTTTGGCATTATGGTAAGGATAATCTCTGTAGGACTTCATTGTACGGTCATCCAACACTGACCATTGACCCTGAGAAGGTATCATCTTTAGTTGTGAGTTGCCATTGGTTACCAGCGGGATGCGCATGTTGCAGATGAAATCAGCAGCCAAGACTGGACTCAATTAGCTGTCTCTCTCTCTGTCTTTATTGTAGTTGTAACCAGAGGAATTAATTTCAGAAGGGAGCAATCTCTTCTCTCTTTTTTTTATTTTAGAAACATTTATGCAGTGAAAATATTTTGTTTTGTCTTTTTTTCCATAGTCAGATGGGGTATATTGTCTCCATGCCTAGGCTCTACTTGGCTGCACATGGAAGGGTTTCAGACTACAAACATTTCTAGCGTGTAGTCACGTTTTTGCATTGAGTTTTATAGTCTTGTTCAAAGGCGGAGTGCAAATGATGATTTGTAAAATATCTGTGTCACAAAGCACTTGGAATAAGGGAAGACTTGATTCAAAGCACTTAATGTGCCATACTAAAGGAAAAATATTGTTAAAGAGACATGTCTTGGGGAAATTTGATTTCAGACTCGTAGCCTGATTGATGTGAAATAAGTTTCTGGACATGTTTGCAAACCATTCCTCATAAGTCTGAAAGCGATCATGCTGTCTTCACAGATCTTGATTTTAATAAGTTTGTGTGTATGTTTGTGTGTGTGTGTGCGCACACAAGCGTCTTTGGCATGTATCTTGCATGTATCTTGTCGCGGAAAGTGAGCAAGGGGTTTGGGGACAATCCAAGGTAGTGACGGCAGAGATATGCCTACTTCTGTGGAGATGATTATTCCCCTTTGTTCAGAAACAAGGTCAGAATATTGAACTGAGTCACGACAAGTATAGAGATTATGCGTGCAATATCTACATGTATCTGTTTGTTTGTTGTGTGTGTGTGGTTTTTTTTTTTTTTGGGGGGGTGGATATGTACACGAGTATTAAAAGAATGAAGTTGATTCACTCTTTCTCTGATTTCTGCTCTTTGCTGTATGACATTACTGTTTTATTATCAAAATTTTACACCGGAGCATTCATTTGACGACTGAATGACAATATTGCAAGGAAAGATAAACTTCAATATGAAGCAGGTAAAAGGAAAAAAAAAGGGAAGGAGATATGATTGCGAAATTGAATGAAGCACTTTGAGCAGAAATGAGGTGGTGAAAGTACATGTATCAACAGACTCATGTGTCTGTGTCATACACGACATCAAGACTGTTTGGTAACTCAGTGAGTAGCAGCTATCGAGAACAATTTGTGACGGTATTATGCCTGTCATGCAGGGAAGAAACTCTTCTTTTTTTTTTTTCCTTTTTTTTTTGGTTGAGACTTGTTTGTCCGAGGCAGGAAATTCTCACAATTTCTCCACAGTCTGATGCTTTTGGCAAATAAGGACAGCGAGAAAAACTAACCATCCGATACACGACAGGCTGTGGTAGCAGCCCTATGTGTGATTTTCAGCCAAATAACTGTAAGATTTTTTTTTCTTTTAATTGTTAACCTTCCCAAAGCAGAGTTTCAGCTCGATACTGTGTTATCCCTACCCCCTCCCCCCACAATGAGATTATGCTGGACCCTCTGCACATACAATATCCCACACAGGCCTTCATCAACACCCCATCACAATGCAGATATTACGACACTGATTACTACGAGTGTTGGAGCTTTGTTCCCCCACGCAACTCAATACCCCGTAGGCATTTCTGTGCATTCTAGCGTGACACTCAACACAATGGAAAAGTTTGACTGATATGACCTTTCGAGACTTGTATTATATCTGCAGTGCTCGGCTCCAAGTGGGGTCATTTCGCGTGCCGTGGTGATGTGCGAAGGGATGTGTATTTCGCAAGGGGTCATCCATTTTAAACAAACATTTCTTGTGTATATGTACAAGCTGTGGAGAATATATATTTGTGAAGCACAGTGGGAAGAACATTGCTGGGGAAATATTTACCAAAAGAAACTATGTCAGAGGTCAAAGGTTGACACACTTTAATGCCACGCTTGGAGAAGCCTGATTGTTGGGAGAAAGTCTGGTCATTTTGAGAACGACGCTTTCTTCACCAGAGGCAGTAATAACCAGGTGATTCTCAGGTAATTGTGTATTCAGTGTGAGAGTTCAAAACTGTTGTATTTCTCCTTTTGTTGTTTGATTTTTAAACTACCAGTATTATATAGCTTGGCCAATAATCACTCTTTTAAGGCAAAAGATGCAAGTAGTATGTACAATTGTAACTGTGCAGCTGAGATTTAGACATGAAAATATGCAGAAGAGAAAATTGTTGACTATGCAACATGGATAATATATATTTTCTCTTGTATGCTATGCTTGTGAACAGTTGTACTCCAAACTGTTAATCCCACATCCTGCCCGTATATACATGTATCAGTGTATGATATGTCACAGTGTGCCATGTGTGGGTTGATTGAAGTCCATATGCTGTCTTTTTACTGTTGGGAAAGAATTATGAAAAGATACTTGCCCTCAAAAAGTATAGGGCCCCTAGTCCATATGCCCATCAGGGCAAGTTTGGAGAAAATAATTTGTTATAATGCCCTGATGTGCAGCAACATCCTATTATTTCATTCCATATTTGCTCATCTATACATCGTGAGGTGCAGTGTGAACATTTCATCTCAACACGCTGTTTCATTACCAGTCTGGTTCCATGGCTTTAGGGATGTGTGATGGACTAGATGTGTAGGTGAAAACAAGTTTTTATGAGCGTCATTATGAGTGGTGAAGAGAAAGGTTCGCCATAACTGGATCCACTCACTGACAACATCAAATCAAAAAGTTTACTTATTTCCACTTCTGTAGTGCGAAAGAGGTGCATTAGCACACACTAGCTTTTCTAACAGAGCTACTTTACGGGCTAGATTCACCAGTCAGTGGATAAAACAATACCCTGCGCGTAAAGAAGAAAGGCAGCCCTGCTATATACTTTGGTGTCTGTACCTCCATGGAAGCCATGTGAAATTAAGACTAATGTATCCATATGGTATAGCACTCATTGGCTAATTAATTGAATTTGTTGCGCTCTTGGCAAACTCATGCCTGCCTCAGCCGAGACCCAGAGCCTGTAATCGAATTGTTGGGCCTTGTGAAATGGGGATGGAAGTGCAGCGGCATTTGAATGTTCTTTTGTCACGTTAGCGATGAGTGATGATTCAAATATTTGTCAAATTTGATCAGTCCTGTCTCTTGGACATGCATCCGAATGGGGCCACGCTGAATGGGGGTTCATGTGCCCCCAATTTTGTGGCATTAGGTAGATGAGAAAAAAGTCCAAAAGTGTCTTTTTCTGTCTGAGAATGTTATGATTCATAGCTTTCTGCAAATCAAAATCCAAAATGAGCCCTTTTGAGTGTATAACTGAGTCAGAAAATTACTAAAACAATGTCAATATATTTTGGAAGATTTTTTAGCCTCCTCCAGCTCCTCCCTCTCCTTCTGGTGAAATGCCCATGCCCAGAAAATTATTCATAAACAAGTGAAGTGACCAAAAGAAGCCAAGTGGGAGGATAAAAAAGTGATTCGTGTGAAAGTTTCTACTTTTACAACACATCATCATACCATTCCTATGTCTGATGTGCATTGTCATCATATAGAATAAGAATCGCCTATCAACTGAGAGTGAAAAATGCAAAATAGTATGCAAGTAGTAGCTGTAGATGAAGGCTTTGTACTACTGGCACTCAGAGAGCTTCTGACCTGATCTCAAAATGATTGTTTGTTTTTTTTTCTCTTGACTTTGGGCAGAGAAAACTAAAAGGAAAAAAAAATCAGTCAAACTGAGTGTAAAATTGTCTATAAATGATGGTACACTGAAGTTTTAGGGAGCATGGAGGTTTTACTCATTCCAGATTGGATAAATTATTTGTATACAGAACTCACATGCAGATGAATATCTCAGCCTGTTATTCCATGTTTTATTCTTATTTGAATAATTTTTGGTCATCGTTATTGTGATTGAAGAGAAAAAAAAATATTCCTGTAAAACAACTCTGTACTGTACACCCTCCGTCTGTCATTCTTTCACACCAAAGTCTATGATGGTCGGCGTCCCGTGAAAGAGAAAGACATTTTCTGCCTTTTGTACGCCTGGGTGCCATTGATGCTGTACTGATGGTGTGAGTATTTTTGCAGCCAATTCATTCACGAAAAATGGCTTTGCTTTGAAAAGGAAAGATGAAAGAGGAAGGGAAAAAAAAAGGAGGCGGGAACACTACAAGTTTGTTTTCATTGAAAGCACATTGCTGGTCAATTAAAACATTCTGCAACTATTGCTTGTTTTCCTCGTTACGTGTCAAAATTTATAAGACAAAAATTATTACTCAAATGTATACAAGGCATGTTTCCATTTTCAAGTTGTGTTTAACCACAAATACAAAGAGGAAAGGAAAATTTGTTTTTATTGATGAATTCTCCTTGATTTTCCCCCGGCATTGGACTCGACCACAATTAAGGCATTGAATAGAAGTGAAGAAGTGTGTTTTTAGTGCAAAAGTTTCCTTCTCCATATTTGACATCAGTGGTTGAGTTGTAGATGAAGATACTGTAAAACGAGGAATGTTCGCGTGCATTTTAATTTCGCGAATTTCGCGAGCATCAAGATTCGTGAAATTAAAATGCACGCGAAAGTTCTTGTCTACACTATATGCATTGGATGCCAGGGGCAGTTCGCGAAAATTTCATGCCGCAAAAAAGGCCGTCGGCTCCAATTCGCGAAAAATTCATGCCGCGAACATATCATGTTTTACAGTAACCATATAACAGGCAAGGAAATTGCTGTGAGACAGATATTTCTATAGTGAGATTACTTATCATTTATCTAATGTCTAAAACAATCAAACAATTCCTTAATTTGTTCGTCTTTGATAATTTTCATCATATGGGTACTTCAGCAGGGGTTGCATGAACTGTGTATCCACAACATAGAAAATGTTAGGAATATTGCATAACCCACAATTATGGACAAGAATTATGCAAGCCAGCTGTCACATCAAATATTCATAATCAATACTTCACATGGGGTTTTATTGATTAAGTTTTGTCCATTTCTTTCATTGACAACATCCCTTTACAATTACAAGGAGCTGTTTCCATAGAAATTGAGACAGTTTCACTAAAAAACAATCTCCTCAAAGAAACTTCTCTAGTCCTATTTATACGAGTGGTCTGTTGGTGGCTAAGCTCTTTTCTTCAGTGAGATGGAGAATTTGGTTCACGCGACATTTACTGGCGAAACGAAATCCCAATAAACAGTTAATAAGGAGACAAACTGTTTCTCTGCGCTGCGTTTACCGCTGCAACCTTGGAAGATATTTGTCTTGTTCCAGCAAGTAGCGCATTGTCTCGGAGGCCGGCGCGGGGAGTTAGATACGGCAGAAATAAGAAAGACAAGTCGGAAAATGCTGAAATAGATAAAGATAGACTCGTCCCCAGATGGCGGAGACTCATTCATTTCAATTTCGGGATCACATTACCAATGTACTTGATTTTCATTTGTGGCAGACAAAATGTTGTGTCATCTTGAGAGTCATATCAAAACAATTGAAATTTATGATGGAACATGTTATTTTTTTTTCTTTGTATATGAGTGGAAATTTGTGAACTTGGTATGGGAAATGTTAGATAAAATACAAAAGCGATAGTATAAATAAAAGTCTATAAGGACGTGTAACCATTGTCAGTCTGATTTCCTGTGAAAAGACTTCAGGAACAAAGTGCAAAAAATGATTTTTTTCCACGTAATATGGATCCCTCTTTCCTAAATTGATGACAGCCTTCGCAAATGATGCACTAGGTAGCTTTGTTCACATTGCAGGATATTATATTTGCATAAAAAGCCAAAAGGACGTTGTCATTTCAGATTTTTAGTAGATGCTTCAAATGAGCAGAGATGTGTAGTAATTGCAAAGTTGCAGTTTTTACGTTATGCGTGTGTCGAATATTGTATGTGAATACATTACCCTTTGCTGGCGTTGCTGATTTAAGGAGCAGTATATATGCATCAACGAGCCTTGTGAAAGGAGGAACCACAGCTACACTACTGCCTGTGTGGTGCTGAAGATAAGTTTGAGGAGGAGCTAATTGCATTAATTAGGGAGAAATTGGAATACAGGCACCTTGCCACAGTACCTTTCTGTGACAAAATGAAAGGCTAAATTAGCCTGAGACGGTATTGATACAGAAAACACATGCCCCGCTTCCCCCGTCTTGATGTGCCATTTCGAAAATGAAATTAAGCTTGTGACGTTATTTCCAGGGAATTATGTATTTTGTTTCATATTCTGTTGCGGGGCATCCCATCAAAGTCTGGAGAATGCTCAGTAATTCATAACTCATTGTTCATATGTACATGTGAAATTACATTACTGTCATAAGTGTATCTCTTTGAAGGAAAAAAATGTAGACACAAATCATCTAAAAATCATTTTGATAATGATATCACAGGAAAATGCTGCAGATATGTGATCATAAATAAATTGCATACAGGTGCGCTATATACGACTTTGTTATGATTTGTATTTTTTAAAACATTTTCCATTGAAAACCTCACTCTAAATGTAGACATTCTTTAATCTCTTAAAGTTTTATTCTGTAGGCTGAGTGGCAAAATTCCCACTTTGATATTACGATTAGAAAATAGAAATGACATTTAAAGAATTGTGACGTTCAAGGAATCAGGCATACTGCAGAATAATTTGTACTTGTAGGAAACTCTCTTTCAAGAACATGGTGTGTCAAAGCCCACACTTTATAGTTCCATCTTTTAATGCAGCAGTTGTAAGTGTCGGTAGACAGCAAATAAGCTACATTCCAGACTAGTATAGCTAGACATAATATGGGATTCTCTCTTCCGTGTAATCACAGCTAGAGCATGGACAAAACATTTCACCTTTTTTTTTTTTAAATTCTTTATTCTTCAAGAAGCTATGCTTGGGGCCAAACATGCAACAGTCTTATCTCTTTGTTTGCCCTGAAATGACAGTCTGTGTGTTTATTAAGTTGTCACGTAATGTGGGTTTTTGAACCATCATAGAGACCCCCCACTGTTGTTTACTATACCTGTTACGGCTTAGATTTTGCAATAGGTCCATGCACGCATGTTATGTGCACACAACAGCCCACTTCTTTGCAGCTAAAAGGCTTCTCTTGTATATCATACTAGTATGCAGTGATGGTATTATATTAGGTTAGAGCAATAAGGGCATTAATGGAATTGTGTATTTTTTGGGTTATACTATATAATATAGCTCAGGCTGGGCCAAGGATCACATGTCTACACATCCTACACCAAAAATTAAAGCCTAAAATGCTCTTTCAACAGCCCCTATGCATTGATTATGTTTTATTGGTTTAGAATAGAAGCAGAAGGACGTTAGATTGATTCATCTTTATTTTTTGGAGACAGGTAATATGGCTCAGATGTTGCTGTAGGTCATTATGCGCATGTTCCATCTTCACAAGAGCTCGCCTGTGCTTTTTGGTGCATAGGTTGTACGTCTGTATATCTTACATGCTGCATTGGAGTTTGTAGCTGACATTATGTCGTGTTAGATTGGGATGACAGATTTTGTGAGGTTTTTGTTTTGTTGAGTTCATAATCATGACAGATTACCGTATATGCCATATTAAAGGACAAGTTCACCTTCATAAACATAAGGATTGAGAAAATGCAACAATATTAGTAGAACACATCAGTGAAAGTTTGAGGAAAATTGGTCAATCGATGCAAAAGTTATGAATTTTTTTAATTTTTGTGTTGGAACCGCTGGATGAGGAGACTACTACAGCTTGTGAGTCATATGCGTACAACAGTATAAAGAAAATGTAAAAGAAAATTCAACATATTTTCACTTTTTTCGCATAATAATAGAGCACTTGACTTGCCTCTTTCTAAAGGCAGGGGGAATAATATTATCCATAACATTTGTTGGTAACGAGTCAGGGGAATGTGTACTTTTTTCAAAAGATGGAATTTTGTGAAATTCTCTTTATATTTTCCTTATATTGTTGTACGCATGTGACATCTAAGTTATTCATACACTGCAGTAGTCTTCTCATCCAGCGGGTACTGCACAAAAACTTCAAAAATTCATAACTTTTGAACGGATTGTCTGATTTTCCTCAAACTTTCAATGATGTGTTCTACTAATATTGCTACATTCTCTCAATCCTTATGTTTATGAAGGTGAACTTGTCCTTTAATAGTGAGTATAATTTGAGAGAGAGAAAGAGAAAAAAAGAGAGATTTGAAGGGAGGTTTTGTAAGCTTTCTAAAAGGAATACAGGTGAATGTTTAAACATTCAGATATTCGGAATGAATGAAAAATTGTTGATTTATGCTACATGTATGTAGAGAAGAAAGGCAGTGACTCACACATACACACAAACATACACACACACACATACACACATGCACACACATGAACAAATAAGATATTGGTTTTATTTTTCTTGATATGGTAGTGGTGCCTTGTAATGGCCTATCATCAAAGGAAAAGTATTTTGTTTGTCCACTCTAATACAAAGTTAGAGGGATGTTTTCTTGTCATGGGTTGGGCTTAGCGGAGAACAGTTTTTTTTTTTTTGAGAATTGTCGGAGGTGTATAAGCTATTGAGACACAGCCACTGTTTTGTGAGAGACTTGAAGATATTAAGGGAACTGCAAGCTTGTTTTCTTCCATCTTTTTACAAACGATGCCTTAATTTAGAGAGGTGATTTCAATATGGGACAGTGGTAGTGAGTAGGCATGGATTACCCACGTTGGACCTCTTGTTGGTCCACCGACTTTGAATGAACGACACTGGAGGTGTGACGAGCTTTGCATTGTGACTTGATTGCCTTGGACAGGAGTACAATGACAGTCACGGGGATGTGATTAGAAGTGTTGTGGATTGGACTGAACTTGCCCCAAACTTGAACTTCCCTCAGCAGTAAATAGTATTAGTAATGACAACGGGGGTACTTTCAGCCTCTGCAATAGTTTCTGTCATTTCACGCACAATTTGTTCTGGAAATAAGTTACTAGTACTAAATGAAGAAGGAAAATATGGAATTTTTCCATTGTAATTCTGAAACCTTACTGGTAGCAGTTGATTGTTGTGTTGTTGTGGTGCGAGAAGAATTCAGCATCAGAAAGCTTTCTTTATGAGAATAGATCTTATTTTCAGTTAACCGTAACAGTCTTTACTTCAGTCCAGGCATTGTTTCGGAATGCCTCTTACAATCTTGTGACCTGAAGTTTGGAGTTTATGTTGCTTTGGAAACCCTGATTGCATTTTGCTAAGTGTACATCTAGGGAGATGCTATGTAAACATCACATTGCTTGGTTCTGTGTATTTTCATATAATGTCTGTTTAGCAAACCAGTATGCGGCAGCGATCCGTTGATCCATCGGCATGAAGGTTAAGTACCACTTACGCAATATCATAACCAGTCAGCCCGGTTCAATGTTCATCATGTTCAAAGGAAAACTGATAACTGTAAAACAAACCTTGAATGCATTAAGTTAATTAAGAACGCTATGTAAGCACTTGCTGTTTACTGAAAGCAGTGCTTAAAGGTCATTTTCAGACATACTGTATGTCACGGGGGTGTCGAGTAGGAAATGTTGGCACAAACTGGGTTAAGTGACCAGTGTTAAGTAGAAAAGATTAAATCATGAATTCAGTCAAAGTCAGGTAAAGGGTCAACATTTCTAGCATTTGATTAACGGGTAAATAGATAAGGGGTCCTAAAACTACTGGAAACGGATAGAATAATCACTAGGGCCAAAGATTTTTTTTTTTCATCTATTTGACAATCACCGTGAAGTGGGCTTTCAAGGATGTAAAACTTGAATTCTGCCAGTTTTTCATGATGAAAAAAGCAACTGCACTACCAATTTTCTGGCCGTCTGATAGTATTTTGCATCACCCCAGAGTAGAAGTTAATGACATTCCAATTGCACTTTGGGCCATGACTCATGAATGGCATTGCAGGTTGTAAAGTCTATATTATTAAGTACCTGTGTAGTATGAAAAACTAAACAACCAGCTTTTTTCCTAAACTTGCTGCAACATGTCACACTTCCTACACCTCACAGTTTTTGACTCGTCCCCCACCGACGATGCATGAAGTGTCGATCAGAGACCCTCAATAAAGGTCACTTGACCTTAAAGGCCACTCTTTCACTGAGTGCAAGGCCATCGTCGGTCTAGCTTTGCACTTGAAAGCACTGCTCTTGACCTTGGGGACTGTACACCATAGAATGGCCTTTAGCACTTGATGAGAGATGAAGCCGGCATGATTCAGAGAGGGGGTAGCCTGAGTGCCATTCCCAAATTTTTGTTACCAGCCAATAAAAGATTTAAAGACCCCAGTAAACCCGGGGATCCATGGAATGGGAAGGCTGACCGGTGCAGACATATTTGAGAGAATCACCGTAACAAAATATGTACAGCTTTATCGCTGATCTTTGTGGAAGTGCCATGCGTTTGGCTGAAGAATCTTGAATGAGTTGACCGTTAACCAACGAGCATACCTGTATGCTTTGATGCACATACTGGCTGACCGCCGCTGTTCATGGTTTTTGGAATGTACCCTGGTAGGCACTGAATCCAGTGGACTGCCCATGAATCCATAGATGCTACTACAAAATGTAGGCCTTTTAAAGGCAAAATGATTCAAAGTATGTGAATGAGAGTTTGTTTCTATCACTTCCTACTGTTGAGTTGATGCATTGGAATTACTTTGGAATTACATTCTTGTCATGTGTGCATAGTACCTCAGTGATTGGCAAACATACTGAAGCAGAATGAGTATTAGCATATTACATACGAGTATCTTACTGGTCGAT
This sequence comes from Diadema antillarum, assembly GCF_040938485.1. Classification (NCBI taxonomy): domain Eukaryota; kingdom Metazoa; phylum Echinodermata; class Echinoidea; order Diadematoida; family Diadematidae; genus Diadema; species Diadema antillarum. The sequence goes on from NW_027271332.1 coordinate 463,487, forward strand.
TCCTATTCTTGCACATGACATCATAAAGGATATAAAATATGCTAATACTCATTCTGAGGCTGAATGAGTAATAGCACATTTATCTTATTGGTGAATTCCCATCCTTGCACCCGATATTAGAAAGGCTATGATTCACTAAATACTTTCATTGCATAGCTCACTGTCTGCTATCTGGGGAAGATATGAAAATACAAATGCCTACTGCCACATAGTGTAGCGTACCCTCACAAATGGCCAGATGTCTGGCCAAATGTCCCCGCTTTGTCTTGCTCAGTGGAGAGGCGGAAACATGGTCTGTCAAATATTTTGTGCGTAAAATGTTTGAAATGAGAGCGACACGTCGAGACGAAGCGTGCACAGAATTACTCACTGTGAGATTCATAAATTTGACATCCAAATTGCTGTACAGGAAGAGAAATACAGAGAGAGAAAGAGAGAGAGAGATTGTGCGATGTTATTGCAGGAGACAAACAACTCCTTCTGTCACTTGTTCATTAGTTTTTTTTTTCGCTGCTCCATCCACACCAAGAGTGAAAGCTGTAGGGGAGTATGCATTCTGGAATATCTTTTTGCGAGACCATCGCAGGTCTCGGGTTGGACCCCCCCCCCCCTTTGTTTTATCTTGTCTGCATTTTGGAATGGTTGAAGGTGATGTGGTCCATGTTCAATAGTTAACAAGAATGAGAAGTTGTATAGTAGTGTCAAAATGTTTTGGTTGTTTTGATGTGAAATATGAATGATTTTTATGGGGGAAAATATGACTGCATTACTCCTTGTTTAAACAAGAAAAATATTAAGAAATGAATGAAGTGAAATGAAATGGAATCAAACAGAATGATATAGATCGAATTGAATGGAAGTAAGACAAATGGAGAATCCTTAGCATACAGTGTATCAAACTGAGAAACCAAGTTTAAACCGCTGGCTGTTTTTTTTTTTTTTTCATAAAAATTGTTGGTAGTGAATACAGGCATTCAAAATGCAACTAAGCAGTTGTTGCCTGTTATGAGCTGTAGACTGTTATTGACACACACACACACACACACACACACACACACACACACACACACACAACATGCAATCTTTCTAGACACTGCATCAAGTGTACATCCTTTGACACTGTATCAATATCTACCTTATTAAAGCAAATCAGTAGCTGTAACCTTGTGTACTTTGTTGCCAAGTGCAGCTTTATATACCTTCCGATATAAAAGCATGGGTCAGCGTAATGAGTTTGGTTTGCTCTCTGTGGTCTCGCCTGCACATCGTAAAGTGGCGAGAATTTGGTGAATAATCCCCATCGCGAAGTACCCGGGGTCCTTTAAAGTTCGTGTCATAAAGTGCTGCGTGTGTTCTTTATCAAAAAAAAGGAAGAAGAAAGAAAGAAAGAAAGAAAAAACAGAAAGCTGCCGCACCACTTCACAGGACAGTGAAGAGCTCATTTGTATGTGATAATGTGCGCTCCATGCTTGAAACGATGACCTTTTCTCTGCAGGCTGAGGAGGGCGATCATGTTGTTGATACTGCATGGTGATGGAATTTTGTTTGTTTGTTTTGTCTACCCATGTATAGAGCTTCTGTCTTGTCTTTTGTCTCTTCCATAAATGCATCCTACCCACCCTACCATCCTGTCCTCAGAAAAATCAACCTTGTCACTATCATCTATAAAGCAGCTTTTCTCCATGGGGTAAATTTTTGTAGAAAATAAGCATTCTCAATTTATTATTTGCCTGTTTTTTGGCCAAGGGTACATATCTAAATGACCTTTTGCTCTTCGTTCTTGGAAGCCTGAGGGGATGACATTCTGTATGATTTGATGCTTGAAATCTAAAAGGGAAAAGGGTTTTCTTTTCAGTCCATATGTCGGTCTAATGGATAAGACACAAAGAATGGGAATTAGATCTATTTAACGTGCATGGAGAACGTCATTTTCAGGACATCATGGGCGAGAAAAAAAGGTTTGACAGTCATTTGCAAAGAAATAGATCCTGATACAGATTAGAAATCAGACTGCTGTATTGCCCAGTCGCCGAAGAGGAAAAAAAGATTAACTTTTCTGATATGTCTTGTCATTGGTGGTACATTGTGATGTCGAATCTTTAAACACTCTCAGAAGTGTAGCTGGAAAAAGTGACTTGTGGGAAATGTAAGCACTTCAGTTCGGCTCATGAGTGTAACTTCAAACGAAATGCCCCCGAAAAGGAAGAAAGAAAGAAAGAAAGAAAGAAAGAAAGAAAAGTGGGATGGGGTTGGGGGAGGGATTGCATAGACAGAAGTCACAGAAGGGGAATCAACAATGAATGGTTTTAATACGAGAGCTAATGGGGCGGTTGTGTGCTTACATGTAGTCATGCATTGATTTGGTCCCTGTCTGCAAAACCAGGTGGTGTACCACTGTCAATATTGATGGATTACTGTTGCATTAGGGGTGATAACGCATCGCGCGATTAACTCCATTCAGGGCTTTCCTAGAGTTTGAGTGTTTGTGTGTGTGTGCATTTTTTTTCTTCAACTTTGCACTGTTTATTCCTCCTCCCCCCCCCCAAAAAAAAGACAGGAGAAAATGAGAATGATGATGCTACATGTTGCATTAAAATGGATCATTGAGAGGAATGAATACAAAGTAGGTCTAGAGAAGCCGGGAGGATTCGGTGAGCGAGCAAGGGTCTCTTGTTCCCCGAGGTGTGATTTTATGTGACATTGAACTGCGGCTTTTACAACGAGTAGGCGCCTTCATGTGGATGTAGCAAGTGACTGTGTCAAGTTTTCACTGTAAGTTTTATGGTCTTTTATTACTGCAGCGTGTGCCAACTCAGCGTGATGTGTGACCCTTGACTTTGTTTCTAAAAGTGTGAAATTTATTTCACCGAAACAAAGAAGTCTGCCTTATTGTTGCCTACGTATCGAGCCAGCTTGCCATGATTCTTTGCTGTGTTCAGGTTTGTTCTGGAGATTGAATATTTGTCTCTGATCCAGTCGTGCAGATGTTGTCTGCTTAATGACATTTCAAAATAAGTTAGCCCAGAAGTTGGCTGATAATTCTGAAAATCTGTAGCCTGTTTTGGATGGTTATAATTGTTTGTTTGGTTCTTTTTTTATGTTTTGGTAATACCAGCTTTCATAGCATGGACTTACTAAAGGCAATTGACTGTGTTAGTCCCATGCAAGTCTTTTTGTGTATGTGGATATGCCTGCGTGCTCCAGTGATGGTGTTGTGTGTATTTCAGAGAAGAGCTTGATTATCATTATCTGATATTTGTAAGTTATAATAATGTAGGCTAAAGATAAAATAATACTCACACACACACACACACACACACACACACACACACACACACACACATCAACATGAATTTGGGGAAAGCTGGCTGCCTTGCTGGCATGTACAATGTATGTGATGTCATATGCCGCTGGAACATAATTGTATCGTGGAAAAGGCTACAGATTCTTAAAGATATGAGCTTGTGAGTTCAAATTCCTGCACAAGATTCTTTCACACATTGTCATTCATGATGTAAGTGTAAAAAACATATTTCCAACTCGGAGAAAATAAGCCTTTTCACTGGTAATGCCAGTTGGTGGAAATAAGACCATTATTATCATCTATTCTGTTATATTCTTATGAGGTCACAATGCTTTTTTTTTTGTACCAGTTGAGTTATTCTGAAACTTACTGCATTGCTATTCCTTTTAGTTGAGCAAGTTTTAATGTGTTTGGGTTCTGTATGGTTTAAAATGCAAGCTCAAATAACAAGACAAATTGTACAAAATGTGAAATATATTTGATACATTCATGTGCTATGGTAAGGCAAAATGCAGTCTTCAGATGAAATCCGGATGAAAATTAGCAGGGTTTGCCAGGGGCAGTTACTCTCCTTCGCTCCTTGTTTTCGTCAGAATCTCCAAATTTTCTAATGAACGGAAGGTTTTGGTCCCCAAAGTATTGGTGAAATAATTGAGATGATTCATCCATCCTTCTTTGTGGATCTCTCATGGTAGCAATAATTTTCAGCATTCCCACCTCAGACAATTGAGTTCCATCTCCCACTTTTTATTTCATGCCGAGCACGCAAGAGAAACCCATCCCCTTTCTCTTTTTAATGAACAAAAATTCCCCTGTGCCATGCAGGTAGGAAGATTTTTTTTTTTCAGGGGGGAGAGCTCATTTATATCCTGCATGGAAGAATTAAGATATGTTTTCAACATGTAGCCATGCATAATTCATCTAAGAGGCTTGACTCTGCGTGCCATGCACTTTCATGATGACGGGTTGGCCATATTTCCTGTATTCTCCATGGCGATGCTTTTACCGTCCCACTACTACCTCTTGATTCGCCTTCTCAATGAGCAGAGCCCCAACCTGGGGCTGCAATTAAATCGTAACTTCATCTGTTTGCATAGCCATGCATCCCTCCATTTAGGGCTTATTAGCCTCTCCTCCCCCGTTCCCCCAGAGTGGATCAGTCCGTTGGTTTTTCCAGCCGCGAGTAGCAGTGCACCCAGCAGTGCACCCAGCTGGGATAGCCTCTGGGTCTGCCCCATTGTGACCAAACAGGGAGCTGTCATCCGGAGGGAGAGGGGGGAACTCTTGCCGCTTACTACTCGCCAGGAGGAGCTCCCAGCGTGGTTAAATTCTCTTGCTGACCCGCTGGCTGCACAGCCTGGACTGACTCTCTCTCTTTCACTCGACTGCTGTAAAGTGGGACTCCAGACTCCTGTGGGTATCGTCTTGCCACCAACACGAGGCAGGCATTCGCTCTCTTGGCTGTGTGCTCTGATGGTAGCATCCACCACAGCAGGGTTCAGGTGTGCTGTGTGGTGAGCTGTTCTGTTTATTGTTTTGTCTCCAATGCTATGAATCGGAGGACTCCGGCTTTTGGTGGTGGCACTGTCGAGAGCGCAAAATGCTGCAGGAACAATGGGTGCCAGAAGATGACTGGATTTTTAACCCCTTGGTGTGAATGAGAGGTCACGGCGGAATTGTGAAGCCACATTCGGATAAATAACAGTTACAGCTAACAGGATCCCCCATAGAGAGGCTCATGTTTACCATCATCATCACTGCCTTGATATTTTGAGTGTATTTGACATTTTTGTGGTAAGTGAAGAAGACTTGATTGATCATGCCTTTCATATGAAATATGATCATTATATGAACATATAATGTACGGCAGATTTCAGTATGCAGTTCAAGTTCAAGGTAGGTAGTGAGCAGGCAGCATCATTGTTTTGTGTTTTTTTGCATTGTGTGTATGTATTCTTGTGAAATCATGAATAGCTGTTTTCTTTGCATGTGACAAAAACAAACAAACACAATGTAAGAGAACTAGAAAGGTGTATAGTCCTTATCATTTCTGTAGGACTGCTTTCTTATGAACATTGTTATTCTGTACTCAAGCTGCTCACACAAATTTTACAAGATGCCTTCCCCATGCATGCTGGGCAAGCTAAAACCATGAAAGATATGTTTATCCCCACTTCTGGCGAGGAACTTGAATCCCCCACTTTTTATAGCATTGACCTTTTTACTCAAACCCCCCCTCATCCTTCAAAGGTGCATGTGTCTGTTCGCAAATGACTGCCCGGCAGAAACGAGCCCGTCAAAAAACATGTACTCTGGCCGGCCCACTGGGTAAGCAGCCAAGTTCACTCCAAGGGGAAAGGGAGGGTGATTGTATTTTCTCAGCACAGTCCCCATCTGAATGGAAAGTGTATCCACCTGGCTTTTATGCTGGCAAACAATGGGCTGCTATTGTATTGTACGATCAGCTGGGGGGGGGGGGGGAAAAAAAAAGACTCCAAAATACCTTGCCTGGTTTGTATGCCATGGTAGCACTGGGCGTAGTGCTAGTGGTCATGGAGTATTGAACTCCTTTGATTTACTTGTAGGGTATTAATGAGGACAGGCGTGTACAGTAAAAGCCATCTTTGTTTAGATGTGGAATCAGAATCAGACATTTTATTGGCAGTTGTTGACATGGCATTGTCTTTGTTTGTGAAAGATATGAGGGAATATTGACTACTGGTATTTCAAAGAAAACAAGTTAACAACTACAGAATGGTACGATTTAGGAGTGATAGGAGATATAACATTTGTTATCAAAGGTAGATGTGTAGCAATAGGCAGGAAGTGGAACTGTAGTTTATATCGCAGTGTGGAGCTGTGATGCAGTAAATGAATAAAGGAGCCATGATAGCATCATAGCCAGGAGAAAAGTGTCTGAAAACAGGTTGAATCATTACATGTTTCTGCCTTTAAATGCACAAATATTGCGATAATTCATCCGCAACAATAATGTACATGTTACCTGATAGCTTTTGAGCCTTTGGGTGTATGTATTTCAGCCCACCCCCTCTTTTTTTTTGGGGGGGGGGGGGAGAGAATAGGGAAAGGCAATATATGGAATGTGTTTCACTTCCAACCCAAATGTTTTCCCTTTCTGCGCAATTTAACATTGATAAAGATATCGAGACTGCAAAAGTGGTGAGGATGACATTGATGTAAAAATGGAAAGCGGGGAGTGGTTGTGGTTTTAGCGGAGAGCCAGATGTAAGCCATCTCAGGTATGTTTCGGCTGTTTCACCTGAGGTGAAATTTAATGCTAGTCTGCCGGAAAAGCTCCGATATAGCCTTGAATCTGCGGACCACAATAACATCCTTGATGAATGATGGCGCGCGGTTTGGAGGCAGTTCACTCATTTGTATGTGGTCCACATTCATCAAATGCCAAGCCTTAGTGGCGGGGGACAGGTTTGATTGATCAAGAAGACGTTCAGAAGGGGGGAATAATTTGTTAAGTGATTTCCCTTCCTCCCTGTCAGTTGCGATAGCCATGAAAGCTATCGTTTTTGATTGCCTTGACTGCCATGAATTCATGTTACTATCTCATCGGTCTCGCTGTGACGTAGCGCAGTGTCCTCTTCCCCCTTCCCCTCTTTCATCCTCCTGTTTCCCCCCTCCCCTCCTCCTCCATCCCCTTTATGATTCAACGGTAGGCATCGAAAAGTTCCCCCTTGTCATCGTCTTCCACTAGTAATTGCCTCAAATTGACGGAGCATTCTCCACATTTATTCTGTCGGTGGATTTCCCCTCCTCTCCCTTCTTGCAACCAGGATTGGTAGCCCCCTGCACCAGGATCTCCCCGCTATGCGGCGATTAATGAATGCTCAATGAGTGATTCATGCCGGGCAAGAAGGGCCGCTTCTTACCCCTCATTCCGAGGCCCAAGACCTGTGGACGATACCGGGATGGGGTGGGGGGGGGGGGCGGTAGGGGATGGGGAACGAGAGCACCCATCATAAATGCAATGCCTCCTCCCTTGTCCATTTCTGTCCTTTCCAATTATGCCCGCAGATTCTTCACTTTGTGAGAAAAATCTCTTGTAACCATTGTTGATGATTCTACCTTCCTTGTTTGCCCGTCACATATTCCATCCCAACCGCCCCGCCATCTCTTTCATTCTCTCTCTCTAATGTGGTAACATTTTCTGTCGTGATTGATTAGGGCGCAAAAACTTTGATGGTTTCTTAACCTGTCTAGAGTGAATCCTCTCGGTGAATGAAATGAACAAACTTGGTATGCAAGACGAGACAATGTCGGTTCTTCCGATAATGCCTGATTCCAATGTATAATGTAAATAAAAAAAGAAAAAGATGTTGATAATACCACTATAAAAGCACAGGAATGATGAGAGACTATATTTTGCACACTGCAACTTGGAAGAAAACACACACACACACATACACACACACACACACACCCAAAACCCACCAAGCAGCATCTTTCAGAAAATCTTTCGTTTTAATTAAAGGAAAATGTGTGAAATGGTATAGCCTGTACTGCATGAGACTATCGTGATATAAAAACCTAAATGCACAGGATGATCCTGTGTTTTCGCAATCATTAATTTGCATCCTTTGTGTCGAAATCAAAATAACAATATCCAGCTGATTTGTGAAGTGCAGCAGTAGAGACAACCCCTCCGAATCAATATATCTCATCCGCTTGGGTCTGGGCTTCTATTTACTCGTAGTCTCTTGATTTCCTGTAGCTGCAGTGGTGTCATCCCAGGCGAAGAGATTACTGCATGCTACTCCTTCCTCCTTGGACCATTTTTTTTTTTTTTTTTTTTTTTTTTTTTTTTTTTAAAGAGAGGAAACCAAGTCAAGCAGTTTCATCCATCTATTCCGCATCATTCAGCACTAATTGGTCCGAAGCAATGCGATTGACGCACTGGTATCTGTGTAGTCAGAGAGGGGGCCCATCTCAGTTTCAGACTTATGCGGCAAATATGCTATAAAGTCATCCAAGGCTACAGCCAGTGTCATAAGAATTAAAGGAAATTGAACTGAATTGAGGATAGTGTATTCATTTTTTTCTTCCAATATCAAAGTTATAGATTTAATGCTATTAACTGACAGCAAAATCAGGTAACTGGGAGAAGAATTATGAGCACATGCATTCCTTTTGCATTGTCTCTGTAATACTGGATATGATACTTGCTATGAAAGTTTCTCCATTGAAATTTGTCCTTTATGAGAGTATGTTGAGAAAGACAAAACACAAACACAAGGTTTTTGAGCACTGCATAATTCATTACGCCAGTCCACAGTACAGTCAATGTTGTAGCATTAGCTCAAAACCACAGGGACACTGCACCAAGATGTAACAAACCCTGCTACCTGCTTACCTAGTGCAATGATAACACACTATTTGGCACTGCATATAAAAGGTACTGGCCTGTAATGTGTTTGGGACACATACTTGCCCAATATTGTCCATTTGGGCAGGTAGAAAGTAACATAATTGTCCAGCATTCATTGTACAAAGATAATGAAATGGTTGCACTGTTGCATAATTAATAAAACAGAAAAGAATATAGCAACCATATGATTACAGCGCAGCAGTGATAACAAACTGAGAAAAGTCAGAGCTCTTATACATCTTGCAATTTAAACTGGACTGTATCAAGCCAATCTCATTGACAGGGGAAATAAAGTCGAAATTTGACATTTGTGTATCTATGACATAGCAAAGTCATACTGCTCTTAAGAAGGCATGGAATACAAAGTCGCTTTTGAACTTCCTGGTCATTGGCTTGGACATTGTAAAACCTTGGCTGTGGTCAAGCCACATATCAATGGTTAGTGGATGGTGGTTTTTGATGACAAAATGACTTCCCTCAGATCCAAAGCTGCAATATCAAAGGAGTTTCAAATTCACCACAATGACTGAGAGACCTTGTAATCTCCGTTCATTTAAGGATTTTTTTTTATTCCAGCTTTATCAGTCTTTCCACCTCCCCAATTTCGATACGTCAGTCCGTGGTCCTTCCCACAGTGTGTCCCACACAATAAACCTGATACAATCAAAGGGGCGCCGAAGATTCTTTTTACCCCCCTGCCAGATGATTTTATTCAAAAACGGGTAAAAAAGGGGGATTGCGGGTCAGATTGTTAATATGAAATTGGCAACCATGCAAGAGGACAACCCCGATGATACTGATTATCTTCCAAAACCACAGATCATCGCCATCTTCCCATAACGTTGTACTTGAGAGAAAAAAAAAAATCATATTTGATAGTCTTCCATGTTTTGATTAAGGTTTAGGTTGAATGCTTCAGCCTGTATTTCTCTCCTTTTCTCTCTATCCCCCCTCCCCCCGTCTGCCATGGTTGAGGTATTTAATTACAGCCAACAAAGACATGAAAGGCACCCTGCTGAAAATGCACATCGTTTGGGTCATTGACCATCTTTATCTCGTCATAATCTGGATTTAAGTGGATACTCAGTTTTTGTAATTGATTTATTATTTGGCTAAATTACTCTTATCCAGCTCCTCCTCCCCCTGTCCTCTTCCTCCCTCGTGCATAATACGTCTGCTGGCCATTGGTACAATGTACATTCCAAAAACGTCAGGTTAGAGAGATTGATCTTTTTTTGTTAATTCACAAATGTTTTGAAGTTTTGTTGATTTTTTTCTTTATGGGATTGTATTTGTCGGCAAAAGAAAAAAAGATATAAAAGAAAGATATAAATGAATTATATGAAAGACTGGAAAATTGTCCTACCAAAAGGTGCAGTGACTGACTCATTGGAGTTTTCATATTTACAAATGCTTTAAAGGCAATTTGCCATAGGATTTCCTACAGCTTGAATGGTATTCAGAGATTTTTTTTGCCTATCTTACCCATCTGGTTTATACTGTCAAATTTCAACAGTTCAATTTGGTACTGGAAGGCTGTAATTCTGTTGTTTTTTTTCAACTCAAGTTCATGTGATGAGAAGAAATGTGTGAGTGTCAGCACAGCACACATTCTATGCTGTTAAACCTAAAAAGTTAAAAAATATAATCACACCGGGGACAGTTCTACAATGTCAGATATCAATTAGTCTCTGATAATTAGTATCAGCGGGGTTTACTATCTTTTCATTAGACTTTGTAGCTAAAAGTCATGACTGTGGTGTGGGGTATACTTGATTGTATAACAGGACAGTATAATATAATGGCAACAAATTGGTGTCTTTAGGGGTATACTTTGTAAATTCTTCCCAGCAACAAGCATTTTTTTCTTGCAACCTATGGAGCATCCATTAAATGTAAGCCCCACATCATGAGCAATTTTGAAATTGCGTCCATTATTGTCATCTATACGTTCAGCTGGATGAAAAGCACTTTGTATATTTTGTGACAGCGATGGGCCATTCCATCCGTAGAATCAGGGAGAAATGAAGATGAAAACACCAGCAACAACAGCACCCCTTTCACCAATGCTCAGAGCCCCTGTTTTCATGTGGCCGCCTCCTCCAATTATGCACAGTATCTCTTTGCTATTGGAATCAGCCATCCCAAACGTCTGTCTAAACAAAACAGGACATGCAAAAGACAAAAGTGTGTTGTGCAGAAAGTTTGGGACAAAGGGATGACTCGTTGATGCATCTGCTGGGTAGAACAATAGATTTTTTTCCCCCCTTCAGTCTTGTCATGATCCTCGTGCATGGTGAAGAGCATATTTTATAGTATGGACTCTGCCCATACCCCTTTGGTCAGGGTTTTTCACCGTAATTTCCATATTTCATGTAAAAAAACCCAAACATATTGCATTAACCAATACCTTGGTTATTATCAGAGCTTCAGTGGTACATTGGGGGGGGGGGGGAGGGGGGGGAGGGGGGGGTGCACTGCACGTGCCCCCTCTTTATTTTTTGTTAAAACAAAAGAAATAAAAAAAAATTGAGATGAAACCCGGAAGTAGCATCAAAAATATTCTTTGCGCCCCCCCCCCCCCCCCACCTACCCACCCCCCTTTATGAAATTCCTGGATCCACCCCCGGAGCTGTGTGTGGCTGACAGTGTAAAATGATCATATCAAATCATCACGATATTATCATTGTCATTATTATCAGTTCATCAATCTCCTATACTCTACTTCTTTCTGACATCTTTCACTCTCAGGGCTATTCAGTGTATTTCTCATTTTTGCCCAGGATGTGGCATTAATCGTGTCAACATTTTTGTCTTCATTTTGCCTTCATTTTGAATCTACAGTGACCGCATCTATTGTATATATTATACATTTATGCTTGTATTCATGCTCTTACTTTTGTACGCATTTAACTATCCATCTTTTTCATTGTGGTCTACAGGATCCATTTCCTACCATTTATCTATCAATATATTTGATTGTGGTTTTGTACCCATTTTCTTATTCCCCAAATGCAAGGGTGGAACTGAGCAGAAATCAGTTGGTATCCACATTGTGGCGAGACATGTTCAACCCTCTATCATCTCTTTTCCAGCCATGCAATGTTTGCAATCTGGCAGACAAACTGTCTGAGACATTTTGCATTATCGTCAGAGACAGGGTATGCGCAAAGAATCAAACAACAATTACGATTCAATACGAATGCACTTATTTGTGTGTTGCCTTGTTGAGCGCAGTAAACAACTTGCTTGTGCAAGTTGTGGGGACAAATGCACTGAAGGAAAATTAGAAAGAAAACGAAGAGAGAAATATGAAACTACATGATGGCTTAAAAAAGTGGAAAGGAAGGGGGGGGGGATGGAGGGAGATAACTCAAAATGTTAGATTTAGTCACGTTTTGCCCATAACAGTCATGCTGAGTAACAATGAAATTGGGTTGCTAACACGTAATGCGTTTTTGCAGCAGCAATTTCCTATCGATAACTTTTTGGGAATGGAAAACACCTGCCTGTAATCTTTCACCAGAAAGTGGCATTTCTCAGTCTCATGTGTTTTGAGATTTGATTGTTTCGACGTGTATATTAATGCTGATGCGTTACTTGGCGATTGAAGTGTGGAATGACAAATTCTGTGAAGAGGAATAGCTTCAGGAAATGCAAAGAGATGATAACACTAATGTGGCTGCGGCCAGAACTGCTTGCGGAATTGCAAACTCGTTAATTCTGCACAAGCGGAGAAGAGTTCTTGGACATCTTCTTTTTTTTTGTGCACTGAATGAGTAGAAATAGAAAGAGACCCCCCCTTCCAAATAGAAAAGAAACAAATGTTGCTTACATCTTAGATTAGATCCTACAAAATCTTGTACTGAACCCTTGGTAAAATGAAAGAATTGAAACAGATTTCAGTGTCTAAAAGAAATTTCTCCCACAAGTCCAATGACTGCAGACAGCTAGAAGCCTCTTTTAGTTTAAATATCAGTATTTTATTTGTATAATAGTTTTTAGCCTTACAAAACTGTTAAATTTCTTTATTGTTTAGGTCAATCTGCTTTTTCTGCTTTTTTTTTGTTGCTAGAAGAGTGAACTCTTGTGTCTTTCTCTTCATGTGGAATCTTCAGCCATGTATTAAACCACTGCTATCTTCATCAAGCAGATTGCTAGAGCACTGCTTAGCGAGGCAGCCCCCAAGTGCTTTGGGAGAGGGAAACATCGGTGTGCTGTGCTCATCTAATATTCAAAACGATCCGACAAGTCCCTCCGGTTCGCTTGGTATCGCTGAAGGGGGCAATTTTCTCGTCTGGTCGCGTGAATCTTGATATGTAGTGCTTGTGGGTGCATGTGATACATTGTGAGCACGTCCTGTCTTTTTTTTTTTTTTTAGATCATGGCAAAGGGGCTGTATATTACATGTCTGTATGGATTTCGTGATCTCTTCTTGTCTGGACAGGCCTCGGAATAATGAAAAACTGTGCCCGGCTGCATGAATTAATGATGGGAAAATATATATATTTTTTATTTTTATTTTTATTTTTTTAAGTGGTGGGGGAGCCTTTTGATAGTAATGAGGGGTGACTGCACAAGATCATTTCAGTTTATATCAAAGATTCAACATAGAGCTGTCCTGAGCCAGAGGCAAACCATTCTTCTTTTTCCTTTTTTTTAATGATTATTACTATCATTTTTGCCATTAGTTTTTACTGACAATGATCGCTGGGCATGATGACATTGTCAGAAAAGCAACCATAATGATCTGTGTCAAAACCAGTCTTCCTTTCTCGCATGACTGAAATCTATGCAATTGTCTTATTATGGAGTATGTGTTATGATAATTTTTTTTTTCCTGCTTTCGAGGACAGATAGTGCCACAAATGAAATCATTAGAGATTGGTCTCGTGACTGGAATCTGAATCGGCAAGAGCTTCAATCTGACGCTGTGTAGATGTTTGTGTGTGCGTGTGTATGTGTGTGTCTGTCTGCGTCGTGTTGTGTGTGTGTGTGCCTGGTTGCCTGCTTGTGACTGCTCCAGAGTCATCATTACCCCGTAATTTGAAAAGAAATGCACCGGCAAATTGTATAGATTTCCCAGTGCCTCCAATATTCCTTCTGCCATCTCGTGAGCCGGGGTCCACAGGAGAGACACACGGGGGAGAAAGGGGCAGGGGGAAGCTCTCCAATGTTTTATCCATCATTTGGGGAGATAATTGTCACAGAGCCATGACTCAGCACGCTAATTTCCTACCATGATGTCGCCTGCAAGATCACATTCTTGAGTCCACCCGCGGCAAAACATTGTCCCACTTCTGATGATATTGCCTGCAACTTTTTCCCTTTCCTCTCTTCATAGTATTTTCTCTGTATTTATCTCTTTTGTTGCTCTTTGTATTAAATCTTCCTTCTCTTATATTTTGTGACTTTTTTTTGGGGGGGGGGGTGAGGGGACTCATAATGAAAATGGCCTCTAGCCATTTTACACTAACCAGGGTTTTATGATATGTCTATATCTTATGTAATTCTGATGAAATTTGCCATCGTTGGCTCCAATTATTCTGTTTTTATCCCGATAAACCCTTTGGATGCTATTCCAGTATGATCTGTGTACAATAGCCTCTCCAAGGGTAATTTGCAGCCATGTGCTTGATTCTACATTCGATTAATAAAATTGTGTTATTTGATTCTGATTCCTTTAAGTTCCTAATTATCAGGGGGCTCAATAATTCTGCTCTATTATCTGACAAAAGCCAAGCAGTAATTTCAGTCCTTTTCATTGTGCATTAACCTTCAGAAATGCTATCAAAAGAATGATAATCTCTTTGATGGACAGATATTCAATCATAACTAGATGATACCGACAATGACAGCATAGTTCATTATGCATCCTGTTGTGTGTATGAAGGCAGTTAGTGAAACAGTTTTATCTGAGGGTGAGGAATACTACTGAACATAAGAAGGCATTCAAATGTCAATATGTTTGTTTGTTTGTTTTTTTTTTCATTTCACGACCATACTGTTTGCAAAGTAAATTGTATAGAATAGTGAACTTGTAAACTCGTTAGATATCAATTGTGTTAAAGCTTACAGTGATTTCAAGAATTATTGAACGGAAGAAGTAGCCTGAGGTGAATCAAAATAGAAAAGATCCTCCAACTTTTAATTTGCTGTCGGTGACATCAGCGTCAACTTGCAACCTCAGCTTTTGACGTTGTGGTTTCAGTTGCTAATTAATAGCCTACATATAAGTACTCTGATGTTTGGCTGGGTCAAGTGCTTTCAATATATCTTTTACAAACCTTAGAAGTTGCTATTATGCCTTTTTGGTAGAGACCTCCAAAATTTCAAAATATAACTTCCTCTTCCATTTGATGATAGGATTTGAGTGAGTATATATACTTTGTATGAGAGATGATCTCACAGCTCCGTTTTAACTCAAAAGATTAAATTAAAATGATACGATGATACCCATATTTAAAGCCGTCTAGTTCTTCTCAGCACTGAACAGTTTTTAGAGGCATGTTGATATAGTCCACATTGGATAGGAATGCAGTGCAGTACCCATTGACAATAGAGGTTCTGCATTAATGTTTTTTTAAACAAAGTTTGCAGGAGTAGTATCCATCTACTGCTTAGATTGTGATATCACCAGTAAGAAAGTTCTCAATCAAACTGCTATGGAAGGGAGAGAATGCTATTGGTAAATGTATGGTCCAAAGAGAAATATGAGTGGGAGGCTGCTAAATGGATGTGATATCTGGATGTTACGTCACATGCAGTCCTGCAAAGAGGAACAAATGTCCAATCAGCGAGACTCTACGAGGCTACAGCTGAATATGTGAGAAGAAAGGATGTAAGAAAGGATTTCAGGGCTGCACCATAGTAGAAGTGTGGATGATGCCAGATGAGCAGAGAGAGATAGCATCCAACATCTTCACAGAGCATCCTGGAGCTGGCTTGCTTTGCCAATAAAAATCCAATTTGCAGTCTTGAAGGAGCACTTATGCGATTCTCTCCTTGGCCCCAGAAACTGCCTCCAAATAAGATTCAAACGAAACCCCCACCACAGGGATTTAAACTGCTCCACTTCATTTTGGAGGGAAACCATCTCAGGATGGACCCCTCCCCCCCCCCCCCCCCCATGCTCAACAGGAAGTGATCGCCAATTTTTGAAAGGGTTGGATACATGTACCCCTAAAGTGAAGATCAGACACGAATATATGCAAAAGTGGTATCGTATCATTCATGGTGCGGTCAAACAGTTTTCTGTGTCTCTCCGTGACAATGAAGGATCGTAGAAACCAAATACATGCTTCTTTTAGTTTGTAGTAACACTTTATGATTGATTTAAGTTTCGGCATGACATCTATATTTACAATGAATGAGACTTCAGTCAGGGGAACTGAGGCATAGCAATTCAAAATGTTCAACTAAAGTCAGATTCTGTACTGATATGCTTAATTAGAGTAGAAGGGGAGGATGGTGGGGAGTTGGGGGGGGGGGGGGGACAGACAGGGCAATCAGTTTATGCCTGCTCTCAAATCATGTAATGGGATCTGTAGATGAAGGCTGAATGGGCATTAGTCAAGCATCAATTTTGGAGTTAATGAGGTGTAATTAAACCAGTAGATCTCATGAATAGAAAAAAAAAAAAAAAAGGCCCTGTGCAGTACGTGCTCACGATCCTCTATCGCGCATTGATCACATGACCCAGAGACACAAGACGAAGCACGAGTCACGTGCAATCGCACAAGTAATTACGCCAATCCACTCTGGGGGGTGCGCCGGGTCTGCATTCCTTCAAACTAACAGGATTTTTTTTCCCAACACAAACACTGTAACTCCTCATTTGGGGAGGTAGTGCTGAAGCACGCCCAGCCATCGGCATGGATATGCCAGCAAGAGAAATTTAATTTGCCGTCTCGCGTGTTCCTCCCCGTAATTTGTGTTGGCATTGTAATTGGAGAGTTGTCTGTGGCACATCAGTCATTTGACATTGCGGGAGATCCATTTATTCCCAACCTCATGTCCTTATACATATATTGTAATATTGCAAAATTTTATATAACTATTGTTTCCATGTCTCTCTCATTTATCTCATTCTTTTGCTTTCTCTCTCTCTTGTCTCATATATATGCCTATGTGTGTGTGTGTGTGTATATGTGTGTGTGTGTGTGTGTGTGTGTGTGTGTGTGTGTGTGTGTGTAATATCTGTCTTTCAATCTTTACATATTTCTTTTTGAACTTTGATAAGGTTTCATACATTTTGAAGGGAGCTACTGCATAGATAGGCAAAACTGCCAAAGCTCCCTGATTTTACAAAAGGATCCCTGAAATACATTTTTTTTTTTATCCTGACCAAAGAAAGAGCTGTCTTGAATTCAGTAATATTTCTTTTGCCAAATAAGATTCATATAACACACAAAAATCCTCCATAAAAGCTCTAACATCTCAGAATGCGTGAATGTTTGCAGCCCTGGCTGGGTGTGGCTAAGGGTTGCTGTCACCTCAGTCTCCACCTATGGCCCTGCCCCACACCTCCCCCATCCACTCCTCGCTGTGGCTTCTATCCCCACTAGCTCTAGGTTGTGAAATAATGATGCCAAGCATTGCTAGAGGTTGCGGTTACAAAAATTTTTGCTGATTGGGGGCGACGTAGGAATTAGGGTTGACTGGAAGTTTTCCCTTCAATGAGATTCACAGCAGAGTCAAATTATCCGCAGGTAATTGAGTATGATAGAAAACAGGTGGATTCATAACTGCCAGTTACATTTTTTTTCTGCTTTTTTTTCAAAGGGAAAGGGGAAAGTTCAGCAAAATATGCATGGGCATTCCGTGTGGCATAGATTGATTTACCACAAAGACCGTGCCCTCGCTGCTGCCGAAAGGTGTGCCAGTTTTGCGATTTCCAAGCCTTGCGCATCCATCAAGGGGTGGGGTTAATTGGCACTGATGAAATATTTGCTGATGATGCAGCCCATTTTTCTTCAGCCAACGCGTTTGTTGCTTGGCTGACCTGGAAAACACCAACGGAGTGGCCAGAAGTAAGAACATGCAGCAGAGTTGTACGGATCAGCTTGCAACACCATGCATCTATCAAGTTAATTAACCTCGCCACGCTACAGTCTCCAAACTGGGGGCTGAATTTCAATCAGCCGGGCATGTTTGGTGTTCTTGGCACAAATTCCACGAACTATTTCTGGATACCTGATGAATGAAGCTACACCGTTAATAATTCATTGCAATTTGGTTGGCGAAACCGACACATGCGTGAACATGCACTTCACCCCAGGAAAACTTTTTGACAGGAGCCACTCATTACAATGCCAAGCAAGGAACAAAGCGATTGAAAAAAAATCCAAAGACAATAGTTACTTCAGAACAAAGCAAGTAGCATTGTTTTGTTCAGGGGAAGGATGCTAGTCTCCAAGCTTTCTATGTTTATTAATCCAAACTCAAGGTGTTTTGTATGCAGAGGTATTTTGCCTTCTTTGTGTCAACAAAACTGTGGCAAATGTCTATTCACATAATTACATCTCATGGGTTGGTGCCAACAAAACAGACCTATTGATGTTGACCTACCCTATACTTTGTATTCCAGGACTGTTGCAGTACACTGATAAACACCACCACATGAGGTAGTCCAAACACGTTTTAGTCTCGAGTCTTAAACCGAGTCAGCTGGAGGTTTCTCCCTGCCATCCCGCTTACCTTTCCTTTCTTTTTTTTTCTTACTTTGCTTGATTTTTCGAGAGGTGAAGTCTGGTGTTTGCAGGAAAAGAGGTTGAAACAGGGCGACCCGCCTCCGAGTTGCCCCCACGAAGAGCTGGGGCCTAATTTGGCTCCTTGTATGCGGTGACACTGACAAGATTTTACCCAAGGAGTGCAAAGCGAGCCATATTAGTCTGGGTGCTAAAGGCTGAACCTTGTTTTACCGTCCACCTAATGTGTTTTGATGGTTTTACCCTATTTCGGGGGTGCTGAATCCGAATCTGCATGATGCAACTCGTGCATCCTTGAGGGTTTTGAGATATTCAAGATGGCCGTCAAAATGGCCGCCCAAACCGGGAAATTCCCATGTATTTCCTTCTCAATGGTGAGAAATTGAAAACAATTAATGGTTTTACCCTATTTCGAGGGTGCTGAATCCAAATCTGGATGATGCAACTCTTGCATCCTTGAGGATTTTGAGATATTCAAGATGGCCGCCAAAATGGCCGCCAAAAACGGAAATTCATATGTATTTCCTTCTTAATGGCGAGTAATTGAAAACAATTGATAGTTCGAAGCGTTTTCGACGGTGGTGAATCCGAATCAGGATGATGCAACTCTTGCATCGTTAAGGGTTCTGAGATATTCAAGATGGCCGCCAAAATGGCCGCCAAAACCGGAAATTCCCCTGTATTTCCTTCTAAATGGTGAGAAATTGAAAAACTGTTGACGGTTTTACCCTAGTTTGAGGGTGCTGGATCAGAATCTTGTTAAAACTCTTGTATCCTTAAGGGTTTTGAGATGATAAAGATGGCCACCAAAATGACCGCCAAAAATGGAAACTCACATGTAGACCCCATTTTTCCTTCTAAATGGTGTAAAACTGAAAACAAATTGATGGTTTTACCCTATTTTGAGTTTGCTGAATTTGAAGCTGCAGGATACAGCTCTTGCATCCTTGATGGTTTTGAGATGATAAAGATGGCCGCCAAAATGGCCCCCAAATGGCCGTCAAAAACGGAAATTCCCATGTAGGTCCCCTAATTCGTTCTAAATGGTGTAAAATTGAAAACAATTGGTGGTTTTACACTATTTTTAAGGTGCTGAATCCGAACCTGGTTGATGCAACTCTTGTGTTTTGGAGGTTTTGAGAATTCCAAGATGACCGCCAAAATAACTGTCAATATTGAAATATTTGAGACCCTATTCAGCACCCTCAACATTTTGTTGTTGCCATTTTTGCATTCCTTAGGGTTTTCAGATGTCCAAGATGACCGCCAAAATAATTGGCAGAAATTGAAATTCCAATGTTAATATTTTTTTCTAAATGGTGACACTTTGAAAATGAATTGATGGTCTCACCCCATTTCGAGGGTGCTGAAGGTTTTGAGATATTTACAAATGTCCTGTATAGACGGAAATTCCTTGATACTTTCTTATAAACTGTGAAATATTTTCTTATAAATTGTGAAATATTGTGCTATAACGTGAAGCGAGGGATTAAAAGCAATAATCTGTATTCTTGAATTCAACTCGGTTGAGTAAATTTGTCAAATCAGCCAACAATTAATGGCATCCAAAATGACTGTCACAATGGTATTGTAATATACTGAGATATTCCGATATGGCTCAAACGGAACTTTAACACGTAATGGGAAAAAAATGATATTGACATCATACTAAAACGTACAAACATAAAGATACGACTGAAAATTTTTATGCACAATTGTGATAGAGTAATGCCTGTGGTAGCCAATAAGGGCTCTGCAGACTGATGTGAAGTTAATCCTTTTTGGCTATAAGAGTAATATTAAATTATGGCCTGCTGGTATTTGGTGTTGAAATTTGTCTTGTATTCTTATGAGTCTCGCCGCGCACTCTTATGAAACTTGTGGCATATTCTGATTACGTCACTAGAAATGGTTGCATCCATGACCACTATAGTAGATATCAATATAAGGGTAATTTCAAAGCACTCTGCGTGATTATGATATTCGTAAGTATCTGGTACTGGACTATCAACCATTACCTTACATGTTGTCGTTTGTTTGTTTGTTTGTTTGTTTGTTTTTACTGCGCGTTACCTGTGATTTTTCCATCCCCTCATGTGTATATATGATATCGTCGCTTGGGCGACAAGACCCTGTATCTGAAATTCTAGTGAAAATGACTTTTTTGAATAAACAGTCCGATAATCAGTTAATGATGTCCTGTCCAAACCTTAGCTGTCTTACCCCAAAAATGAAGCTACCATGGCATGTCAAAGGAAAGGTTCTCTCATTTGTTATAGTGCTTTGGCTGCCATGTTTGTTTGCTTTTTGTTTTTGTTTTTGTTTTTCTCTCCTGAACATGTGACATTTTGTAGATACGAGGTTTGTCGCCCCATATATATATATGTATATATATATATATATATATATATATATATATATATATATATATATTTATATGATATTACATCATATTGAAGAAAATTTTGAAGCAGAACTATAAAAATGTCCAACTCTTGTCTTCAACAATGTTATCAAGACCACCAATATAAACCAATTAACCAATGTGAGTGTTCATGGATGAAACGGTTAAAACTGTTCATGGATTAAAACAAGTAATGTTGGGAATCTCAGTAAACTTCTCTACATCACTATCACAACATGATCGAGATAGGTATGTCTTGTCCACTGATTGTGTGTTCAAAACATATCCATGATATGTGTAATCTGTGTAATCTTTCAAATATTCAACCGCATCTGTAGTCTTGCAGGATTCATTCCTGGCACAGCTGTATCTTACAAACTCCAAGATATCCGGTAAAACTGGTTTCACTGTACAGCAAGTTCAAACTGGGATGTACAATGTACAATATGCGTTCGTTTATCAGCAGAGTATGGTTGGGTTTGGATTTTGCCATTGACGAAAACCTGAAATAGGGTAAAATCATCAATTGTTATCAATTTCTCACTATTCTGGCGAGCATTTTGGCGGCTATCTTGAATATCTCCAAACTCTCAATGATGCAAGGGTGGTATCGTCCAGATTCGCATTCAGCACAGTGATCGAAATAGGGTAGAATCATTAATAAAATTGTTCTCAATTACGACACATTAAAATTGAAATACGTGGATATTTCCGGCTTTGGCGGCCATTTTGAAATCGGAATAGGATAGAACCATCAATTGTTCTCAATTTTGAACCATTGAGAATGAAATACGTGAGAATTTCCGGTTTTGGCGGCCATTTTGGCGGCCATCTTGAATATCTCAGAATCCTCAAGGATGCAGGAGATGCATCATCCAGATTCGGATTCAGCACCCTCCAAACAGGGTAAAACCATCAATTGTTTTCAATTTCTCACCATTTAGAAGGGAATACCTAGGAATTTCCGGTTTGGGCAGCCATTTTGGCGGCCATCTTGAATATCTCAAAATCCTCAAGGATGCAAGAGTTGCATCATCCAGATTTGGATTCAGCACCCTAGAAATAGAGTAAAACCATCAATTGTTTTCAATTTCTCACCATTGAGAATGAAATACGTGAGAATTTCCGGTTTTGGCGGCCATTTTGGTGGCCATCTTTAATATCTCAAAACCCTCAAGGATGCAGGAATTGCATCATCCAGATTCGGATTCAGCACCCTCCAACCAGGGTAAAGCCATCAATTGTTTTCAATTTCTCACCGTTTAGAAGGAAATACATCGGAATTTCTGGTTTTAATTGGCGGTCATTTCAGCGGCCACTTTGGCGGCCATCTTGAATATCTCAAAACCTTCAAGGATGCAAAAGTTGCATCATCCAGATTCGGATTCAGCACCCTCGAAATAGGGTAAAACCATCAATTGTTTTCAATTTCTCACCATTTAAAAGGAAATACATGGGAATTTCCAGTTTTGGCGGCCATTTTGGCGACCATCTTGAATATCTCAAAATCCTCAAGGATGCAGGAGATGCATCATCCAGATTCGGATTCAGCACCCTCCAAACAGGGTAAAACCATCAATTGTTTTCAATTTCTTACCATTTACAAGGAAATACATCAGAATTTCTGGTTTTAATTGGCGGTCATTTCGGCGGCCACTTTGGCGGCCGTCTTGAATATCTGAAAACCCTCAAAGATGCAAGACTTGCATCATCCAGATTCGGATTCAACACCCTCGAAATAGGGTAAAACCAACAATTGTTTTAAATTTCTCACCCTCTAAAAGGAAATTCATGGGGATTTCCAGTTTTGGCGGCCATTTTGGTGGCCATCTTGAATATCTCAAAGTCCTCAAGGATGCAAGACTTACATCATCCAGATTCGGATTCAGCACCCTCCAAACAGGGTAAAACCATCAATTGTTTTCAATTTCTCACCATTTAGAAGGGAATACCTAGGAATTTCCGGTTTGGGCAGCCATTTTGGCGGCCATCTTGAATATCTCAAAATCCTCAAGGATGCAAGAGTTGCATCATCTAGATTTGGATTCAGCACCCTAGAAATAGAGTAAAACCATCAATTGTTTTCAATTTCTCACCATTGAGAATGAAATACGTGAGAATTTCCGGTTTTGGCGGCCATTTTGGTGGCCATCTTGAATATCTCAAAATCCACAAAGATGCAGGAATTGCATCATCCAGATTCGGATTCAGCACCCTCCAAATAGGGTAAAGCCATGAATTGTTTTCAATTTCTCGCCATTTAGAAGGAAATACATTGGAATTTCTGGTTTTAATTGGCGGTCATTTCAGCGGCCACTTTGGCGGCCATCTTGAATATCTCAAAATCTTCAAGTATGCAAGAGTTGCATCATCCAGATTCGGATTCAGCACCCTCGAAATAGGGTAAAACCATCAATTGTTTTCAATTTCTCACCATTTAAAAGGAAATACATGGGAATTTCCGGTTTGGGAGGCCATTTTGGCGGCCATCTTGAATATCTCAAAATCCTCAAGGATGTAAGAGTTGCATCATCCAGATTTGGATTCAGCACCCTCGAAATAGGGTAAAACCATCAATTGTTCTCAATTTCTTACCATTTAGAAGGAAATACAAGGGAATTTCCGGTTTGGGCGGCCATTTTGGCGGCCATCTTGAATATCTCAAAACCCTCAAGGATGCAAGAGTTGCATCATCCAGATTCGGATTCAGCACCCTCGAAATAGGGCAAAACCATCAAAAAACATTGGGTGGACGGTAAAACAAGGTTAGGCCCAAAAAGTGGCTTTGGCACCCAGACTATATCCAAGTGGCACACACACTCACAAACATGAGATTGAATCTATCAATAGTTTGAGTACCAAGTGCGTAATATTACCTCCTTCTGGCCAGTTCCACCAGCAACAAGGTGGTCAAGGGTGATATGATCTCCTCTGCCTTCCACCCCCGTCCCCACCAAAAATAGAAAAAAGAAAAACTGAACTACTTCAAACCTTCGTCTTTTCTTTGTTTGTGTGTTATACAAAAAGCACATTGCAATATCAACATTGTGGTCAGAGGGACCTGTATGCAAGCTACGTGTAATAAATAGACATTTTTCTCCATGCCATCCCCAACTACATTTAAAAACAAATAAGGATAGCAAGAGCGAGAGAGAGAGAGAGAGAGATGTGAAATTAAGCCTAAAAAGCACAGTATCTGCTCTTCGTGTTCAAGTTTCCTCTGGAGTGCAGTCAAACAAAATGTTTTTTTTTCTCCCCCATACGATTTGTATTGAATATTCTGCCTAATCTCTCAAGAAAGTCCCCATGCAAGCCATGTAGAGAGAGAATTGCATTATGCATGTAGCTGCATTCTGTACCAATCTTTGTGAAGCCCCAATGTAATGTTAAAAAACAAATGTAGTTTGGTATTCCTCTGATGCTATGTTATTCTACCAAATATCAATTTGCAATATTTGTCTTAAATGTCAGTAGATAATAGAGTAGCATAATCTCACAAGGGTTAAAACTTTTTTTTTTGCTGTAAATATTTCAAAGAGCCTTTTTGATTTAATGCATTTCCTGAGTGAATAAAGAGGATACGATACATTTCACCAAGAAACTTTCATCAAACCAGTGTGAGTGTTCCTATGAATAATTGTTAATTCTTCCATTTCTGGAATGTCCTGCTCTCAGCTAGAGCAGGTTTTTTTTTTTTTTTTTTTTTTTTTTTTTTAAAGTAGAGATTGTTTTTTTTTTTCTGTTGAAATACAGATCCAAGAAATAAGATCTACTGGTTGGAAGGGGGGGGGGGGGGGGGGGGGGAAGGGATATTATGCCTATAAGAGGAAAGAAAATTGTGTAAAGTAGCGCGGACGGTGGTCAGTTCCCATGTACCAACAGCTTGTAGAGAGCCACTTTGTCCTGGCTGCATAATGGTAAATATTATCTCGAGAGAGCCCCGCGAGGGCTCCCGTCCAGCATCTGATTTCTATTTACCTTTTACCTTTCATCAATGCTTCTCGCTGGCTGGCGATGCTTAGTGCAGGCGAGAACCCTCCATTATCACCCAGGCGTGCTGGGCCAAAGCGGGGTCCCACTGGGGCCCTCCACTTCCTCCTATTATTTACCTATCCCCCCCCCCCCCCCCCCC
Source organism: Diadema antillarum (assembly GCF_040938485.1). Lineage (NCBI taxonomy): Eukaryota > Metazoa > Echinodermata > Echinoidea > Diadematoida > Diadematidae > Diadema > Diadema antillarum. Next base: position 488,438 of record NW_027271332.1, read on the forward strand.
ATCATCCTCCGCTGGAAAATCTTGCTTTCAAAGCTCGAGACGGAACTGTTGCATTTTGATGGTGTGCCTAAGTGGCTGCTTGACCTACCTACCTTGCAACGAAACACAAATATTCCACGTACGCTAGTGACTATGAACACGTATCCCTGTCTCAAAACTAATCGGAAACAGATGCGAAAGTGGTTGTATTTGGAAATACTTGAGTGAATGGATGTAGAGTGTTCATTTCCTCTGTCGTTATGAAGTTTGGTTTCATATTGCATTTAAAAAAAAAATCTCTTTATGGTCTAATGACACTTATACTGAGTATGATCCTGTTTGTCTGGTCAGTTTGAAAAAGGGGAAGAAACAGAAGCCGTGGTTGTTGTTATTTTTTTTTCCATTGTGAATATGAAAATGAAACAATCTATTGTAGTTTTGAGATTGGTGTTAATTCTGTCCTTGGACTCAAATACCGACAAGTTTCAGGTTTTGAAAAACAAACTCATGCACTATTTGCTGAGATGTCAACAGAATTAATACAAAAGCAGGGTATGTTATACTTTTGATGAAAAGTATATTGTAATGACTGCTTTGTGATAATCAAGTATCAGGGTTGCAGTCTGAATACATCCATGAGATTGTTATATTACAGGTCAGCATGTCTGAATGCTCTCTTGTGGATGCATCATATCCACATGTGATTTGATTATAGATATGAATACTCTTCATACTGTGAGAAAGGTCCCCAAAATCTCCCTGGGAGTGTGCCCTGAGCCCCAGATCTTATACCGGAGGTCGCCACTATCCTCCAGGGCTGTGGTTCTCTCATTAGGAAGGCTGGATCAAAGTCTACCGCCATTAACTCTGTCATTACCATCAGCAATGTGTGTGCATACTATGTCAATAACATATTGAGCTGGTGGGCCTGAATGGCTTAAGTTCAATGTCAGCTAGTGCAGCATGGAAAGGTGGTAGAATAATCTGCAAGAACAGCAATTTTTTTTTGAAAACATCATCCATATTAAAGGGGGAAAAAAAGAAAATATGTCAGACTATTCCACGTCTTATGTGCACTGTCAAGAATGATCAAATCTGTTAGTTAGATCAAGTGTAATGCTAGAGCATCTCAAAGTGTGCAGTGAAATTAATGCGTCGCTTAGACGGAAATAGGATTAAATTACTTCTCCCATGAAAAACTTTTCAGGTACACTATCAAGAATGATCAGATCTGTCAATTTGACCAAGTGTACACTTTACACTTCTACATCTTGAAATACACGGTTGAATGTATGGTAGGCAGAAAAAGGATTAAACAATTTTTGTCATGGAAAATGAAACAAACGAATGGAATGATACCAGTTATGGTTATGACTTACTTCTTTGCCAGAAAAAAGAGCAAAATGCTGTTGGGTTCTGTCAAGGCTGGTTGAAGCAATTCAATATCTGCGATATCTTATCACTACACATTTTACCACTTTGCTGATCATTTACATCCATTATTTCTGTGATTACTGAGTCACATCATCGAAGGCAGAAACATTAGGACACCTCGTACTGCGTCGGCAGACACAAATCTCCTTTTGCTGGTCGTTAATCAAATTCATGCCGCCCTGAACTCCACGCGACTTTCCGAAAACACCTGCCCCAGTTTGCTTCATTGAGACGCGCCCATTCTGCCGTCTGATTTCAATACTGTTGTGTTTTGGACAATAGTTTGGAGTGGAGGACTCTTTTGTCATTTTGTTTGGTATCATTTGTGTGTTTGTGTGTGTATGTGTGTGTTGTTGTTTTTTCCCCATGGCTATTCAGAGTCTAGCGGAAAATTTTTCAAACATCTGTGTGCACATCCTCGGATAATAAATGGATGGCGGTGAAGAAGAAAAGCTTGAAGTGATCGTTGTGTCAGTGAATTGATTCCTGGCCCAAACTTCCATGCGTCTCGAGCAAAGTTTCAGCACAAAACAGGCAGAGATGATTTTACCTTGAACCGGCATGAATTCCATCGTGCTTGAATTGATTCAGACGTTGGCTCTGTTTTGTCTTCATGCGATAGATAGGGGATAAACATAGAAATAATATTTCCATAGGAAGCAGATGTATGGCTGTAAAGTTTATTGCAGGGTCATCTGGCCATGGAAAGAGAAAGAGGAAGGAAAAATGAGAAGGAAGAGAGATGACAGGGAGGATCAGAAGGGATGATGTTAGTTATGAGATTAATTTATGGGACGTAAAGGTACAATGTGACTTGACGAACCATGCTGTGAATGCGATGGCTGTGTTTTGTGGTTCATAACAGTTGTTTCTTCATTTGGAAATTACTGGCTTTCACAAACACTGCAGTTATTATTTGGTCACAATGCAACAAATAGTAAAAGAGGCAACCTATTTTGCACAGTATTCAATGTTGGAAAAACTCATGACGTGTATGCAGTGTGTCAAAAGCATAGTATTGTTGTAGATTTAGTTGTACGAGTACTAGCAGTAGTAACAATGGTAGAAGTGGTAGAAGTTGTAGTGGCTGAAGTTGCTCCAGAGGAGACTGCTGTTCTATTGAGAGCACTGTGTTGGCTGTTGAAATGGAAAATTTGTAGCCATATTGTGATATACAACTATGAGAAACATTTCAACTTACGATTTAAAAGACTTTGAAAGAAATAACCTGAAAGACACCTAAAACATTCAGATGTAAAAAGTAAAAGGCATAACTGCTACCAAAGAAGACCAGTAACATATAAATCAGGTAACTTAAAATTTAAAAAGAAACAACAAATCAAAGGGAAACAAAATGTTAGAATATAATTTTACGTAATGTATGACCTATTTTAGAGCATATGGTCTTCAGTCAATTAATCAGTTTAATGCCCAGTGGATTTGTTCAGTCTTAGAGTGTATGTGTTTGTGACTGTACAATCATCCATTCAGTGAGGGATTTAACTCTCTTCCACTGTAAATAACTGCTCCACAGCCCGGCCTCCCGCATCAATATGTCGCCTCCTTAGACGTTCTGTTCAGATTTAATCGTACAAGTGCCGAGGCAGGCAGAGAACAGTGAGAGAAAAATTGGGGGGGGGGGGGGTAGAGGGAGAGATGCATTTGCTGAAGGCATCAATACCCCGGCGCAAATGTAAATATTAGGTCTATCAAGTGGCTGCGAGTGATGATGAGGGCCAAGAAGGGGGGGGGGGGGGAGGAGATGGGGGAGATGAAATTGAATGTGCGTGTTGCATGTGTTTCTCTGACTGTATACGCCGGGCAATTTTACCTCCAAGCCCCTCTAACAGGGAGGCAGAGCTGGAGTTGAATTAGTTTCAACTGCAGGGGAAATGTAAACTCTGCTCATATTTCTTTGGTTATTCACTTGGAGGTAAATTCCTACAGAGACTTGTCAATTTTCTTGCCATTTTTTTCTCCCTATGGCTTTTCATTCATTGATTGCCTTATTTCTTTGTTTTTTGTCTTGTGCTTAGAATTTGACACAAATTATCCTGTTCATGCCTTAGGCCTACATATAGGCCTAATGCAAGCATGTTCAGTTAAGCTGCTGTTCTCAGGAACTGATCCCTCCTCGTAAGCATTGCCTCTTCCAAAATTTCATTAATATTCAGCTCCATCTGCCTTCACATTAACTTCAGAAGGAGCACAAATCTTCAAATCAGATGAACAGTAGTTGACTGAAATCTCACTTCTTAAAGCAAGCAATATTGATGCTTTCACTATGTGAACTTTGGGAAGATGAACTACTCCAATAGTTTGTGTCTTCTGACATGTGTCAATCAAACTTGATTAGTTGTCAAGATGAGACGGGACAATTGATGGGGGAATAGGATCCGTGTTTAATTTGGTGTTGTGATTATCACTTTTTCGCCCATCAACTTTGTTGCATAACACCAAGTGCATTTATCAGCCATTTAAGATTTTGTTGACACAATGGCATTGTAATTGACCTACTTGGGTATGCATGGTAGGAGAAGAAACAATCCCCACGGAATGGGCATTATCTCTAAAGCCCATAAGGTAGCAGCGCCAGGGGATGCTATTAAAAATGGAACGATGGCCGCAATTACTGTCCATCCAATCCTTTGTCCACTCCTCCGTGCCCGATGGAAATGGGACATCGTCCATTGTCGAGTAGTCAGCAGCTGTCCATACGTAATCCTGGAGGTGGTCATCCCCCTCTGGACACGAGCAAATTTGGAGTGTCGGATTCTGGAAGAAGACCGTCTGCTGACTGGGAGATGAGGGTGAGGGAGAGTCTTGTCTCCTCTTCCATCACCCCAAATGGGTGTCTTGGGTGTCTCCAGAGTAATCTTCTAGCGTTTCTCTTCACAATGCATCTCCCTTAGCAACCAAATGAGAAGCACACTAAGATGATGGCATCCTCCCTGCAAAAAAAGAACATCGTATGATTTATGCATATGTATGCATCATTTTGCGGTGGGTCCAGCAGCCGAGTGCGCGAGTGCCAATCAAATTTGCACCGACCGACCACGAGCTTGGCACCGTTGAGTGCATGAGGCGCTGGTGTTGAATCCCCATCCTTTAAAAAAATTTTTTTTTTTTTTTTGGATTAACCTGCTCCTCTCCTGCACTAATGCATGACTAGCTGCCACTCATTTCTCACCCACCATCATCTTTTGTTGCCCGAGCATGTCAATCGGCCTGAATGGATTGTCCGCGCTGTACGTAATGATATTTGCCCGGTCTGCTCAAGTGTATCTGTACCTCCTTGACTTTGACAGAATTATCTATTTACCCTCCCATATCATATCCCACTCATCATCATCACAAGGCAATGATGGTCTTTTAAACTCTCCTTCTCACGAAGCCACGTACAAATTGATTTGTATAGAAATTTTGCGACTCTTTCATAATGCTCTGCCATGTCTTCTCTGCTATCTCATTTTTAAAATTACATTGTATAATTTTGTGTAAGCATTTTCTAGAGCCTTGTCAGAATTTGTGTCTTACTTTATGTCATTGCTTTAATAAAGTGATAGGTAATCAGTGTGGGTCACATACAGACATTTCACTTGCATCGCAGCTAGGTAAAAGCAGTAAAGCTTGTAATCAGGAACATGTCGATAATTAGCTGATGAATCTTTGAGTTCAGGATACTAGTCAACTAATGGGAGGAGGAGGGTCAACTAAAATGTAGTAATGCTATTTAGAGCTACTCCTTTGTCGGCACAAATTGGCTCTGAAAGAGTTCAGTTTATTTTGATTGCATGTTGGTTTGATTAAAGGCAGAGTACCGCCTCCTATTTACTAATGAGGCTGTTTGTATAGAGAATGAGTTGTCATGAAATCAAGAGTCCTTGAGCAAAAAGAAAGAAACAAAAAGGATTCACAGAAGCATGTATTAATGCAGAGTTTTATTGTATCATTGTAACTTATTTTTAGTTGAGTCTCTGGAGGTTTTTTGTTCTTCAGATTTTTCTTAAAATGCAATGGATAATTTCGAATGAAAGAATTTGTAAAATGTGGTAGTGTGGCTTTTCAGTTCATGAAGAAAAGATAGTGTTTTCCACTGTGCAGGTGCTAGCCCTATAAGGAAGAGGATGTCTTCTAATAAACACTAAATACCCTCACAATAGCTGTAGAGGGAAACAGAGCTTTTCATGACAAAGGAGGAGGATTAAGTCTCATTAAAGCTTGGCACCTGCTTGCAATACTTTGGTACTGGGTTACAGCTTAACTTGTTGAAGATAAAAGGGAATATTACGGATGACAGTCTTGATGCTATCTGTCACTGGAAAAGTTATGATATGGACTGGAAGCATTTTCCAGTAACTAGTCTTAGAAAATGAGAATTAGAAATTCAGTGAGTATGAAACAGTAGGTATCTGTCTTAATTTACAAGGTAATTGTGTTTTAGAATCTGTCATCTTATCTTCAAAACAAACTTTTGCTGCTCCTAAGAGCAGGCTGTCTTTGTTAGAGGCGTGGGTGCATTGCATTAATTTGTGGCTCGTTAATGTAAAGTGGGATCAGCAAATCTGATCAAGCTGGCAGGGGAGATCAACAATTCAATTACAGTGGATATCCACATGTCTCCTTGTGGCAATAGGAAGTAAGTTCAAAATCAAATTCTGTTCCATTAGTATGTAATCAACATCTTTACTTTGTCTTTCCTTGTTTGTTTGTTTGTTTGTTTGTTTTTAAGGAAGGGGAGCTGAGTTATAAGTTTGCTTTGCAGGTCTTTGACCTTTCTGGTTGGATTAGATAGATGGCTCTTTTGATCAATAGAGAAAAGCCCCAAATTTATTTTTGATTAAAGTTTGGATTTTGAGTCAGTAGGTTGTAATGCCTCAGAGCATGTGACTGTATTTCCTCTCCCGTCCTCTTCTTCTCCCTTCAATATCCCCCGTGCATACAAATAGTGTTTTATTGCCTTGTATTGCAAGAGATTCTTGTGGTTTATTTGTGAGTTTACTTGATTTGTTTTGTTTTTCCACATATATTTATGACAATCAGACAGAAGATGTGAGGAGATAGTGCCGTTCACACTACCCATTTGATTCGGGACCTGTACCCTGAAAATACAAGCGATCTTTTCTCTTGTTAGGAGGAGGTTGGAAAGGAAAAAGATGAGACTGTCAGTAGGATGTAGAATCTCTTTTTTTTTAAATGTGGATGAATGGTTTGTTATTGAAATGGTTTGTAGCATCCTACAGTTTTTAAACATAGCTACACAGTAATGAATCTTTTGCAGCTGAAATGGATCTCTGTATTATTCAGGAATAATTAATAGCTGGCATATGCCGTGTCACCATCATCAGATTCTAAACGATTGGTGAGGGAGAGCGATAATTTAGTTTCATCTTTGAGTAAAGTATTCTGTTCAGAAGTGCATCGTGTAAGCTTGACTGAACTGCTTCCAACGTTTATAAGTGTAATATGATCTTGGGGAGCTGTCTCTTTATTCCTCGGCATCAATTGCAACTGGTTCACGTCACTAATCCGATGGAATCCTCCTGCCCAGTGAGGCCATTTCTATCAAGTGACCCAGAAGAAGAGGATGTGTTAAACTTCTGTGAGGAGGAGGAGAGAGGGTTGATGCCCAGCGAGTGTGAACGCTCCCAATCGCCATGGCTACAGGATCTTAGGGAAGACTTCAGCCTTCATTACTGTGTCCATTGGGTTTGATAAACCAGCCCCAATCTGACCCAATCTTGGGCCATATGCTGTGGTCGCCACTCGCAGAGGGCTGGAAGGAGAATATATGAGAGAAAAAGAGATATGGGAGAGGAAGAGATAGATATATAGAGAGAGGGATGCAGTTTTTCTCTCTGTGGAATTGATGATCATACCCTCCATATGAACTCTGCGATTGCAGTCGCACAAAATTTCTGCCAACTTCCCGTGGTCTGCTCCTTATTCTTCTCTGAGGCATCCCTGACATTCTAGAAGCAGCAGGAAGGCATCATTGTCCACTAATCTCATGGGCGCCTAAATTTGCTGCATTATACCCTTGTCTTAGTCATGATACTCTCAAGATCAGCAAAGAAAAAGAAGGTTTATGCTGAAGGTGAGAGAGTTAGAGGAAATATAAGAACGCTATTTTTCTTACAGTCCGCAGCCTTTCTTCTTCTCAACTACTGATATTATGCATTTCATGACAAAGTTTTTTGCCCCATGTGTCAATCTGTTATAAAAAAGAAAAGAAAAAAAAAAGAATCAAAACTCGCCCATGCAATCTACAGGGCCGAACTGTAATATTGGAAATTCCTGGGGTTCCATGGGTCAGAAAGCATTGTTTGCTGTTTGTGATGAAATTAGTTCACGGACATGCTCCCAAACTAGAACGATTTTGATGGAAAAGACTCAGAAAATGTTGGGGGCAGTAAACACGGTATCCACTCAAATTTTTTGGCACCCTCCAGCGGGCCGACGACATGAGCCAGTGTTCTCACCCTGTCACAGACCTGTCCCGAGTTCTAATTTGATCGCCTTGCGCAGCGTCACAGGAGTGTACACACAGGTAAATTGGATTCAGATTATGTTTTACAGTAAATCTCCAATAATGGCTCACTCGCTCATTGGAGGCGACAGAAATGGGGCAGAATTTGTGTGTGGCATTCAGAGCTTGCCAGGAGAGAACGAAACAAGGAGGGGGGGGGGGGGATATGGTGAGAGGGAGCGAGTGTGTACATGGAACACTACACTATGAACAGGTTATGGATCGTCAGTCTTTTCAGTCCCCCCCCCCCCCCCTTTAAAAAAAAATGCTGTGAACTGGGATGAGTAAGACAGAGAGGTGGAATGGTGTCCGAGGATACTTGACTGCCATTCAGTAGCGTGTCACTTTGCTGTCAAGTTTTGCTCAAGTATCGCTCAAGTGTCCATTCACATGCTGCGTGCTCTTGAGGGTCATCTACATAGCGCTGTGTGGTAAGCAAGAAAGCTAATTGTGTTCATGGTCTTATGATGTCTGTTGGTCTGTTTGTCTGTTTATCTATCAGTCCATTTGTACCAGATGGCATACCATGTTGACCTAAGACAGCAGTACACTTCTTAGTCTGAAATAAGATGCAACATCACACATGGGGATGCACTATGATATATAATGAACATTTGGATGCTCGTGACACTACAAGTTAATCAAATCATATTTGCTATTTTAGTACCGGGCTTGATGTGAATTGACCACTACTTAGAAAATGCAGGAAACCAGGAATTCTTCAATGCTCTCCTATCAAGTGCATGAAAATCATGCACTATTGGCACTTTATAAAATGGGTTCAAGAATGTAGCCAATAGGAAGCGCTGAAATGAGTCACGTGTGCTTTGGTTATTCTAGTCCCATCGCACTGCGTGTTAAATCCACCGTAGTTAAATCCTATTGCCGATCGTCTGTGCGCGCGGCAGCTCCTTTGAATTGCATGCATACATACAGTACGCGCTGTCAATCCTATAAGCAACTTCTAGTTCGGGCTGCCGGCCGGCCGGCCTTTCTTCCCTTGTGCATAACATGTGTGGCGTACGTGTACTCTATATACGTACACTTTGTACAGTACAGTAGACCAAGCGTTGTGGGACCGGACGCGTACATGGAGTCACTTTGAAGGGCAAATCCAATGATTTAGCAGGTTAATTCTCACGCCGTTTTCAGAGTATGTTGTCTAGTAGGCCTATATGAGGAGTCTATATCAAGTCTTTAAGGTAAAGGGTGCATATTCTATGTAAAATAAGTAAGTTTTCATGCGGGAACTTAAGTGTCCAGAAACCCAACCCCCCATCATACTTATACTGTATGTGCGGGATTTCCGAGTGTGACGTGCGTAAATGTTTGGGACGAACATCTTCGGACGTCTTGACCCACAAAGGTACGTGAAAAACGCTGAAAAATGCTGTTACTTTTTGAATTTTCGACCCATTTTATATAACAAATGATGCACAGGATTATTTCGTGGCGTTAGTGGAGGCGTAGCTCACTCTCGGGTATTTACAATGTAGTGCAACATGCACTTGGCTTCGCCTCGTGCATGTTTCACAATTGTAAATACCCTCGAGTGCACCATACGCCTCCACTAACGCACTCTATCCTGTGCATCATTTGTATACTATTACATGATACAAACTCTGTATAAAAATACTACATGTGTAGATAGGGCCACATTGTTGTCACAGCAAACTTTTTGCGGGACGCACGGCACGTGGCGGTACTTTCCTTGGGTGGTAAGTTCTTACCGACGGCATCTCCTTCTGTTAAAGACAACAGGTCACTCACTTGTATCGTGACGGAGAGAAAGCGGATATCTGGGGATTATGCATTGACGGAAAGACGTCAAATTTGTGAATGTACGCACAGAGAGAAAGAAAAGAAGTGCATTCCTGGTCATTGTGCGTGACAATTGCAGAGGGGATTACAGTTGTCCACCTGACAGGATTCTCATTGTCACAACCTGGACAGGTAGATGTAATGACGTTTGTAGCTTCTCGTCAGTTGTCTTGAACGTTGCCACTACATGAAGGGTGTTTAAGGCTTGGATTGGATAAACCAGAATCGGAAATTAACTGGCCTGATTTCTGCTAACTCGGACTGAATGACAGTAGAGTATAGAGTGTCCTACCGTTAAAACGGACAAGGTTGTTAGCTTGCTACATATGTTCCTGTAGTTGGGATATCATGGAATAGAATTTTCAAAGTACACCTTGTATGTCAATCAGAAAAGCATCAGTGATGTTTCTTGGGGCAGACATTGTTTGATGGCTCCAAGTTTTTTGTTTCATTGTTTTTCATATATCTGGATTAACGACAGTGGTTGAAACTTGTAAGCAGACAGCATACTTATGCTGACCGCTGACCGTCCTGACCCGGCACACATATTAGTTTGGGTGACCACTGGCCAGACAAGCTTAAGTTGTGCATTGTGCACTTCATTTTGTCTTCACACCGCAATGGGCCAGAATCGTTCAACAGCTCTCGACATTCTGTCCCGTCTCTGCCTCACTGCTCTTTTCTTCCTCTCGCGGTGTGTGAGATCCTCGTCAACAAAGGGGACATGAGGAGTAAATACCCAACTGGAAGAGATTCGGATCCTGACGTTTCCGAGTGTTGTTTTTCAAGGAAGGGCCAGGTAGAGGTGGGGATGGGGGGGGGGGGGGGGGGTGGGGAGGGGGAGGATTGGTGAGAATAGGTTGTTAGTAATTATTTGCCATTAGTTGTGTGTGTTTGTCTAGATTCTTCTTGCTGTTAGGGGTGCAAATACTTCTGTCTTCTGTTACACGTAGCTAATTTTTTAGGACAATATGGTAAAAAAATAGCAACATTTAGACATGCAATATACCTCTTTAGATACATATTTTACTTAAGTTATTATACTATGTGGAAGATGTTCCTTTTCTAACCTTTTCCCTTTACTTTATCTGTCAAGAGATTGGGCGAGAAAATGCTGCTGCTTCCTTTCCAGAGTACAGAAATTACAGTGGTCAATTATTTTTTGAGCTGATGGTTACAGGCATTAAGTGCCAGTGGTTTTTATTTCTTGAAAAGTTGTGTCAGGGAAACTTTTTGTAATTATCTGATCATGTAGCACGTTTTGCTTGCACAAGGGTCCCCAGTATCCCAGAACGCTTGAACTATCGTGGAAAAGGTAGGAAAACAAAATTGGCAGATTAGTATCAGAGTGATAAAGAAGCGTTAGGAAAAGGAAACTAATCAGTTATTGAAGAAATGGGGCATTTACGTGTAACGATGTAAATTGGCTCTATTTAGGAGGTGTGCCAACTTATTTCCGTTCATTTGTTCCTTTGCACCACATCAGGGGTTCGTATCACCGACTGTCGGAATCTGTCCCAACTCCTGATCAGATTAAGCGCCCCATTGTCGGACCCCGTTTTGTTTACTTAGACCACTTCTCCATATTGTCGGAGCTATGATGGATTTCTCTTTGAAATTAAATGTCAGCTGCCTTTTAAGCCGTGTGCACCTTCTGTCTAGGTTTCTTGAGATTCTGCTTTAAAAAAAAATCCAAAAGGTAGGGGGATTGATGGTGCGAGAGGGGGAGAGGGGGGTGGAATTTTGAGGCAGGATTCGTCGTTTCTGTCTCAGCTCATTTCCGGCCACTTCTCCCATCGGCTTTCTTGTGGCTAAAGAAGAAAAACTTGGAAAGACATCGAAAGAAGGGAGAAGGAGCTTTCTCTTGAATGGAAGTAGATTAGGGGAAGGTAGAATTTGTCACAACCAATTTTCTGCATGATCTACCATGCCCAGTATTTTGCTATTGGTATTTTCTTCCATCTCTAACCCCCCCCCCCAACACACACACACACACACACACATTGTACACTGTGAATAGTATTCTTGTAAGCCTGTTCTGCCTTTCAATTTCACGGTTGTCTTCCTAATGACCGACTTTCTTTTTTTTATAGAAAAGTTGTATAGATAGATAATGATTTTGCAGATATTCTTTTCTTCTTTTTTTTTTGGGGGGGGGGGTGGGGGCCATAGATAGTGATAGAAGCTTTGATGTGACAGTGACAATGCATTCATTAATCTTTCGATATCACAAATAGAATATCATGCTACTTACACTTCTTAGAGAAAAGAGGACTGTATAAACTACTTAGTGATCTATCTTACATTTCAGTCTCTTGAGTCTTTGTCTGTTTGTGATGTAACACAAAAGAAACTTACATGTTACGATGTCACAGATTGGAGGCGGCATGAATTACTGTGTATTGAAGAAATCAGATACTCTCATTGCACGTGCATAGACGGTGTTACTGTCAAGTGCTGTCAGTATGATGTACAACCAAACAGCTAAACCCGTATAATTTTGCCTTTCTGAGAAGATTATTCCAGTAGATCTACAGTTCAGTGCCCTCTTTACCACTTCACCTCAATGGGGCAACTACTGTTCCCCCCCCCCCCCCCCCACCCCAACACCCCTCACACTCGTGAGGATCAGGATTTTGTACAGCCAGTACAGTCACTGAAGGGTTTCGGTGATTAACTCGGCTTTGGCAATCACTTCACTTCACCATTGGGTCAGGTCAAAGAATGGGAGGAGCAGTAGTTAGACTTTTGAGAATTCTTCCAAATTAGTTTGGAAAACTTATCTCAGGTCCCTCTGCAGAAGAAGACCAGCGGGTGAGAAGAAATAGAAATGAATGGCATATTTTTCAGATTATCCTGCAATTGATCTTGGTTACTTATGACAGGGCTGAGAATCAATTTGTACACAGAGAATTATCAGGTTTTGGCAGCTGTAGCAATTTGAGTGCATGCAAAACTATTTTACTTTGCTATAGGGAGCAGAGGAGTATAAATCAGAAGTTATCTCTGAAAGAGTTTGTCTAGCGTTTTTTGCAGGATGTTGCATGCTGTGAGAGCTACCTGGCTTCAGCACTTCCGATCTACTGTAGATGAGTAGTTTTGCTTGTGGCTTGTTAGGCTTACAACGTCACTCAGTGAATGTTATTGTCTTCAATGGAAATTCCCCCCTGTCCTTTGTATTCTTGAAATGTTCAGTTCATTACCCCTTCTTAACCTGTCAATTTCTTTCTTCTTCTCTTTTTCCCCCTTGTGGAAATAGGAAGCCACCAATGTTTAAAAGGTCTCAAAAGTGTACAGAGCTCCACGGTCAGGCTACTCAATAGAAATGCAGGGCTTCCCTCAACACGATGACCCTCATGAACTATCCTGGCCCTAGTTTTGTAAATCGTATCAAGGATGTGTGACGTGATTTTATCACTGCCTTGTTATATCTGTGCAGGTATCAAAGACAGAGGTAGATTTGTAGACTTTTGGATAGATCCATAGACTGAGAAAAGACAAGTGGACAAGAATTCATTTTGTAGGCAAATATTAGTGGTTGATATCTTACCTGTTGAAGATATAGAGAGAGATGGTTTGCGAGATAGATGTATAGATTCATGAATCTGGATTGAAAGATAGAATGGGAAGACAGAGATATAGTATATCAAGAATATACATAGTAGTATGAGAATAATATATCAAGAATATGAAACATCGAGAATATATTATATTATTCGTAATGGTAGTCCAAGTCCTTGTACCATGTTCCTGACCAAAAAGTTTTATAAAACACCTCATACATGTGTATATTAACACAGACACACCAATATACAAAAGTGAATTGGACCAGCGAAAACATTTCTCAGTGTGTGGGAAAAGCACAGACTGCTGAAAGATGTAAATACAAAAAACAACAAAAAAAAAAAACATGTCTGGACCAGCGAAAACATTCACAATGTGTGGGAAAATTACCGACTGCTGCACGATGTAAATCAGAGCCAGAAGCCTGATTAGTATCATCTTTGAGATAATCATTTGGATAAGGGTATTAGCCCACAATTGACTTTTATATAAATTTCTCTTTTTTGTTACCATGTGTAAGTACAAAGTTTTATGAATACATTTTGATCAGCCCATCATTGAGGTGCATATGTTCATGTTATTGTAAGATTTTATCACCGCCCATGTATTAACTTTGTTTTGTTTTCAGTGGTGTACATTCATTACTATTCAACTAATACAAATACAATATCATAAACAGGTACCGCTAAACCCTTCCTGTGTACTACACATACACACACACACACACACACACACACACACACGCTCTCTCTGAATGAGACAGGCAATATAATATCTAAACATGCTATTACTGTAAAGCCACAAACATTCGTAGCATGAAACTGTCGTTGATTTGAGCTATTCAAGGCATTGTTTGTGCATTTTACTTGTGCAAATCTTGGCTCCTCACAAAATTTGTGAAAGTTTAATACGCACAAAAAATTACCATTTTACAGACTAGTATACTGCTGAATTACTACAGACAATTTTTTTTTCTTTTTTAAAATCTGGTCAGTGTTCGTGAATATGTTGCATTGATGATTCAGTAAATAAAGAAAGGCAGGTTAAGTATGATTATAATGCATACAAGGGGTTGTTTCTTCCTTGCATGTCCCTATCAAACAAACAAAGAAAAACTTTTAGGCCTGTCAATTTTTTTGATACCTTTCAGTAACGAGATTGTTCCTGCAAACCAATAAAAGCCATTAAAAATAGTAATAAATGATAGTGTTTTCTTACCTTCATGTTGATTGAGGCAGAAGTGAATGTGGAATTTGTTAATAGTAAGGAATCTCAAAGTTACACAAGTTCATAGAGACTGCAATAAGTCATTACATTAATTTTATCTGTTGTGGAGAAGACAAAAATAATGAGGTTGAAAAGATTGAAATGTTTTTCATACAACAGTTGAGTGGTTTTTGCTTTACACATTTTCTTCCTCTATTTTGTATAAAAGACCTTCAATATAGATATGGTTAATCATTATCACAGTGGTGCAATATGAATAGAAAATAAAAGAGTTATACAACAAGGTTTCATTTCAGGTTTGTGCAACTAGCTTTAAACTACTGGTATATTGTGAAATAAATAGTATATCATGCATGTTGCAAGGTTTATACTCAGATGCATGATACTCATGCAGAAGTATGGCACACATTTAAGGATGTGGAGAAATGTAAGGCTTGTTGAAGAATCACATAATGGTGTCTTTGTCCTGGTATTTTGCAGATTCGGTGTGGCCGAAGCCCTCGTTAAAGTGTTTTGCTTCTGGTTGTGTAGGACAAAACAAACACACACAGGTTTGTTTTGCTGTTTATGATCCGCTTCCAGAGGCTACTTCATTGTTTGCATGTAATTTTGGATTGGAATGTCGCGATTTACGTCAGCAAGCACCATTCGAAGCATCATTCGCATCCAAGATCTGCGTCTCATTAATGAAAGTGTCATCACTCCGATCACACATATCTCACTCTTACAGACTATTTTTATCGTGTGACCGTGGTATCTAACTGCTATTATGACCGCTGCAACACCGACACCAGTGACAAAGGATGGAAAACACATCAATTTTCTTTCATCGTCATAATTGATGTCATCAACTGTTATTTCTAGAGGTCTTGTTTTTGTCAACAGCCTGCCGTCCATCCGAGCGGCCAAGAAAGGTGTAACAGCAGGGCTCAGGCGATGCCTGCCCTTTTGTTGTGCGGTGAAAAGGAAAGACAGAGTTAGAACAGTCAGGCAGCATATTTGGCATTCTTTGCATACTCTTGGCTCCCAAAGTTGTTTGTATTGTCGTACGTGTAAATTTTTTTTTTAAATCGATGCGGAGGAAGGACCTCTTTCCAAAAACATAAAAATTTGAACATTGGATTTAAAGCAAGTGGGTTTACCAATGTCCTGGTTACGGTTGATACTTCATTATTTCTTGATGACCCCCAGCCACCTGCATCCCTTTCTAGGTCCCGACCACTGGGTTTTCAGACGTTACTGTTTACCAAGAGATTTTATGTGCGGTGTCTTATCTGTGGATAGAGTGAGTAGCCGCACTCCCAAAGGGCAGCATGCTGCCGTTTGCATTGGAAGGCTACATTTGATGAGCCTCAGAGGATTGATAATGACATCTGCAAAGTTTGGGTAGAATTTAGGGCTGTTTGGTCACTGCCGCCTCCCCATGGTTACCGCGGACTTTGTCAATGCGGCCGCCCGCAATCTACCCCCATGGTTACCGTGGACTCTGTCAACGCGGCCGCCCGCAATCTACGTCAAAAAAACAGTCAGCCAGAGGAATGCGGAAGAGCCTTTGTTCTCCGGGAATCGTTGGTTTGTGGGTTTTTGAAAACCATGGAGATGTTGAACACATCAACATCATCAGTGTTTACATGACGTAAATGTTTTTTTTTGATGAGTTGTCATCCCAGCCTGTATCCCTAGTGGTAAAAGCTGAGACTTATGATATTGTTGGCATTGAAGAGACAATCTGTACTCTCGGCAGGATTGTCTTCATTGGTGGTAGGAGGACAGCATTTAGTAGATGTCATGTACAAAGTAAGCGGAAAGGAGGATGAGTGTTAGGATTGAAAAATGAAAGCTATGGAAGGGTAGTCCTACATATATATATTTCATATGTTTATGAGCATACTTTTTACTTGATGCCTCTGATGTCATTTTCTTGGTTTGAGTGAAATTTGATTAGCTTTCACTTTGAAAATTTTGTTTTGATTACAGTGCTTCTTCCTTGACTCTTTATGCAATGTTTAGATATTATTCTGCAGCATGCTAGTTTTTGCTTCTGAGTAACATCACACAATGGAAATGTCTTTGTTCAGGAGATGGGGTACAATCCAGATCATAACTTTAATCCAGATAATAACTTTGTCTGATACTACCCAGTACTCAGCTTTATAGTTTTCTGTCAAAGCTTGAGCTGCAAAGGTAATTGCTGAATAGTCATCCTCTACCAATCAGCAGTGTGAAAAAAAGCAACAAACAGACGAAGCATTGAAATACCAATCGTGTGGGTATTAATGGATTAGGTCCAGTCCTTTCTGCAGTTGGTCCTTTGAAGTTCTTATCATGTCGGAACTTGTTCTCCCTTTCACCTATAATACATTGCCTACAGAAATTTTTTTTTTTTTCCGTGGAATCACCTTTGAATTTAATGCCAATAAATCCCTTTATGAGAATACATTTTTTAGTGCTCGCATCAGTTTGAACTGTCCTTGCCTACAGAAAATTGATGGATCATGTACAGAGTGGATGGGGGATTGCATGAGCTTGTTGGATACTTAGGGTTAACCTTTTTCCCCCTGTTTCTTTGCCATTTCTGAAGGGTATTGAAAACCATAAAGAAGGAGAGCTTTTTCCAGTGATCTCGTGTCCTCCAGCTACGTCTTACGAGGATACCAATGTGAGAACTGAAGCACCTGCTGTGGCCCATTTGAGGAATAGACAAGGAAGTTTGGAAATGTATCTCTTTTGTCGCTTGTATGTCTGAATGTGCCATCAGAAATGACTTTCGGAGCATTATCTCTCACATTCTAGCGTCTGAGAGCAGGGTCGCAAGTATAAAAGCGTGATATCCAGTGATCGCCTCATTATCCCAAGATGGTGATATGATATGGTATGACATCGTTAGCAATAACTTTTGACAGGTATATGACCAATGAAAGACCAGAGTTCCATGCCATTTCAGTAAAGCTCATAATGCTTTCTGTCTTTTTTTTTCTTATCACTCAATTTTGTGCCATAGATACAGTCAAGCTTAGTGGTAGACGTATGATTATAAAAGCTGACATACACCTCTATAATTTGTGAATATGGAAGCAGAGTTATGATCAAAAAGGGAGAGAGAGAGAGAGAAAGATACCAATTTATCAGAAAGATGGAAGGATAGGGGCAATGTTGACGCCAGCACAGATTGTATATTGCACACTTGGTAGAGTTTAAGTTCATTCTTGCCTTCAGCCTCTTTACCCTTTGCTACTCTTCCAAGATGAAAGCCAACCACGTGAAAGTACCAGAGCCATTGACACCCACAATGTTCATATTGTCTTTTGATCTACCCACACCATTTGAAAGGAGCTAGTATCACTAATCCTGGGGAAGAGACTCCATTGTTTCATCTGTGACAAATCTGAAAGTCCCAAGGAAACTCAATACTTCTTTATTCTCTTTCTCTACTCTCTCCAACCCATCTGTATTGTTCCTGCTGTATGCTGTTGGATTAATATGCCTATGAAAGGAACACAGATTTATCAGTATACAAGAGTTAGACTTGGATCATGACTCGTGCCCTGCATGTATAGGAAGAAAGAGACAGAGATAGGGGATGGGGGGGGGGGGGGGGGGGAATATAGAGAGATTAGATGAAGAGCGCACAAAGACAAGAAGGGCTGGGGAGACAGTGTGCCCATATCCTGCCTTTTGTGACCAAGGCATGACATCAGGCTATTGGGACATTCCCCATAACTGGACACTTCCGAAGCTTCTTTTGTGGACGTTGATCCCCTCTAAGTCCACTGTGAAATACATCATTGTCCTGCAGGGGTGAGTGCCCATTCAGAGCCAGCGGTCAGCTGAGTCCAGACGTAACGTGCCCTCTCAGCTCTTGTCTATATTGCCCCCTCATTCCTACTCGGACCGGCTGTGAGTGCAGTTCAGTGATATCAACGTGTAAAGGAGGATGACGGCTTTCTTCATGTAGTGGTTTGGAGAGATTTACTTTGATTAATTTACGCACTGATTTCACTGGTGGAGTGGTGTTGTTTAATCTTTCTCCTTTTTACTTTGGTGTGTGAAGACTGGATATCATTGGAATAGACACCCAAAACACTTTGTGGGACCACCCATTTGTGCCTTCCTATAGAGTGGACAGGTTTGTTGTTTTTCTCTTTTTCATGTTCTTATACTTTTAGTACTACATCTATCTATCACTACTATAGATTGTGCTGCTGCTGCTACTGCTACTGCTGCTACTACTACTACTTCTAATTCTACTACTTAGGACTGCTAAGTACTACTATTACTACTACTGCTCCTGCTGCTGCTGCTACTACTACTACTACTACTGTTGCTACTACTAGTACTAGTACTACTACTATTACTACTACTATTACTACTACTACTACTACTACTACTACCACTACTACTACTACTATTACTATGATACTACATTGTACTATTATGATACTGCTCTTACTTCACTACTACTACTACTGCCACAACTTCTTGTTCTTGTATTATTACAACTTTATTTTAGGAATATATCTGCAACTGTGGCATTCAGTTGCAAAACACTTACAGTAGTATACAGTGCAATACATGATTGTACACACTACTGTCTGAACGTTTGTGAGGATTTAGGTGAAGACTAGAAGTTAATGTGCACCAAATTCGATCCAGCAAGCTAGATTAAAGGCACATCTGAAATGTAAACAATACTGCATTTCATGTAACATCATGTGGTATTCTTTTGGCCAGTAGACAATCTAGAAGCAACAACAGTGCTTGACTAGAATGTATAAAATGCAGGTCATTGAAGCATTTCCTGTTCTTGAGTAAAGACTCCAATTACAGTAGGTGTTATTTACCCATTTTCATTGTACAACGTAGCACAGTAATTTTTTTTTTTCCATGGCTTTGATTGTAGTGTAGGGGTGGGCATGCACAAGTATTGTAGCATTCCATGAGCAGATACAGTGTATACAATGTACATGTATAGTAGGCATTGGACTCGATTTGTAGGCCACTGACAAAGACACTAATTACTTTTGTTCGATTGGAAGGGACTCCTCCCCATGTAATTTGGAGTAAGATGTCACATCTCAGCATGAAACCATTCAGAGTCCCTCTTGTGAGATCTCCAAATCGCCCATTATTTGACTCCCGCTTTCTTTGTCATATTGAGGGGGTTAAAATATTCATGGGCAAACCCTCCTCCCCCTTCCCCCTCTTCTCCCCACCGTCACCGCCACGCCATTGGCACTAACTCCCATCACAGCTCATCCATTTTCAAGTGTGTATTAAGACTAGTGATTGCATTCAGTCGTACAATGTTAGGAGCCCCGCCATAATCGCTCATTATCGCAGACCCCCAAGGAGCAGCGACTCTAAGAACAGGCACGACCAGACTGTAGGGGGCGGGCGGGCGGAGCCCCAAAGAAGACTTTACTGGGCTGGTGATGGTGGTGTCAGTGGGGATGGTAGTGGTAGTATACAGTAGATGGAAGAAAAGAAATGCCTGCGAGTTTGGCTTTGTGATTACCGGCTGCTGCTATTAACACACTATTGACACAAGAGGGGGACTGTTTATGTCGGGGATTTGGGCCGTACGACTAACATCCGATTTGCGGGATCAGAGGGAAGGCGGAGAAAGAGAGGAGAGATATGGCAGCCGGTCCTTGTCTGTACAACTGTTAACCTCCATGTGCCGCAGCATGCTGTACAGGGTACAATCACAAGGAGATTAGCCGATATGATAGCTTGAGCAGCAGAAGAAGGGGGCTGTCTAGTAAATCTTGAGTCATGATGGTAGTGTGGACAATTCCTTGATGAATAGGCAGCACTGTGATGATATCAAAGAGAAATTTTGTTGCTCCAGAATGGATAGTGTTCTGTGCCTGTATCCATCTTGTGAAAACAAAATTGAGATCACCTTTTGCTAACATTGGAAGATTTTTTATTTTTTTTAAGAAGTATGAATGTGAAGTCATTTTATTAGAGTTTTACAGGAAATTCAGTGACATTGTTGGAAGATTAGGTTTTGCACCATCTTCAGAATTCTTCGATCGGATATTTGTTTTGTTTTGTTTTGGATGGGACACAGAGTGATCAGGGTCGTCATCGAAACAGAGGTAAATGTATACTGTGTGTGCTGGATTGTCTCAGTCTGTCTGTTTTTAAGCATGAATTTGAGTTACTGATGGTGCAGATTACAGTGATTAGTACAATGCTTGTGCAGTCCTTTCCATGTAGATGTCATCACAATCATTTCTAAAAGTATGCTACATGCGGTGAATTAAAAAACAAGTAAATATACTTTTTCCAAATTGAGGAATGACATCTCATCTAATTAACTTACAATAGTGCAAAATTCCCAAAGCTCTATAGAATTTCGCACAAAATTAACATTGCTCAGAAATGAACAATTTACATAATCAGATTACTAACAAAAAACACAAAAAAAGAACAAAAAGAATGGAAGCATTCTAGGTGGGCTTTAAATGTGCATCTACCTGTCAAGGAATTTCCTCTGCAAAAACTCCTGTTAGCTTACTTCAGAGTGTGCATTTTCTGAATAAGATGACAGCTCCTGTGTGTTAAGGTTATCTTGTACATGTAGTGGCCTGGTGTAAAGGGAGGGAGAGAAGGAGGATTTGCTTCATCCTTCTGTCCATCATCAAGTCGAGAATCATCCCTATCTTGTCACGTCATTGTCGCATCAGCTCCGCATCGTTCTTCAGTCCTGTTCGACCTGCTCCCATTAGTGTCTGTCGACGCCATCGTCCATTCTTGTGGACTTAGATGCACTGTCATTACCAGCCTGCCATCACTTGGCGCATTTTACGATATGGACTGTGGTATCTTTCAATCTACGTGTACATGATGCACGCATCTCTGAACATTGCTCGCTGCACTTTCTGTGTTTTGTTTTCTCGCATTACTAAAAGGAGATTTCAACTGTTTGCATTTTGAGAGTGACGTTGTGTGGTCCTTTGCAAAATATTGAATGTCGTTTAGATGGATAGCCTGCCATTGTTTCTGCAGAACTGTATCAAACAAAAAGAAACGTAACTTATTTCTTAACAAGTCTTCTGTTTGCGATAAGGGAGCAATTCATGCATACTCAGAGATATTGGATTTTTGTCCAAAAAAGAAGAAGATATAATTGGCTTGATGGAGGCTACCGTGGTATCCCTCTTTGTGAGACAGTTAATATCTCCTCGTCATATTAACCACATTTTGCGATTCAGATTGCGCCCATATAAACGGATAGCAATTATTTTGGGGAGTAGCCGCGGGAGAGAAGGAAAGATGCACCGGTCTCACCTCCCAAATGCTCGAGTTGGTGGCCGAGGGCTGCATCTCAGGTTTCCCCTCGCGATACCGTTTCAATCCCTCCACTCCCGGAAAAATTGTGTAGGGGGTGTTTTCCTGAGGAGAAGGCCATTTTTTTGTCCCTTTGCACTTTTTTCCCCTATCCCCTTCTTCCTCTCGCCTCTCGGCTGGAACTGTGTAATACTTGAAAGAGACCCTGCCCCGTGCACCCCCAATAATTGTGGGCTTTCCCGTGATATCCTTCCCACACCCTGTGAGCCGGGTTGTCTATACACGTGTATATCCATCTAATGCACGGGTCTGCTAGTTCCTCATTAGCAGAATTCTTGTTTGAATATAATGGATTCGTTTGCGAGAGGTTGGAGATGAGGCATATTTATATACTGTATTTTGTATGGTAGACAATGGAGATCCTGTAATAATATTCAGGGGGATATCAGTTATCTTCATATCTAGTGCTTGCTCAGATGTAATGCACCTTTCCTGTAATGCATTGGAACCATTAGTTGTTACACTTCAAAAGAAGATGAACATCCAGAGGAGTGATAAATGCCTCTGTGTTGGAATATGAAAGCATCTCCAATGCATCTCCAATGAGATGATATGTTGGCAAGGTAATGCAAATTATATGTTTTAAAAGCTAACTGACTGACCCAGTTAATCAGTTTACCAACTTAATGCAGGCTGCCTTTTTATGAAAAGTGATCCACAGTAAACAAAAGCTCTGTATACCTGATACTTGCCAGACATTGGCAATGATTGAAAACATAATTGCATTGGTTTAACCTGAAGAAGCAGGTGACATACATTACTATAATATGCAGAATTTCTAGACTCTTTGGCTACAAGCATCCATGATGCTGAATACATTAGTGAACCTTTCTCCATGAAACACTGCAATCAACTCTTGTTTTCTTTCAGTGTATACAGTAGATGTAGTGTGATACCAGGCAAACAGGTTTAGTCTCATGCCTGTAGCTACAAAATAGAGTGCTGGCATCATGCTGTAGATGTTGTGCCTTGTGAAAGTAGAAAAGGGGAAAGTGCAGCGAAACTACAGGATGGAGGGGGGTCAGGATGTATCGACAATGCTCCTACAGCCAGGGTACAGCCGATGCTTCCTGCATTCATCGCACTTGTACCGGCACTGACCCATGGAGCGGACAATATTGACTGAGCCGAGGAAGAGGGGAGCGGGATGGTGGAGGGGAGGGCGCTCTTGTCTCGGTGTGGCTTTCTTCTCTTTCCTCCATCAAACGCCACTCAAATCTGTCAGGGCTGCTGAGTGAGTGAGTGAGAGGGTGGGGAAGGGGGGCGAGGAGGGCTAGTAAAATGGGAGGAACAAAGGGCCAAAGGGAGTGGGTGTAAATGAGGGTTTACAAGGGTGCTTCATGTGTTTGTAGGTTAAGACCCCTTGTTGGAGGTCAATGTAGGGACAGAGAAGGAGAGAAAGAGAGAGATGGATGACACGAGGCTACAGCATGAGGAGGAGTCTTCTCCTTCCTTCAGCACTGTGAAGAATCTTCTTACAGTAGTTCTTGGGTAGTAATAGACCGTCTACAATTTGTATCTTGCCTCAGTTGAATCCACAGGGACCAGAACAAAATCCTTCAACTCATGCGTATTAATACATTTCAACTTTCATAATAGAATGTTCTTATGCTTATATCTCCATCCGTTGTAGAATTTGTCTTTGACGCAACCAATTTTTCGGCCTGTGTGAGGTCAACTTAGGCGCGGTTGACTGTACAATTTTACAGAGGATTGTTTTTTTTTTCAATCAAAAGGAATATATCTCAAAGCATTTTCATGTGTTATCATTTGTCACAACTCCCTTAAATCTCCTTGATTCTGCAGGAGGCTACCCAGAAATGTTGTATATATCCTTTCATGAGCTTACAAAAGAATATGAAGTCCTAGTTCGGATGATATTTGCTTGTTGAGATATTTGTAATATAGCATTCTCTCCCTAATTGCTCTTAGGCACCTCTCTATATTGAAGATAATGTTTGTGGCCCTGATTTATCCCATAGATTTATAGTCAAGTTCAAAATTTCTTATAGTTTCCAGGCCTTGAAATTGTCTAGATGTTTACCATGGTACTCCTCCAGTCCTAACTTAGGATAGGAGGGAAAAAAAGAAACCTCCAAGAAAATATGCATGATATGCTCTCATGAATGGAGATTTAGCAATTTTTATTCTATACCATTTGGTATGGATAACACATCATCATTCCCTATACGTGGATGGAGAGATGATAACATGCCTAGAACGTTGGTTCAACACCCGAAGCATGCAGGAGGAGGAGGAGGATCAGCATGGTTATTAACCTCCAGTGCCTGCACCTACAATGTGGTACCTCTCCTCCCAAAGAAGTTTGTTGTGGTGGGGAGCGGTGAATGGTGATGATGGACTCGTCTGGGGATCGTGTGGTGTCCAATTTGGCTCCTGATGGGGCGATACAATAGGGGGGCAGTTCACCCCTGGAGGAACTTTGTGGGGTCCTCTTGTTGTTTTGGAGAAGGAATGTCGGGGCAGCAATTATGCCATTAGGGGAATTATTGGGGTAAATTCACTCAATAAATTTGATCCTGAGAAGAGCTACTTTTCCATATGTCAGGCTGGTGTGCAAGGTATTCAAACTCTCATATGTTTGACTCCAGGGCCATGTACATTGTGCACTGCCGTCACAAATGTGGTAGGCCAAGTTACAGTACAGGGCAATGGTATATGTGTCAAGCGCACATTTGTTCGTGAACTGCATACCTCATAGATCATGGTCCCTGACTCTGTTGATGTTTATTTTGATAAGCACCCATCATTTTTCCTCCCCCACCAAAATGCCAATCACAATTACAATACAACACTCATTTTGTTGTTGTTGCAAGAATACGAAATGAAATTGTGCTTTCAGTGTTTGATACAAAAAAAAATTGAAAAAAGGACAAAGTCATGGTACATTGGGAAGCATTATGGAATGACGTGAGATTGAGAAATATTTGTTCGAGGATTGCACTACTGCATGCATGTATAACTACAGCTCTTTCCACCTCCTTGTGTATACAAGAAAATGGGCGAATGATGCTGACCCCTTGTGGTTTGCCCCAGGTGACTACACGTATAAGCAATAGTCAGCAAACGGTATCAACCAGGTACATTTGTGCCATACACTTAAATGAATGCATGAATGAATGAATGAACAGCATTGCATATTATAATAGGGAAATAGGGCCAACCATCTTAATGTTCTGAAGGTAGCTGCGAACCGTAACTCATAAACTGCTGGATGGAAAGTGTGGCTGTTTTCATACTCTTGTGTCTTGAGCATTGTAAGTGCTTCTCTAAAGTAGACCAGTTTCAATTACCTAAACAACAGTATAGACATGACTCATCAATGTGTGTAGATTAGACTTTGATTTTGTATTAGGCATACTTGTATACAGTATATTATAATTCCTGAGAGGCATATAACGCTACTTGACTCCTTTTATCAAAAGTGCACCTTTTAGTGCAATGTCCCAGTGGGAAAATACTAAAATATAGAATTACACATTAATCTTGAAAGCCAACATGAAAGTCAATGAGGTGGGACTGATGGTAGATGAGTGTAGGGGGATGTATGTAATGCTGCTTGTTGGATGTGCATTCACTTAGCTATTCATGTCATGGGCCTGCCGGTAATAGTGACTCATTTTGCAGACATCTCCTTGTCCGTATTCAGTGCATGAACTCCTGTGAGTTGTACACTGTATGCTGTTTCTTGACAATACCAATCATTTAACGTGGTGTACGTGTCGGCTCTACAAAGACTTGCAGGTCTTTCAAGAGATACCCTACTTTTTAAACAAGTGACGTAAGAGAGCATACCGTCCATTGAAGATCGGGGATGGGACGGGGATGGGGGGGGGGGGGGGTGGGATGGGGTCTAGGAGGGCTGGTGAATGTTCGCAAATGATCAGTCATATTGAGCAAATTTTATGATAAACAGAGAGTCGTCAAGTCTGTGAACAGAGCCCAAGTTTTCCACAGAATACCATTAAGTATTGATGTGTTTTTCCAACCTACATTGTTAATCAGGAGTGTTAGGTACTGTACTGCCCTTAAATCCAAGGGAAGAAAAGTGAGCTTTTTGTTGTACTACATCTGCTAAAGGGGGCTCTGCTAAAAAAAAATACATCTTTAAGTTTGTTTTTCTGTGAATCAACCCAGAGAGTCGATGAACCTCCTCCCCTCACATGAAAAACATCAACAAAAACATAGACAGCAAAGTGCCTTATACCAAAAGCAACATAACTGAAAAAAAACCCCACAAAAACAGAGGTACATTAAAGAATTGAATATAACCTCAAAAGAGTATTGAATGGCAACATCAAAAGTGACCTCCTTTCACTCAAAGTTAGTTACAGCATATATTGAATCACTAATAGGGAACCAGATGGCTAAGTCACTTTCATTGTCAGAGCGTTGCCTCAAAGCGAGGCTAGCTCCTAATTCATCTCAGGGATGCGTACACTGTCTAGATTCATTCAGAAACGGCTCACACATCATCTGTAAAAGTTATCAAGAAATTTGGCGGGGAGGACAACTACAAACATGTACATGTAGTCGTGCAAGAGTTTTGATTACCAATCATGATGCGCCCAGCTTGCTTACCTGGGGGTTCTTCACACTACAAAAAAGATATCACATTTAGTCTGTTTATGAAAATTTGTTCAATGCTACTCCATGCCTGTTTTTGTTTTTGTTTGCCTGAAATCACCCTAAAATCATGCTTCAGTCACCACATTTAAAAAAAAGAATGTCTGCCAAACTATCGTTTAGATGTCTTCCACAATTGACATTTGATCCATTCTTAATTTGCATCTATCGTCTAGACGACTCAACTTTCCTAAAAATCATCTGAGCAGATGGAGCTTAGCTCTTTGTCTTTTATTCACTTGCCAACAAACCACCCATGAATTGTGAATATATATATATATATATATATATATATGATTTGGTTATAAACTTTTTCTTTGAGAAAAATACAAGATCCTATCCGTATCAAATCAGAGTAGATTTGAAGGGAAGGGGGAGGAGGGGGGAGTGTGGAAGAAATATGATATGACGAAGTTCATACCTCAGTGTACAGAGCACTCAGGTGGGCCCTAATTAGCAGTCCCGCTCAGCTACAATGCCTGCATTACTCTAGGGCCCCCCAAACCTGTGGTGTGATTGTGATTTGATGAAGATTCTGATAACGTGGTTACTCTAGGAGAGGAGAAGCCCAACTTTAACTCGGGAACTGATGAGCCGAAGATCCAAGATGCTCCATGCCTTGAAGTCAAAGTCATCCACGCTAAGCACCGGGTTTCTGTCTTTTAATCACGCGTATGAGTTCCTCCTTGGCATTTATCAAAGATTCATGAAGGACGTTCTTTTTCATTTAGCTCATCAGCCCCCGGCCCGCTTCCAGCGGGAGAGGGGCATTCGTCCCCTAGTAACTTCACTTCTGTCTCTCTTCCTTCAATGTCTAAGTGACGTATCAGAGATCTCTATTACCGTTTCCTCCTGTCCTCCTATTTGTAATTGGGCTTCTCGGACGTGACTCGAGAGCTCCCGTAATCATTGGAGAGGAGGAGGGGGAGGGGGGTTGGAGGGGGTCATTAGGAGCGCAAAGTTTGCGTCCTCCAGACAATTTGCAGAGGATGGTTATTGCAGAGGATCGAGAGACATGGTGCGATGCGAGTGGAAGAAGAATTTGAGCTGGGAAGGCAAATGATGCAGAGGAGTGGCAGGTACATACTTCTGTATGTAGTGAATGAAATAGTGAATGATGTGTCTACAAATATCTTAATATTCATTGCTGTTGGAGTACGGGTAATCTGGTACAGGTAATCAATGAGGCGTGGGGGTTCATTATCAGGAGAGACCTTCTTTGTGAAGGATTACCATCTCATTGAGCCAAAGCTGAATTTGCTGTTTTAGACAAAATTAACTGATTCTGTCGCTAGTAAATGGTACATACATGTATGTACGTATAATGCAGCCTGTCTTTGTGTTGCACTCTATTAAAAGAAAAGAAAGTGTAATATGTTGAGGTTCCTAATCTTGATGTCTTGTAGCTGGTCTATATGAGCCTTTGAATATATATATATTTTTTTTTGGGGGGGGGGATGTAAAGTATACGTGTGCATTTTTTCTTTTATCCTGACAACATGCCTTCATCTTGCCCTGTGCTGATACATTGTATGATGATCTACTATCGTTATTACTGGCCGCCTGCCTGTGTTAAGTATGCTATTATTCTTGACTATGCTCACATCACGAGTCCACATAGAACAAAGAAAACCAAACAAAACTTAACATATTGGATAGCTTAATATATATATCTTACACAGAGTCAATATCTCCCCTTCTTCCCCTCCCCCCAACCCCAACTGAAAATTATGATTGTGACCAGTGAGACGTACTGGAGGGCTCCCATCTGCACTTGATCGCTTCCCCTCCGCCCGAAGAGCCTGCCCCCACTAGATCACCGTTCCATCAACATGGCAGGCCCTATCTCTGGCCATACATCACCCTATTACATTTCCAATAACTCTCCTGCCATTCCGCGAGCTAGCAGAGGGGGGTAACAAGAAGGAGGTACGGCACTCCGTGAATTGGCAGCTCATATATCTTTCTTTTTTCCCCCTTTTTTTTTTGACCAAACCCCCTCCAGGCAAGCGCGTCCCAGACAAACATCGATTTTGTCACCGATAGCGGGGCGATTGGTCTGCTCGTATCTCGTGGAAAACTATCACCTTGATTACTTTGTGATATCTTCCCTTTGGGAGAAGGGGGAGGGGAGGGGCTGCATGGGCTATTATTCTGGGTCAGTGGAATTTGGTGTTATGAGGTCACCGAGGACTTCCGATGTCTGTCTGTCATCCACTAATCTTAATTAGAGATGCCCGTGAAATGATACTCTTTTATGAAAAAATATTTGCTGTGATTAAGTTCTCTCCATAGTGCAGGTACTCTTTGGTATCTGTTGGAAGTTTTATAGGGCAGAAAGTTAGCAGTGTGCGATGGATGTGAATGTTTTGCTTTGTTTTTTCTATGCTTTCAGCAAGGAGCTTTTCTTATTCAAGTTAGTTGTTGTAGTGGTGCATTTTGTTACTTTCAGGCAGCCATGGAAAGAGGAATGCGTGGATGAGAGAGTGTGAGATGATGGTGATACTGTGAGAATATCAAAAAGAGGTTTGTGTGAAGTTGTTGCTTTGGGTCGTTTTTAAAGTCCCAGGAAACAGCACCTATCTAGATTTTCAGAACGTCAGGGGTGTGATCTATCAACTCGCTGAGACAACAGGAAGAATCTGTGAATGCGCAGTGAAATCAATGTCATTCCACAATTGTTCTCGCCTTCGTTTGTATTTTAAGTCCATCCAGAGTGATACGTATGCAGCACACGTTAGCAGATCCAGGCAATTTGTTCTCTGTTCTGTAATATTGGCATGTGCCACGTAAATGTATCTTTAAATAGTTGACGAATTGCTTTCTCACAAATTTGCAAAATGTCCATATTTGATACATGGCACTTACAAGTTGATAGAGGATAGACTCCTGTCGAGTTTGCCATGAAATGTCAAACTCCGTCACGTTGTCTCTGTTGTCTAGACACATTGATTCAAGCCATGAAATGGTTATGTGAAGGCTGTCAATTTACAGGATGTATTTCCTTATAGATTGATCGCCGAATCTCTCGACTCTTGTTTTTCGCCTCTCAGATTCTATTGTCGCGGGCCATTCTGGCTCTTTGCTGGATTCATTTGCTCCCTCGTAAAGCTCGCCACATGGGCTCATTTGGAAGTGATCGCTCCCCCGAGATGGAATTTGACAGAAACGCTTATCCTACGTAAGGATCAGGCAGCCATTTATAGCTTAAGTGCTTGTCTCGAGTGATAGTGGAAGTGACGCTCTGTGAGATGTATATTCTCGACACCCATCTCGCGACAAAAACATGAAGCGAGAACGCTGCCCTCGCTCCGAGGTTGTCAGGCGCTACTTAATGTTTGTAGGACTCATATTCACTGTGATGTTATAGTCATCGTAGGTGAACCCCCCGGCTTTAGAATTCATTGATGAACATGCACATGTACAAGGTGTGGTGGTTGTCAAGCCTTCTGTACAACATGCGTGGTGATTTCAAGAAGATGACAGTACCGTATTTGTGGGTGATGCCTCACAGGTAAACTTGGCCCCTATACGACCCCATCCCCGAAGGGGCAGAGTTTACCTGTTAGGCCGAGTTTACCAACAAATATGGTATGTTGATATTTTGGTCTTCACATTGGCAAACTTTCACCTTTGTTGAATTATAAAAGGAATAAGAGAGATGTTGATAGGCCTCAGTAATTGTAGTTTCATTTTGATATTCAAGTGTAATTTTTGTCTTCTCTGCTATCACAGGAAGATCTGCCTACACTGTAAGTGTCCCCGGGAGGACCACCTCGTGATGTCCGGCGACCAGGAGAAGAACGTCAGCCGGATGATGACAGACTTCCAGCGCAGCTCGGCCTCCGACGACGACAGCGGCTGCGTCCTGGAGGAGTACACGTGGATTCCGCCGGGCCTCAAGCCCGACCAGGTCAGACCGGACTTTGAAGCCTACCCTCAACCACCACTTTGTGTTCCCATCCTACTCACTCCTTAGCTATTTCTGCCATACTTTAAAGGGACTGTACAGTACTAGTTGAGGCAAGAGATTCATGTCTTTAACATTCCTAAGTGAGATAATGAGAAACCTCTTATGAAATATTAAAGAACATGTAATTTTAAGAAGAATTCAACCTTTATTTTATGAAAAATTGGTTTTCAAATGGCTGAGATATCCAAAAAAGTGATAACAATAAAAGGCGACAGGCCACAATTTTATCAGGATCTCTTTGTTTCACCTTGTTTTTGGATATCTCAGCCATTTCAAATCCGATTTTCGTCAAAATTTAATAAACTTTTGATACCCCGTACAATTGCATGCTCTTTGACATCTCACACGGTGGTTTCTGAATATCTCCCAAAGTGTTAAATGCTAAATCCTCACCTCGACCAGAACTGTACACACCCTGTAAGGGAATTCTATTCTGTGCCAGACTGTAATAAACAAAAAAGTTTAGTCAAACAGACATGAAAAATACAACATGTTCTAAATTTAAAGCTCCTCATGTTTCAATGATATTTTGAAATCAGTCTCAGTTTCATATGTGAATTTGAAGTTGGGATGATATCATATCCCCACAACTCACCAGCATTGCATTTTTTTTTTACATTTAAACAATAATATGAAAATAACATTCATCAGTAACTCACCAAATATAATTCTCCTTGCGAAAAGGTCGCCACTGCTGCGTCATATTAGCGCTGATGTGATGTGATGGGAAAGAGATAATCTCTTCTTTATGAAGTCATTTGTAGAAGAGGCTATTCAGGGAAGGTTTATATGCAAGCCAATTATATTGAAACTCTCACCATCCTGTTTGTTTGATTTTATTCATAAGTATAACCTTTCCTCATTGATTATGTGACAGGTACTTTAATGTCAGGCTGGGAGAAAAAGAGAAAAAGAAAAAAAAAGGAACATATATATTTACTTTATGCTCAAATGTTGCCAACAAATAATTGCTTGAATATAATTGTAGTGGAGTACTATATTGTTTTTTTTTTTTCTCTCTCTCTTTTTTTTGGTCCTACAAATATCATCAATTCTCTTGATGCCATTAAAGACATTGAAAAAAATATATACATATATGATACCAACTGGCAACTTTGAAGAAAGTCCTGATATACGAAATGAGATTTATTCATTGACCTTCATTCTGGTCCTTTCAACTCTTAAACTACACACTTTAAGCAACATAAGCAATGATAAGGCAGTAAGATAATGGCTTGTGCGTGTTAGAAAAAAGACAATTTCTTTGATCTCCACCTTTTTTTCACAACCATACTTATATGCCAACATTGAAAGATGTGAGTGTGAAATGACACTTGTTCCCTGTACCTCATTAGACAGCCACCTCAAGTGGTGTGAAGGCCTGGGTTGAAGATGCTCGAACAAATTTGAATTTAGTCACTGCACCCCTCTCTATCCTAAACACATGGTAAAATCACCTACGATATGAAGCAAGGCTGACGAATAAACTGTGACCAACATATATTATGATCTTTCAATTTAATGTGAGGACTCTTTCCTTTCTTTCTTTCTTTTTCTCGCCAATGTGGGATAATTTTTAGTGGTGCATGCAAGGTGATGGGACATTGTGTTTCTGAAACACCGATAGTGTCCAAGAGAGAGAAAAAAGGGGTGAGAATAGAGTGGTCATTTGTGCCAGTGGACAAATATGTTATAAGGGGAGTGAGGTCTCTTGACCCTCAAGTTAATTTGTCAGTGCATTTTTCATCATGACCAATGTGCGAACTGCCCACCTCGCTTTGGTGTCTTATGAAAGGGGGACTGCAAAGATGGAGGGAATTCTGTGCAGTATAGGCAATTGTCTGCTAGAGACTGTCTTGTCCCAGGGTTTCTCTTGAACAAGAACCCATGATAAAACTTGATGAATATGAATAAGAACCCATAATGAAACTTGCTAAATATAATTGTGTTCTTAAAATCACCATATATGCATCACTTTTCACTCCGTTAACGATTTGTAAAGGATCTCCTACCCCCATCCCCCCCCCCCTTCCAAAATTAATCCTCTGCATATGTTGTATAGTTTGGGTTTTTGTTTTTGTTTTTGCTTTTGTGTTGTAACGCAAATTCATTTTGTTTACTGCAAAGTGTGTGTACATTTTTCATTAAGCATTCATCAAGTCTGGAGAAAAGACATACGTGTGCAAAAAGCAACAATCATCGAGGATTCATGCAAGCAAAATGTTCAGCCTAGGAATGCTGTGATGTTCCAACAGTTTATGTTTTATTGGTTTTCATGACGAATTATCTTTGCACAGGGAATAAGCAATGTCAGGTTTATTGATGTGATCAAGGATGAATAACTAAAAAGGATTAAAAAAAAACCCTTTCTACATGTACTCAACAGAAAAATGTATTGCATCTCAAAATACTCCAAGGGGATGACCATAAAATCTTAGTCTCATTTTTCATTCATGCATATTCACTCTGTCAAATCTCGTCTTGTCTCTACCCCAACCGCAAAAACCTTTCGTCCAGGTGCACCGCTACTTCTGCAGCCTGCCCGACGACAAGGTGCCGTACGTGAACAGCGTGGGGGAGAAGTACCGCATCAAGTCGCTGCTCCAGCAGCTGCCGCCGCACGACAACGAGGTGCGCTACTGCAACGGCCTCGGGGAGGAGGAGAAGAAGGAGCTGCGCCTCTTCAGCAGCCAGCGCAAGCGGGAGGCACTCGGGCGGGGCACGGCCCGCCCTATCCCCATCACGCTGTCTGCCAGCATTTGCTACCAGGTGTGTGTTCACCGCCCGCCCCTTTTTTGCATCAAGAATAGTCCAAGTGGTTCTCTCTGCCTTTCCCCCTCACTCTTTCTATCTTTCTCAGGTATATATATAATATCCAGAATGATATACACATACAATGTATGATTATAACCAGAGACACACTTACAAACACACACATCATCTTTTCATGTGTACCTCGGAAATGCAATGAATTAAAATGAAAAGAAGATTAATGAAATCCAAGTAAATCCAAGTATCATTTTTATCACATCATTTATAAAAAAAATGAAGAAACTTCCCATTTGCACGGGTGAATGACATCTTGCCAGTATGAAACACCTGTGCAGAGAACCCTATTCCATGCAAAGAAATGAGCACTTATTTTGAGGGAACGATAATTGCTGTTGCCATGGCAACCATTCTCATGCTGCTCACTGCTGTATGGTTGGTTTCTAGCTGCTGCTTCTGCTGTAGTAACTTGCAGTGTTTGTCGCTGCTTCTCAACTGTTTCAAAGATGTTGCCCAGAAGAAAAAAAAAGGAGTTGTGCATCTTCTTACATCGAAGCGGACTTCATGCAGCTTCTACAAAATCGTCTAACACTGGGCACTGAAATGTCACTTATCAGGCATTCCTTGGAAGCTTGCGTGCAATGCTGTGATTCTCTGAATGGTATAAATGACAGGGTAGGGGTATGGTTTCATCCACCAAGCCGGACTGAAGAACATGGTTGTTTTTGCTGCTCCTTTGAAGCCTATTTGAGGGGGCTGACTCATGCGGGACTGCGGCTTAGTTGATGGATGACTGGGCACAGAGAAAGCGGTAACCTTAGAGCACATATCATCGCATTCGTGACCAAGCACACACTGTGCCTTGGAAGAAAAAAACAGTCTCTCTTGTTATGTGTGCTGTTGTGTGGGGTCCAAAGTTCTTCTAGGGGAGAAAACACAAACACTATTTTAGTAGTCGACTTGTGAACGAAGTCGTCTCCACTCTCTTTGGTGGAGCACAATATGACTTCCTTTTGTCATTGTGCGCAGTGATTTATATGCAAACATCAATTAATGCTCATGTCTTGCATGCTGTCAGTACTGCACATGAAGCTAGTAGATTCAGTATACAGCGGGCTCCTGCTATAATGAAGTCCCCGAGACCAGCAATTTTCTTTCATTACACCAAAATTTCCTTGTGGCTGAATGACTGAAATACATACTAGAGATATATAGGTGATAATTTGGGGACCTGAATTTTTACTTTGCTGTGTCTGAAATTTTGTTCTACCCACGTTTGTTTCAATGACAGCAGCAGTGCACTGTAGTATGATGGTGATTCAGTACTTGGTGATCATTTGTGGGGGGGGGGGGGGGGAGGGAGGGGAGGGGAGGGGGAGGGGGAAGGGAGGGGGAGGGGGAAGGGGAAGGGGGAGGGTAGTTTGTTTGTTTTTTTTTTCAATTCAACTCTATTTCCACATAATCATTAAAAGGATACAAAGGATACATAAAATGTGATATAATAAACATCAATTGGAATATACAAAGTAAAAGAACAATACACATAAGATACCATATTCACCAAAAGGTGTTTCAACAAACACAAAGTGAATTACAAAGAAAGGAAATAACAACATAATAGATGATTTGTGGAGGGATCATGAGGAGTTTTAATGGAGATTCCATAAAACTTATAAGTAAGATCCCCAAAGAGTACTGAAATAAAAGAGAGTATTACAGTGTGTGTGTGTGTGTGGGGGGGGGGGGGGGTATCTAGATGTCATTTAACCGGATACACTTAAAAAATCAAGTGTTTGGATCTTTATACTTCATAGAAAGTGTGCTGTAACATGTAATGCAATGAATAGCAAAAATTCTGCCGGAGAGGTCATTGGTATGGTTCATGAGACTAATCTAATGAGCACAGCACATTATCACTGTGTCACAAGCGGTTGCACCATACAGGGAGGCCCTGGTTTGCTCGGAATATGTGAGGCTTTGTTCACTCAACTGTGTGGTTGCCTTCTGACTGCAACTATGATTATGTCTATAGAGGTAACCCATACAAAAGACAAAACAGCCAAACATAGTGAAAAGTCAGGAGGCAATGCCCTGTACAAGTACATTACGGTGCAAGGACAGGTTGCTCTTATTGTCTAAGAACACTCTGTGGCAATGCCTAGAAAAGCCCACACCCACTCCTTCCCACTAAAGCCGATGTATTTCTTGGCAGGGAGGAGGAACTGTGCCGAATTCAAGAAGTGTGTCACTGCCCTCGTGTGCCCTCACTGGCGCCAGGAGGCAGCCCAGTTTGTGGATCCTGTGTTTTCATTTCCCACATGGTGTGGAGGAACATGCACTTGATCCCAAAGCCCAACATAGCTTCCCTGCCTGCATGCCAGCCTCCACCATTCTCCACATACTTCATGGCCATGGCCTGAAGCCGGAGAATGTCCTGGACTGTCTTGCCTGGTGCTTGTAGTGCACTGTATCTTTTAGAAGAGCATATTAATCAGATTACGGATAGGTGTGCCATGATAGAGTCAGTTTTTATTACCTCCGCCAAGGGAGGAGGTTATGTTTTACGTTACCGTTGGTTAGTGTGTTTGTTTGTTAGTTAGTTAGATAGTTTGTCCGTGTGCAAAATAACTCAAAAAGTAGTTAACGGATTGGGATGAAACTTGCAGGAAAGGTTGAGAATGACACAAGTAACAAACGATTAACTTTTGGTAGTGATCCAAGAATTTTGGAGGAATTTATGAAGGATTTTTGACATTTTGGCAGGTAGGGTCAATGAACTTGGGAGTTCAGGCTGCGCGTATTGAGGTTTGCATACGCGCACTAAAGTGCGTGCTCTAGTTTCTGCTAGAGCGAGGTGCGCCGTGCAGCTAAGGGTTTATGACGTAACAAAGGCTTCTATATTGGGAAATCGGGTCGACTTTCAGCACACAATGCTATAAGTACATATGGGTGGAAATCACTGATCTCTATGGAAGAACAAGATCAGTGGTGGAAATGAGCTGCATGCTTGGCGGAGCTCTGCGCTCTCGGAGTATTTTTCTAGTTTTGTTTGTTGCTCCTCTGCTACTCTTCTCTTTATTACAAAATAGCCCACACATCTCTGTTTGTCTGTTTCACTCTTCTCTCTATGCGGTACAGTGAATTTCTGATATAACCAACACAGTTATAATGAAACTCTCATTACAACAAAGTAAAAAAATCAGGTTCCAAGATCATTGGTGATATTTCTTTTCAAACTTATTTGTTTGGCTGTAGGGAAATTTTGGTATAACGGGGGTTGTCAGTGTATGTACATGTATACCGGTATATACACATATGCATACACACTCAAACATACATGCATGGATAAACATACATGCATGGATACACATGTATGTGTAAACATATATGTACATAAATTTGTGTGTATATACTTATTTCTATTTGCTTTCATTTTTCTTTGTTTTTTCCAAATTTTCCTGTGTCATTGTGTAAAAAGAGAAATTGTTGATTTTTGGCAGGTAGGATAAGAAATTGCATTTCTGATGTGTGTATCTTTTTGTATCTATACTTCTTCATAAAATTTGAAATTTGAAGGGGATGTAACTGACAGATGTATTTGTAGTAAGCCTGAACAGAAATGGACATAGAGAAGAGTAGTGGATGCTGAAACATTCAACTATGTCCATGATTCCTTGCCACTAGGGAGTGATAACTTTACCAAACTCTTTATACATGGCATCAATCAAATGTAACGACTTCATTGTTGTTTAGAATTTATTAAACAAACAAAAACAGAAAAACTGACCAGAAATGAATATTATTTATTAGTGGAAAATTGAGCTAAGAAAATGGGATTCCATCGGGATTCCATCCCGATGGAATCCCTGATGGAATCCCATTTTGTTTTTGCTCAATTTTCCACTAATACAATTTATTAACTCACAATATTTGATTCAATGCTGACTTTCGATATTTCTGTCCTCCATTGCTAACACCCCCTTGCTATCTAGTGTGATATGTGATGCGAACCTGCGAGTACGTCTAACTTTAACCCGTGGCAATATGTTCTTCGTAAAATTGCAGTGTGGTGGAGGCATCAGTACGGGCGACATTGCCGTCTTCGCCTCGCGGGCGGGGCACAATGCGTCCTGGCACCCCGGCTGCTTCTTCTGCTGCGTGTGCCAGGAGCTGCTGGTGGACCTCATCTACTTCTACCGGGAGGGCAAGGTCTACTGCGGCAGGCACCATGCAGAGTCCCTCAAGCCCAGGTGTGCAGCCTGCGACGAGGTGAGAGGAAGACGCGCGTTGTCTGTTGACGTCCGACCTCCCTTGGATGAGGTCTTTTTTTTTTTTTAATACGACTTGTTGGTCAAACGATAGAGTTCAGCTATGTTAAGCCCACCACACACTATACGACTCACGACTATACGACTGACAGACTGTGGATCTGAAATAAACAAGCGTGTTTATTCTGAGGTTATTGTGATTTTATTTCAGATTTAAAGTCTGTCAGTTGTAAGGTCATGAGTCGTATAGTGTGCGGCGGGCTTTAGATTGAGTGCTCATAGATGATTTGCAGCTGATTAGGAGTGCTACTTTTGCATGCATCATTAACATCAGCAACACCATTCTTTTGGTTTTCATCTGCCACCAGGAGAGGATTGTAAGTCGAGGCTCTGCTATCTTGAAGTGCACTTCATATACACATATAGAAAAACTTGTTTGTTTGTTTCTTTCTTTTTTTTGGGGGGGGGGGGGGAGGGAGGAAGAGATTTGTCTAATTGCAATTTAGAAAGCATGTCATTGTTGCTTCCCATTGCCAGTGTATACACATATAGGGTAAGATTTCAAGTTGGCATCTTCAATGATGAAAGGAAGGTTACTGATGCCAGTCAGTTTTTAATACCTTTTCATTTCTTTAATGCTGATGTGCCTTTGTTCAAGATGTAAAATTAATGTCAACCTCTGATCCTGACACTTACAGATCATCTTTGCCGATGAGTGCACAGAGGCGGAGGGCCGTAGCTGGCACATGAAGCACTTCTGCTGCTTCGAGTGCGACACTCAGCTCGGCGGTCAGCGCTACATCATGAGAGAGGGCCATCCGTACTGCTGCCAGTGCTTCGAGAGCCTCTTCGCCGAGTACTGCGATGCTTGCGGGGAGGCGATCGGGGTGGACCAGGGCCAGATGTCGCACGAGGGTCAGCACTGGCATGCCACAGAGAAGTGCTTCTCCTGCTGCACCTGCCACCAGTCGATCCTGGGGCGGCCCTTCTTGCCCAAGCACGGTCTGATCTACTGCAGCAGCGCCTGCAGCCGCGGCGAGCTTCCGGGCAAGGACGGCAAGCAGTCGCTGCACATCACGTCCAACTCGCGGAGCCAGAACGAGAGCAGGAGTCGGAGACCCATCAATGTGGATACCCTGAACCTGGACAATCTGAGCGTTGTGGCCTCGGAGGATGGGAGGGAGAGGTCGCTCAAGAGGAGCAGGGACATCTCGCGCAGGTCGTTACCCGACCTGAGGAACAATAACTCAACAAATTATCAGAGATCGCGAAGTGCAATGGAGGGGGGACGCAGGAAGGCCAACAGCTCATCGTCACAAAACCTGTCCCTACAGAACGGTCATCATCCGGACCACCAGCGGAGGCCTCAGCCACCACCCAGACCCCCTACCCATCACACCCAAGTAGACAGCAGAGTGCATAATGGTAGCAAAGACTTTAGAACAGCGACGAATACAGTTGGTGGTTCACGGTCAGTGCAGGCCACCACGGTCAGCACACCCCAACACAAGAGATATCAGACTCAGCTGTCCATGAATGGTGACCAGAGGCAACACTATGGAGCGATGGTAGAGAGTGGCAGGCCAGATGGGTACAGGAGTTCACCGCAGTGGGTGCAGAGCACAAATTACGAGAGAGAAAGGCCTGGGCTCATGGAGCACAGGTATGAGGAGCCGCACAGAAACGGCCAGCTACGCAGCGAGAGCTACCACGACAAGCTCTCGGACAATTACCAGGAGCTGGAGCCGGTGCCACACCGCAAGGACATGCAACGGCGCTCCTCCATCAAGTCCGAAGGCGGCGACCGCTACAGTCCCAGGAGGCGGCACAACGACCACATCCCACGGTCGGCCATGCATTTCGACCGCGCTGCCGACGCGTATCATTCGGAGCGCGGGAGGGACGGTCAGTACGGATCCCAGAGAATGACGCGGACGGTGTCGTCACAGATGCACCGCGGCCGTTACGACGACGACTACTACTACTCGTCTTCTTCCTCAGAGGATGACGAGGACGACTACTTTGTCAGCTCGCGCCATTCCTATGTTAATGCTGGGCCCAAAATCCGCTACGTGGAGAGGGGTCCAACCAAGGTACAGATCAATACCCTGCCCACGGTCCATTACCCACGGGATGGCAAGAAAAAGAAGTCCAAGTCTAAGAAAAAGGGCAACTGTGCCGTCTCTTAGAAAAAAATGTTCAGCTTAAAATGTCAATTCACAGTCAGCCACAAGTTTTTGTCTTTGTCAGATGCTTGTAAACCAAATATATTGTGGCTACACACCAGATGCTGCTTCATAATTAAATCAGTGTGAACTGCCACCAACGTATGCAAACTGCCGCATTTACCTAGATCAAGCAATTCTCAAAGTGGGTTACTGTTTTTTTGCCACTTTTTATTCATTCTTTTAATGTCATAGCTGTTCAACATCTGCAGGGTGCTCATGTCGTAGCAGTTTGGATTTTTTCATGACGTTACTTCAATTAGACTTTACGATGTGAATTTCAAGTGTTGTTTTCAGTCTGATGTATTCTATTGACAAACGAGAGGTCTCTATTGACATTGCTACGCACATGAATTATGTCGAATCAGAAATTATCTGTCTGCATGAATCTACAGTGCAATTGTGATTATATGAGCTTTTAATCGTGTCAGTCATGTGCTGACACTTCTGAATTTCATTCCTCCCAGATAACAGAGTGACTATAGCATTCTATGACATCTTTTCATCTGTTAGTGGTGCATATTTCTGGTGACAAAAATCTGATGCGATGGTAAAGCACAAAAAAAGAAAAACAAAAGCAATAACAGGTTTGCAAGGATTTTAAGTCAATGTAGAATTTGTTCGAGGAATATAGACACATTGTCAACTCTTTTCTCTTGCGTGTAATTCCAACAGGACAAAGAAAGATATTTTTGTTGAATCTGATTTACAATTCAGAATGTAACTGGAATGTCAACATACTTGAACATACTTTACATAGGAATTGAGATTTGAGTGTAAGAGCTGAATATCAAAGTGATACCAAACGGCAAAGGAAACGTACAATTGGAAATGTGTGTTTGTTCAGTTACCAGTATACACAAATTTATCTCTTATTCTGGAAGGGAAATAAACTGAATACCATTATAAGGATGTAGATACAAACAAGAATGACACAATACATGCAGCATTGTTTTGAGTCAGCACTGGCATTGCCAGTAAATGCAGATGTCTTGATATCAATAGAATACAGTGTATTGAGGCATAGGATTTTTAATCATTAAAACAGAGCAAGCAAACCAATGAATCAACAAACAAAGTGGACAGTGGGATACGTAATATTATAATAACTTGCAGTGTCACGGTCTTCTGCCAACTAAAAGTGCAGAAAAAGCCATTTCACTTACTGTCAAGTTTATGATTGATTCCACACTTGAAGAGAATCGTCAGAGAGAATTTGACCCACAGTGTGAAGTAAAACACACTAATTTGTGATCATGCTTCATTTGGGATGAGGAATCTCTTGTACAAAATGAAATAGCTCCCTCTTTTGTTCACATTGAACTAAGTCACTTTGTTGTCACTGGTGCCAGCCAGTGCAGACTACGAGGGTAAGCTGGTAGTATAGAGATGCCTTCTCATATCACATATTGCAATATTGAGAGTATTAATTTAACTGTGGGAAATAATGAACTTGTCACAAATTTAACATTTCAGAACGAACCTTGTACATTTGTGTGAGAATTGCAACTTTGATTAGATACCACAGTTTGATAAAGAAGTTTGTATCATTATTTCACTTCAAGGAACTGGGCAAAAGGAGTGGAATCATTTAAAGCTAGTGTATGGTCCTTACATATATGTATATCTTACTTATGGGATAACCTTGCATTAGAAGTACTTGGTTTAGTTGTCTATCAGTTTTTAAGGAATTTTAGATTCATTTTTATGTGAAAAAAGTACTATTTTTCTATCCAATTCAAAGAACAAAACGAGCTTTGAGCAGAATTCAAGAAACTGTAATGAAAATGGTTCTAGTACCTTGAATGTTTACATACATTATGTACTACTCACTGTTGCGTGTGGAGAACATCTATTTAAGCAGAGGAGACAAATTTTTTTTCTTCTTTTTTGGGGTCAGTTTTAATCTGTCGTCCAGTTGTATTCCCTGTGTGGAAGTCCTCGAGTATGCAAGTTTCTTTCCTAACTTATCAACTCTTGTACATATGACATTATAGAATTCTGATGTCTATATCATATTGTAAACCTGTACATAGCCAATGGCAAGAAAAGAAATATGTATTAACTTGTAAAAATGAAGAAGTGTATTTGGGAATTAGATTTGTAATTACATGTACAAACAGCTTGCAGAATGATGCACAAAATGTCATGATTCTTTAGCCAAAATTAGCTTTTAAGTTAAATGAGTAAGGAGACACTAGAGTTATTTATTCTCAGTAATTCAAGCAGAGATTATGTTGACCGGAATTTTTTTTAGACGCTTTTAATGTGTTAGTGGATCATTGGTGCTTTTAATTGCTCCATTTATTGTTCTTCAGTGGCTTTCCATACTCCCCTCCCAGGGAGAAATGTTAAGAAATTATGTGGATCCAGGAAAAATGCAAATAAAATTCTCATTCGATCAGTTTACATACATGTATCAGTGAGCAATATGTTTTGTCTCTGTGTCCTGTTCAGAATGCTTTTTAAACAGAGATATAAATAATTCCTTTTATTCTCTCTCTCTGTTTTTTGGCATTGATGGTAAAAGAAAGGGGTCAATCACTACTCATGTAATTGATTGATTGATACATGTATGTACTGTAACCAACCATTTGATATACATCGCAACGTTCTCAGTCCTGAAAATTATTAGTAGTTGCCATTTGTTTTTCTTTTGTTTTTCTCTGTTTTTTTTTTTTTTTTTTGGGGGGGGGGGGAGCGATGGGCAGTGGGGTCCTGTCTATGCTAATCTCCCCCCCCCCCAATAAAGAATGGAGTGGTTTTGGTTTAAAATCTATTTTAGCATCCCATAAAATTGCAGTAATGTCATCGAGGGCATTCACCCAACTTGGCAAGGTCAGGAAGCTTGGCAGTTTCATTGTAGGAGTCACTTTTAAAGGGACTGTAGAGTACTGGTTGAGGTGAGGATTCAGCTTGGGACTTTTTGCAAGATATTTAGAAACCACTCTATGAAATGCTACAGAGCATACAATTCTAAGGGGAATCAATATTTTATTTAATGAAAATCGGTTTTGAAATGACTTGAGATATCTAAAATCGAGGTAAAACAAAGAGATCCTCATAAAAGCCGTGGCCTGTCAATTTTGAGGATCACTTTTTGTTGTTGTTGATATCTCGGCCATTTCAAGACCAATTTCCATCAAGTAAACATTGAATCCTTCTTGGAATTACATGCTCTTTCATATTTCATAAGAGGTTTCTCATTATCTCACAAAAAAAATGAAATAAACCTGAAGATAGGTCTCAACCCAAACTATACAATCCCTTTAAACACTCCCACTTGCGGCAGCAGCTTATAAACAAGGGGACACGACAGCTCCATATGATAGATCATGTTTCCATCCACAGATGGAACTTTGATTAAAAGGGAGGTCACTGACCAATGACATGCAAATTTGGGGTTATTGAGGGTATGTTTAAAAACCTGAACGAGAATCAGTGGAATGTTTTGGTTTGAATTACATTGTACTTCCAGGGGACCCATGAAGTCTTGGTTTCCCCATAAACAGTAACAGGTGCTGAAAGTTTGACCGTGCAAAACTTGAACGCTGCTTCGCTCCCTCAAAACTCAAGTGCAGTTGATGTTGCAAGGAATTAACCAGAGATTTATTATACAACACCTAAAAAGAATGTAGGTATCCGACTGGTTGATTGTTCATCATGTGACATTAAGTTAAAAGTACCATCGCACGCAATCTCTGTCAGCTGTGCAATTTTTTTGTGAGCAAAAACGGATATGGCATGGCTGACGTAACCAATTGTCATTGACTCCCGTGTTAGAACCCACGATTGACTTGAAAGTTTTTGTGCCATTGCACGGCTCTGATGTCACAACAAACATTTGCCACGCACACTCTGCAATTACAAGTCCACTTACAAGCATATGTATATTTTGTCTTTTGCTACAGTCACACACGGCCGGGTCACAAAACGGATTTGATCCGGGTGAAAATGAGCCGGATTAGTCCCGGAATGGAGGATAATTTATGCTACAGTCACACATGGCCGGATTTCGAACCAGGTCCATAAGGAATTAAACCCGTATCGACCCGTATTAACTCCTTATCAACCCGGTTTGACCCGTATTGACCCGTATCGAACCGTATAAAAATCCGCTTTAAATCCTTAACTGAATCCTTTTCGACCCCTATATATCAACCCATGTCAACCTGCTTCGACCCGTACCGACCCGGATGTAAACCTTGTCATCATCTGTTGCATGAAGGCATTGCGGTATACAGCAAGGGTCCATACAGTAATTTACGCTGCGGGTCGATGCGAGTCAATGCGGTTCGAACCGGGTCAATTCGGATATCAATACAGAATTGAAATCCGTGAGAAAATTTTGAACATGACCCAAAAAATTTCGCCGCTGTATCGTTGCCCCCGGAATTCATCAGTAATTGACACGGGTTATGATGCGGGTCAATGCGGGTCTCTACGGCTCGAACTGGGTCGATACGGTTTTAATTCCTTATGGACCCGGTTCGAAATCCGGTCGTGTGTGACTGTAGCATTTCAGTACTGCAAACAACTTCAACTGATCAGTTCTGCATACGTATGT
The DNA here is from genome assembly GCF_040938485.1 of Diadema antillarum. Classification (NCBI taxonomy): domain Eukaryota; kingdom Metazoa; phylum Echinodermata; class Echinoidea; order Diadematoida; family Diadematidae; genus Diadema; species Diadema antillarum. The sequence continues at coordinate 532,800 of NW_027271332.1, forward strand.
GTACATGGCTGATTGACTGTGACTGTGCTTCTCAGTCGCCTTTCAAGGAAAATGGTTGCCATTTCTGTGCTAAATTCAAGGATCTGTGTGGACCACATCTGTTGACATCCAAGGTGTTGTAAAAAAACAAATAGTGTATGGTGTTCCTACTCGTGCAATGGAACAAGATTTCGCACTCGATGAAAGATGAGGTGCACTTAGGTCTACTTTCACCTCGTGCAGAAGTTTGTACCATCACACTCATGACCATTCACTATTTCTATACTGTAAAACAAGGAATGTTCGCATGCATTTTAATTTTGCGAATTTGGCGAGAGCCAAGATTCGCAAAATTAAAATGCACACAAAAGTTCTTGTCTACACTATATGCATTGAATGTTAGAGGTACCGGTAACTCGAAAAAATTCCATGCTGCAAATATATTGTGTTTTACAATAATACATTGTAGCATTCTATTGTCAGAAGTGAAAGATTTCTATAGATGACAGACAGGACACACAGTGAATACTCCAATTTCATTACGTATGTATACATGTGTGTGTGTGTGTGTGTGTGTGTGTATGTGTGTGTGTGTGTGTGTGTGTGTGTGCATTAATTATGTACGTGTACATGTACATATGTATATTATGTACGTTAAAGTTGAAGGTCTACAAACCAAACCGTTTTCTACATGCGCATACATACAAACACATGCATGCACCAACACACAATGTTGTACTGTAGATCATCATCGAGATAATGAAAAACTGGCAAATGTTACCTCACTGCCTTTTTCAAAGCACCTTCACAATTTCTACATTCCACAATTCAATGTTTAGTCAGGACCTTAAACTTAACATATTCAGTTACACTGTAGGCTTTTTTTTTGGGGGGGGGGATTTCCTTTAAAGATTTGATTTGATTTTCTTCTTTTATTTTTGTTCTGAATTGTTCCAATATCAATATTGTCTTTAAGATATATCTTCATAGTACAACCTCACTTTCCAGAAAAAGACAGAAGACTGAGAACTGGGATCAAATATTTCCTGCTATTTAATACCATTTTGGTGATGGAATTGTGTGGGCAGGACATTGCTAATACATACAGAAGGAAATGAGTGCAGTTGATGCTGGAAAGAATGCTTTGTAGTTGGGGATGTTCGTCATTTGGCCATGTATAATCTTGCAGACAACTGAAATTGAAGAATTAGACCATGACGCAACAACAAAACAATTTGGTGAGAAATATACAACCTTTATTTTTTTTTTATTAATCAATCAATATTCATCACCTTACGTGACCCTTAGAAAGAGAAAAGCATACATATTTGAAATACAACACAATCTGACACCGATTAGTGTTCCATCTTACATAACAACTTCGGAAAAACTGTGAATGAGGACACATTCAGCGTGCACAAGTGTACATTCGGATATATTCAGGTGGCATCACGATCTCCAAATTAAGGGAGCTTTAGATTTTCACGATGGGGACGTTCAGAGGAAAAAAAAAATGTTCTGAGTATGCGCAGAAGCGTGCATCAAGTCGATCTATTGTTAGCTTGCGTCGTCTGAGTTTTTCACTACGCGTTCTGGGCTATTTTTACGTCCGCTCAATTCACGACGTAGGGAGCTTCTTCATGCACCGATCATATGGGGGTGCCATTTTATTCTTTATGCGATGCGTCCCAGCGTAATCTAAAGCTACTTTTCAGCACGACTCAGGGGAGAGGAGAACGTCCAGCTCAAGCGTCGTCTCAAGCGTCCGCACAGCAAATCTAAAGCCCCCTAATATCACTTTACGCTATAAATTTGTCTATGGGTGGCAAATGCGGCAAAATCAAAAGTTGGACTACACCATCGAAAAAACATGAAATGGCCAATTACAATAGAATGGTCAGACAGAAATGCCAAAGTGACAGAAATGCCCAAAAGGCAGAGAATGCATTCATATTTCTACTAGCTTCTTTTAATGCTAAAATTCAATGGTGGGGTCGCACTTCACAGATGTGCTCATGGCTTATTTAAAGGTACACTGTACTACGTGTACCAAGCCTGAATCCTATGAGAAAATCACAACTCGGAGGCAACAAATTCACACAAAAAAGCACCCTTGTCCTTTGGTTCAATGCATAATTCATACCTAAAATAGTTATAAATAACTGGCTTAAAAGTTCTCTGTTCATTTTAGCCTGATAATCACCATAAATCATTAAATACACCTTGGTCTGATTTCTAACACTACGTAAATGTGAACATGTTCCATTGCTCGTGTGAACACCATGACATGGTAGAAAGGTGCTGAAAAAAAATTGAGTATAATCATTTAATTTATTCAGACAGTGCTCTTTATACCATTATACTTCAATTCTTTTATGGACTTTCTACCAATTAACACTGTTTTACAATACATATTGGCAAAGTAACATATCTCGTGTGTTAAAAATAAGCTTATTATGTTATGGTGTCAGAAAATTATTATTGAGATAGCATTGAAGAAGGAAAACCTGTATGAGATTATTTCAGAAGTGCAAAAAAAAAGTTACATCATTATATCTAACAATAACTTTATCCACCTAGAAAATCTGAGATGCTAAACAAATGCAAGCAAAATTGAGGAATACATCGTACATTTGCATTGTATATGGCAACAAAAAGCTGTAAATTTGCAATGCTACGGCATAAAAATGATGATGGAAGTTGTTCACTTCAATTCAAACAATGCAACACAGGATTGCTCAGTTATGAATTATTGTTATTTGCACATGAAATGAGAACAGTTGTTATACCTACTCAACATGAGCAAAACAGGACTACAATAGCAATAAACAAAGGAAAATTGCTGTATATTTCACATGTAGATGCATACAAAATGGGTAATGCAGTGTAAATGGATATTGACATACTTCACACGTATGCGATCAATGTACCTTTTCAACAACAAACATAGCCAAAGATATACAATTGTATAATTAATTATATTTCTGACATACAGCAAATGTCTATTAAACATCAGCTTACAGAAATTCTCCACGTACAATAACTGTAACTCCTAACAATGAAATACATGTACTGTCTATAAAAATCTGTAATCTGTCAATTCTGAAAATGTTGAAGACATCGCTTTAAAAGGCAGATAATGTTTGATTAGCAGAAAATAAGTGAAAAATGCATATGGCAATGACAGTGACGGCTACGACGACTCAACAAAACTACAAGAATTGGCTCTATTCATGTAATATCATGTGTTCATTGGTAGTCATGATCAGAAGCACATGCAATTGTGGATTTAAAGAAATCTCGCAGCAATCAACCAAATTTAGGTAATTACGATAATGGAAGAAAACCTACACAATACATACATTTCCTCTATTTTCAAGATTTGATGACACTTTTGGTTCAAAGAACATGAATTACCATTTTGAAATCAACTTTTCTTTTTCATCGTCATGAAATGACATGGTGTCAACTCTATGCAAGACAAAGTGGACCCAAGGCACACCCTCCCCAGCAGTCTATAGACCCATCCCAACACAGGACACACACACATGCACAAAGCGTCTGAAGAGAAAGGCACTTTTCACTCACAGCATCATCAAGGATTAGTTGAAGTAATTGAAAACACGGCAGAGTTCTGATGAATTTGCTTTTGTATATTTTTATGTCTCCATGTTTATATTCTGCCACAGAAAACTCAATGGAATGATCAATAGTTTGTATTTTCAATGGAAAGTAAATGCACCTTTTCAAGTGTCTTTGGTTATGATACAAGACATGCAGATGATACCCATACAACAGAAATGAATCAATGCAAATGATAACAGACTATCAGGGTGTACAGTAGTACTGGATAGCTCTCTTAGTGGGAATTAATGCCCTCAGTTAAATGCAATTACCGGCACTCACCTTTGCAGACATAACACATTAATACATGTGTGGGACTGAAGGCTTACCTTTATGACAACTTTGTCCATTTGATAAATCGACTTGACACAAAACGAAGAAATATGGATCTTTTAAACACAGGGGGATTTACTCCGTAAACTGGAAGGGAAAAAATGAATATCACTACAAAAAAGGAAAATATCCCTGGGTGTTGAGCTTAATGAACCATGTAGCCCCATTGCCTTGATCAACCTTCCCTGGGTTTTACCCCCTCACAAACACTACAGTGGGACGGGCTTGTTAGATGATGAACTGGCTAGGCAAGAACTTTAGTTTTCAACACGTATCCTTATGGCTCATAGATTTATTGAAATAAATACCCATGACATAGGAGTGATAGGCTTGTTAGATGATGAACTGGCTAGGCAAGAACTTAAGTTTTCAACGCGTATCCTTATGCAGGGCTCGACACTAACGGCGGCCCGGTGGCCCAGGGCCACCAAAAATGAAAGTCGGGCCATCAAATTTCAAAAAAAGGCAAATTTGGTGGCCCGCCTCCGGCCACCAAAATTTTTTGAAAAGTATGTCAATAAATTCGTAACTTTTTGCGCCGGAAATTAGCAGTTAAATTTGTTCAAAGGATGGATGAAAAGGACTGAATGCATGCCTGAGAGTGAGTGTTGCAAGTTTGTTGAAGTTTATTTATGAGTAGATATGTCCAACTTCTAATTCTTACTATCATAAATCTTAAATATTTGACTCATTAAAAAAAAGGACTTTTAATGTTTTTTATTGTTTTTTTTTCAGGACACCACATTTTTCTCTCGGGCCACCAAAAATTTGAAATTTAGGATTTTGGTGGCCCCATCGGGCCACCAAACAAAAAAGTTAGTGTCGAGCCATGCCTTATGGCTCATAGATTTATTGAAATAAATACCCAAGACATAGGAGTGATGTGAGTTTCTAAAGAGCCAGTGCTGGTCTCTGTAAGACAGTCCGTACTCACAGAAGTTAACACAACCAGCCCAAATTTTTGTCTCACTTCGTAGGAAACTGGGACATACTTAAGCCTACCATGAGGCTATCACGATGATCTAAAAGGGCTACAAACAAACACAAAAAGGGGGAGGGAAGAAGATATGCAAGGTGAGGAGCTTCCCAGAAAGATATATGACATTCATTAGTGAAAGACTTTGTAAGAATGAATTGGTCAGGGAAGAATCACAGGAAAACAAACCAAACAACAGGAAGAGAGTGATCAATACAGATGAGTAGAAAAAAAAAGAAAATAAGAAGCTTTTACACAACATGGTATCCTATTCTGCACACTGCAATGCTCGCCACTTGCTATTTTGTTGCAACTGAAATGCAGCAAAGCTGTTGAAGTTTTCATCAAGATGATATATATGTTGTTTCATTTTGTCTGTTTTATTTTTTTAAAGAGAAGAATTGTCTGCACAATACATCAAATATTTTGCATCCACCCAAATACTTTGTTCAGATTCAGCTCAACATCGCACAACAAAGCCTGCACCACAGCAAAGTTTTTTCACTGTGTTTGTAAATATTATGCCCATTGTAATTTACACCTACGTTATGTCCTATCCCATTCCATGATTGTCTTCACCATGCTAATCTTGCTTTTAAATATTCACACTAAAATAATTTTTCTCGAAGAGGTATGCAAGAAAGATGAAATGGAGTTGCTATTTCAAGTACTTGTTAATGGTTTCTGAGAGTGTAAATTATCAATGCAACAAACTACTTCCTTTGTTGGCTAAAACTGCTGCTGCTTTTTGCACATATGAAATGACATTGTCATCTTGAAAAAGAGATCTTTATTTCAGGTAAGAACCGTGAGACAACTTTCCTCGAATAAAATACAACAAAGTGTTATATTTCTTCTTGTATAGAGTGACAATGATGGTCAATTGCTGAGAGTGACATCCTTTGGACGACATAGATGAGAACCTTTTTACATATATATAAAGCTAATTAAAGATCTTGTTTCTTTTCAAGGATGTTTAAATTAAAGAGGAAGTTTCCTTGCATATCAAAGTCGGAGAAAATGTTCAGAGAAACACACACACACTCACACAATCCTTCTCAAGAATATAATTCTGTTCAATGTACATGGAATAGTAAATTTACAAAGCATGGTAAGAACGATAAATCTTGTTGTTAATTGAACTATTTCTCTCTCATTCCTATTGAAATACAACCCAGAGGAGTATACACACAGCTTTTTAATTCTAAGCTGTGGAGGAAATCGTTGATATGACAAAGGAGGGCTGTAGTTGTCTACCAATAGGAGACATTTTAATTGTTTGGTGTAGTCATATTGTCACAGCATAATGTTATGCAACAATACTGTGCTACCTTCAGCAATGCTAACAGTCTTGCTGATATAGAACATAATACCCATTACATAATATGCATGAGTTTTGGAAAATGCATTTCCATTGGTCGAAGGAAAGAAAAAGATGCTTTCAAATGATAGAAGACATTTTTGAAGGACATACAGAAGAACAGGCTGTGTTCAAAGAGAAATCAGTTGCAACAAAATGGAGATTTCTTCTTTTGTGGTTAGCATAGTTGTGATCTATCACCACTCTGTCACAAACTTCATTGGTCGTGAAGGACACAGTCCTCCTATGCTCCTCCCTCGATCCAAGGCAAGTCGGTCACCGAGCTTGAACAGTATCCTTGACAGCTGCAGTGAGCAGTGGGACTAAGAAGCTGCATAGCTTGGCATCAGTACAATCCAGCACTTGCCCCTCCTCTTGCTTCACAAAGAGACCAGAGCCATGCTATCCAAACACACCTAACTAGGTTTGCATATCAACATCGAATAAATCTCTTTGAGTGCCAAATAAACAAACCTCTGAATGCACTCTAAATTTCTCATAAATGTTGTGACAACTAGGCTATTTAGTTTTCCTTTGTTGTTGTTGTTGACATAAACAATACTTCCTGTAGAAAAAACATTTCCTAGTCTACTAGATAAATATTACTCTCTTTATTCTTGTTGGTCTCTAGGTGGCGCCATCACATTCTCTGAACACAGAAAAAACACAGCATGGGTGCTGCCCCTCAGCTTGGCAGAAGGGAGGAAAATGAGAAGTCTGCATCTGCAAGGATTCCTTTTTTTTTTCTTTTTTCTTTTCAGGGGGAAGTGGGGATGCAATGGCGCCCTCATGGTTCACCTCTCAGCCTCTGGATTATCTGAGCAGCTGTTTCTTGCACTTGGAGGAGCAGAAGATGTACTGGGCCTTGGGGAGGAAGGACTTGCCCACCAGGGAGATCTTGCAGTTGGAGCAGCGGAAGCAGTCGTCGTCGGCGTGCCAGTGGTGGTTGCTGTGGCTCAGCCGCGGCACCCCGGCGGCGATCTTCATCCCACAGCTCGTGCAAACCTGCATGTAAGGGTGCGAGAAGGAATTACATGATGCAAGGAAATGCCCAAGTTGTAGAAAAAGTGCACGAAGGCACTTCCTTTGTTTATACTTTTCTTCTAATTCTACTGTAAAACATGATATATTCGCGGCATGAATTTTTCGCGAATTGGAGCCGACGGCCTTTTTTGCGGCATGAAATTTTCGCGAACTGCCAGTGGCATTCAATGCATATAGTGTAAGCAAGAACTTTCGCGTGCATTTTAATTTCGCAAATCTTGGCGCTCGCGAAATTCGCGAAATTAAAATGCACGCGAATATTTCTCATTTTACAGAATTTAAAACCCTTTTCAACTCTCATTCATGGAATGTGGTAGTCAGAGGTTATTGATGGACAACAGAATGTAAATAAAACTTGCATAACTGAGCATGCTTCAAAAATGCTTTTTCCTTCTCCTAAAATTAATGATTTTCAATGTGAATGCAACTCACTGTTATTCAGCATGGTCAGCAGGTAAAAACTATTTTACTTCAAAAGATTGAGAAACCCTTTACATTTTTGAAATTCCTCAAGAAATACAACTCATATGGATGCATATACATATTTGTAATTAGTATGACAATTCCACACATACAGTGTACATGGCAGGACAGACAGATTTGCAGATATTTAGATATATAGATGGATGGATGGATGGATGGATAGATAGAAAGATAGATGAATAGTTACATACACATATAGATACATGGAGAATAGATGGAAAGACAGATGGATAGACAAACGGATGCATAGATATATAGATAGATATATAGGTGGAGGATAGATGGATAAATAGATGGATAGATAAACAGATAGATGGGTAGATAAATAGATAGATAGATAGATAGTATATGCCATATATTTCGCTAGTCCAAATTTTCGTGAAGCGGGAATTCCCAACGGTTTCACGAAGTGGTTAAATTCGTGATCGTAGAGTCCTGTACTGAATAGAGAAATGTACATGCGTACGTCACATCCACATCGGGATCAAGTCAATATTTTCGCGTGTCTTTAATTTCGTGAATAGCACCTGACTCGGGAAATTTGCGAAAATAATAACCTAATAAATATTCGGCGAATACAGTAGAAAGAGATACACATATAGAGAGATATAGATAGGTGGATGATATTAAAATAGATAAGTAGATAGATATACAGATAGACAGACAGATACATACATACATACATACATACATATCAATGTACAGCACTCAGTCACTTACCTTGGCAAAGAGCTTTGAGTGGCAGTCCATGCAGTAGGGGTGACTGTCCTTAGCCACGTACTGCAGCCCACCGAGAGGTGTGTCACACTCAAAGCAGCAGAAGTGGTTCACGTGCCAGTTCCTGTCCTCTGCTTGGGTGTAGGAGAGCGCAAAGATGAGCTGTTGTGTGGAGACGGGAGACATAACAACAGAGAGCAAATAAGGGAAAAGCACTGGCTTACAAAAATTGCAAAAGTTTTTGATACTGTTCCTTTCTACTGTAAAGGTGGAAATTTTCGCGGTGTTGAAATTTTCGCGCATTTCGTGCAACCCGAAACTAGCATGAAAATAAAAGCACGCGAACGTTTTTGCTTGCCATATGTTCCAGTAGTTGATGTCCTGATTCCACGGAATTAAAAACACACAAAACTCTTCTCAGCCCGCCGAGCGCGAAAAATTAGTCGCGCGAAAATATCCACTTTTACAGTATATGCAGTCCCCCATCCCCCACAGGACTACATAAAGTGTTATTTCTTGTCACAGCAAACCCCTCTCATATAATTTTCTATCAAAGAAAAGCACTCAAAGAATTCTGAAAATAGAAATAAACAAGGATACTTGGTTGTAAAGTCTCCTCACAAACTGCCTTCTCAATCAGCAAATTGAAAAAGGTTGTCTTTATGAGGGAACATTATTCACTGACTTTGAATGTTCTTCATAGTATGCACATGCAAAGAGGAGCCCTTGAGGCTCAGTGGGACATGACCACAGACTCTCAATATTGAGGTACCTAATTTGCCAGCAGCAGTAATTGTGCCCTTAAACAATGCAATGTATCCTCATTAGCTTAGTCCATTGAGGACGGACTGATTTTGCTACAACACACATTTCCCAAAGACATCTGCCCGAGAATACTCGGGACTCGTCTTCAACAGGTTAACTTACTTAAGGTCCTCCGTCCCGTGGTGGCTATCTTATTGGAATCCAAGTGCTTCTTCAGTGACCTCATGAAATACAGGGGAACCTCCTTACGACGAGGACCCCACAACCATGACAATTACATGGCTATTTCTGGTTCCTCACTCTATCAGAGTACAAAGGCAAAGGAATATGAAGAGTAAGGCTCGGCAAAACCACCTCATAATAAAAGGGTTTTGTTAGATCCGACCTCTTTAAAATGAGGTCCCACTGTAAATCCAGGCACACATCCTAAACACCACGTACCTCATCGCAGGCAGCGCATCTGGGCTTGAGGGTGTCGGCGTAGTGGCGGCCGCAGTAGATGTTGTCCCCCTTGAAGAAGTAGATGAGGTCCACCAGCAGCTCATTGCAGGTGGTGCAGCGGAAGCAGCCTGGGTGCCAACACTTGTCCACCCCAGCCCGCTCGGCAAAGACGGCCACATCGCCCCCGCTCATGTTTTCTCCACACTTGACGCATTGCTGGGCAGATACAAAAATTAAAATGGAAATGGGACAGGGAAAAAAAAATTGATGGAGTTTCATCATACAACATACTGCATCATACTGATGCATAAATATTGTTCTTGCTTCTTCCTCAATTTCAATACAAAAAACAAAATCATTTAAAATAATATTGATAACAGCAACAAGACAGAAGAATGGTGTGATGATAAAGTACAGTTGTGTATCATTGACTTAAGAAAATTTTACTTATTTTGGGAATTTGAGTTCTGAAAAACAAATGCATTTATAAAAAAACTGAAACAAATATCTAGGAGAAAAACCAAATTTCACATGTCTTGAAATGTCTGTAGTTTAATCACAATGATTCTAAAAGCAATGGTTCCATCACCGCTATTTGACTTCTAGCCATCCTACCATCACAGATGGGTCACGGAACAGGTTATTCCCTATAAAGTCAGATGGTGGAAACTCGACATCTGAAAAACTAAACAAAACAATATGCCAGTCTTGAAAAAAGGCTAAAGTCAGTTTACTTTCAAACTGCAGTTGTGCCTGCTGTTGATGGATGGGGCTGTCAGACCTAACACTTGGGACAACTGAAAAGAGTCGTGCCCTACTGATATCTCTCCTTGAGGCTGTGTGGCATACCAGCACATGGGGGCACTCCACATTATGCATAATTATAAAACGGGTTGCTGCAAATTGATATTGCTGTTACAAGCACAGTACATAAATACACTGGCCATGGTTTGAGGCATGCATTTCTGTAATTGCTGCATAACAACATGTGATAACTTTTTTTTCTTTTCTTTTTTTGCTTTTGTGCTGCAGCAAGGAGTGCAATTGAAGACAAATATTTATATAAAATTGGATGGCCTTGAGATTAATACAAGGAAATATTGGACGAGCTATGTACAAATATTGGACGAGTCGAAGACGAGTCCAATATTTTGCTTAGCGAGTCCAATATTTCCTTGTATTAACCGAAAATAGGACATTCAATATTATCATTATTATCCTACAGAGAATTCTAGCAAAGAATGTTTTAACTTAGGCCTATACCCTTTCTGTCTCCGAGTGCTGTATGGTCTCCATACTGTACTTGATCCTGACATGGGGTATGGTGCATGTACACTCTTCAGTGCAAGTTAATCCACTTCAGTCTTTGATAAAACAGTGATCTATGTATCCAAGGTAGCCGTCATGTTACTGTTAGACCGAGATCTAGCTAATTTAGACCAGAGTTAGATGTATTTGTATCCGAGATCTGAGAAACAATTCACGTCACATCTACCGTAGATCGTGAAAGATCGAATTAGGCTACTACCACAACTATGTAGTCCTGCTGTACTTACATCAGTAACTGTAATATGCATATCGCGCATGGAAATGCAAGCGGCGGCCGGCTACATGTATTTGTATATCGCGCGCGGGCGCTATCCCTCTAGCAGTAGTAGCGCTGAGCAGAGCTGATCAATCGTCGCCTGCATGCACAAAAAAAAAAAAAAATGAAACTTGTTTTCTTCAAGCCTAAATTTAATTTCCTCTTATGAAAATGATATTTTGAAAAATTGTATGAAAAACAATTTCAACTAATTGATATATGAAATTTGTTTGTATAGACACATCATTTTAGAAGAAACGGTATTTTAGTTGATTTATGATTGACCAATCACAGACGTTTTTACTTCATATTTCAGGTCATCTCGTATATATCTCAACCAATCACGGTGCAGTTTATAAAAACTTTGGGGAATCCCCCTCTTGCCGTCCAATATTTTAAATATTGGTCGCCTTGGCAAAAAATATTGGTCGAGTTCAACAAACTTTCTAAGTGGGTCGGAGGTTATGAGGTGCTTCCACAAAATAACATTTGTATTTGGGCTCTGGAAATCCTCTGTATGGATAATAATGAAAGATGTCTTGCTTGAATGAGGAGGGAATCACTATGTCAAATACACATTTGAATAATGTTCCAGAAGGCTTTACGCTAGGTTAGGAATTGACAAAATCTTTACCCTGACTCTGGGATGACGCTAATTCATTGAGGATTCTATTGCCTAACAGCTACAGGTATTTGAACATTCTTCCTTTTTATATATTTTTTTTTCAACAGATAAAAATTCTCAGCTTAGAAAGGGAAATATTTTTAGGCTCCCATCTTGTATCATTATCAAGTGAAATGTAGAGCCTAGATTCATGACAACATGCTATTGATCATTCACAATACCTGAATAAATGGGGACATTCGATAATCTGGTAATGCAACAGGTTGCTTTTGGCTACTGATCCACTTATTCGCATTTGATGTTACCAGCCCAGGACATTCTGATCTCATCTGAGAAATCAATTTCAACACACAGTATGAATGAATTGGCTGTAGGTGACTACATTGGTAGGAAAGGTTGCACAATCACACGTGCATAATTATTATTACGTTGAAACTCCTAAGACACTCTGCCCATACAGTCTGTTCTGGTGATATATGCCAGATAGACTTTAATTGCCTTTGTTTACAAAATGGCATCTATTTCTAGCCAAAACATATGCAAATCTGTCAAACTCCGCAAACAATCTGCAGAACCTCAACCAATTCATCTCTGACCTACTCTTAGTATAAGAGTTTGTGAGTTGACAGTTTACTAAATAAATGACTGGTAAATGAAATCTCTCAATACATGACCAGGGAACGAAAATAATATCTGTCATTCATCGCACAGACGCCTACATATCATTTGCCATTCTCTGTGTGGACATTGCCTGCATGGACAACAAAATTGTATTGATCATGGTTATCTTTACCACACAAATATTGGTCTGATTATTAGTTGTCATGACCCATGAATAGATACTCAGTACAATGTCTCAAAGGGCTTGATTACCAGGTATTTCTGTCCAAAAGTACTTGTGTTTAACAAATTCAATCACTCTCCCCATCCCTATTACAACATATCTGATTACTAGTATACACACACACATTTCTTTTTTCTTGATTTTAGTCTAATATGCCGCACGTGTGGATTAAGACCTGCACTTTCCAAACAATCACCCATGACGCATCAAAGTCAACATCTGCTATGGCCAACTGATCTGATATCATGGACCATCATCAGGCCGAGTTGTTGGTGTTTGCGCTCACCAAACAGGATTACCCATGCCTGGAGGAGGACTCATCAATATCAAACAACTGTATAACAGGATCACACTGCAGGGAGAGCCCACAGTCCCGTGTGGGGTTTGACAGATCTGATGCAAAATGGAAGAATCTTTAAACAGGCACTAGGCACCACAAATCATATCAGGGGGATGATGAAGACAAAGATGCTTGAGTTAATCTGTTGTTGGATCAGATTGGGCATTCTCATGCCATTATGTATCACACATGTTTAGTGTTCCCGGTGCTATGGGAGGATAAGGATGATGATGATGGTGATGGTGGAGATGATGGTGATGGTGGTGATGATGGTGATGATAGTGATGATGGTGATGATGATGATGATGGTGATAATGATGATGGTGATGATGGTGATGATGATGGTGATGATGGTGATAATGATGATAATGATGATGATGATGATGATGATGGTGTTGATGATGATGATGATGATGAGGGGGGGGGGGGGGGGCAGTTGGGTGGTGAGTGTGGAGCCGACAATGATTTCAGAACACATGACTGAGCTTTCTCATTTTCTCATGACAGGCAACGTTATTCTTCATACAAAATATATGGGGGAAATGAATAAAGAGCTTTGCCCCTGCTATCACTGTGATCAAACTGATGATAGACTATTTTCTCCAAAGAAAATAGATAAATCAAATAAGCTAAAATATTGTGACTTGTGATAGCTTCCATTTAAAAAGAATCTTATAAACATTGAGTAAAAATACTCTGCATTTTTGTTGGAATATCAAGGGAGAGTAGACTGTTTCAGAGAAGTGTGCATATGTTTCTAACAAAAATGTAAGAACTACATTTGGGACATCATATTTGATGCACTGTACTATCTTTTAATGCCTATTTGCAGATCTATTAAAGGACAAGGAAATTTTTAATTGCGCTGTAGTCCCCACGATGGTAAGGCTATAGTAGGGATGTCATAGCAACTGTAATGTAAATATTTTATTTTCTTATTTTTTTTCCCCTCTGGCTTATTTGAAGAAATATAAAAACAAGGAACTTGATTGATCACACAGACGGTTGCTATTTGAAGAAAGGAGAGTACTAATGACTGTTTTCTGAGAAAACAATGGTGCGTCATTGAACACGAGATATTTACATAACTGCTAGGTGTCTCTTGTCACCTTTATGTGCGATCGACCAATTAATTCCACATCAAATGGGCATTGAGTAACATACATAAACATTGTAAAGCAACTGGTGACATCACAATCCCCACCGAATGGGCAACGGGCAAAACTGTGACACGCTGATCTCTCCTGCGGTTCACACGCATCGATTTGGCACTTCCCAGACGACGGTGTGAGTGAACTTTCACTCAAATACATTTCAAATGACTCTACTCCGGTAGATCTTTCCAAAAATAGTGCAAACAAAAGATGATTCAAGTCATAATGGCGTTCACAAAAATGGACCGAGATTGTTGCTGAATTTAGATCATGACTGGGCCATCTGAAGCAAAGAAATTACTATCCAAGACGTCAGACGTAATGCCTGACCACCACGGCAGGTGTTAGGAATTTGTCAAGTACAAGCCCACATTGAGTGAGTTAATAATTAACCTCTAGATACAATACAGTGTTATACAACCTGCACTTATTTCCAATTCCATGCAAAATGCATCCCTGGTAATAAAAGGCTGTTAATCAATTTGCAGTGTTTATTGTCTTCTCTTCCTTTTTTTTTTTTTTTTTTTTTTTTTTTGGGGGGGGGGGGGGGGGGGGGGGTAGCATCAGAGAGGATAAGTCATAGAGCTAAATAATTTGTATACATGTATGCAGTTGTTGTTTTTTGCTGACCGAAAGAAACTCTCCTTATATCTCAAAATATCCATCATGACACATTTGTCTTTTCAGTTACTAATCTAGCATCAGAGCAAATGAGAATATATATATATATACTTTTGTGCTATCTAACATGCAATGCCTATATAATATATTATGTATGGATGGATGAATATATGGCTTAAGGCCATGGGGTTCATTACACCAGGGGGGCGTTTCATCAACGAGTTTGTCGGAGGTTTTCACCGACGAATTTGCTATCAGCCAATCAGACGCAAGGATTTCAGTAGCTTTTAACAGTTGTCAGTGTAAATCACTGACAAAAAGTTTCATGAAATGGTCCCTGTACTCATACCATGTCGAATTTATCCTCTCCCAGTGTACCATGAGCTAGCAGGCACTTTATCTGATGACTCAAGTGGGGCAGTAATAGCAAGTACAAACTAGATTAAATCTAGCAAGACTATTACAATCTGTCTCGAAATATTGAGTAAATATATAAATACAAAAGTGGCAAGCTCAGGCTCTTTATGTATTCATCAGCAGTAGGCCTTGATTCCACTGTGTTTGGTTTAGTGTGTTTGTGATTCTGAGAATTCCGAGAAATATGTTACAAACATCAGATATATTTGTATATTTGGAGACTTGTTATTTACAAGTGTCTTCACTTCCTGGTTGTCTCAAATTTCTTCATGGCCTCCATGTAAGCGCATGTCATGTTATGATTTACTCAAGTTACATTTACATGCATCTTTTACAATTATTTTATCTAAATGAATAAAATGAATGAAATTAATCAACTGAACTGAAGGGTATCAAGAAGAGGAGAGTTTATTTGTAGGAGATGCTAATCATATTCTGCTCCCTCCACCTTTCAAACAAAACAAAACAAAACAAAACAAAACAAAACAAATCAAAACAAAACCAAAAAATCTGTAAAAGAACTTGACATCATGAGTTTCTATTTGTGAAGCAGAGCTTAAAATTGGTTTTGATGCTTGGTGGGTAAGCAGGATATTAAAATGGTTTTATTTTCACCATCTCCTCCTGTTTTGAATGTAAATGGTAGCAAAGTAGAGGAAATTGATCAACGGCAGGAGGAGTCAACGATTTGCTGCTATCTTTGGCATTACTGATAGAAAGCGCACTTTCCAAAGCAACCCTTATTGGAAAGACAGTGGTTAAAGTCTATTCTACATATATCCCATATAAATGACAAATGAGCAAAACTTTTTTTTTTTGCTCATTTTTCATTTATATCAGATATGTATTTCTGGTAAGAGTCCCATTGTTTGAATTTATCATTCAAAAAGTTGCATCTCTTCTGTGATCCTTCACATTTATCCCCTAGTTAACCCGTTCCATACGGGAACCTGGCGGCCTGTGTATTAAGTCGATGGGGATTTCAGAATTCAGTACGGAACGAGTTAATTGCTATCCTTTGGGGTTTATGGAAGGTAAAAGTAAACTTCTGACCACACAGGCATCAAGAATGAAGGGGTTTCAGGGCAAACACTGTACAAGGGTTTTCTGTAGTTCAGTTGGTAAGAGCACTGGTCTAGCAACTAGAGGTCTCAGGTTGGAATCGCATGGGAATCCAATTTGTGGATGTGGTACAATGGGACTGACAGGTGTAGTGATACTTGGAGAATGCAATTAGGGTTTATTTTTTGTTGTTGCACTGTTTTCTTTATTTAAAAAAAGTCATATGGTGACTGTGACAGGCCAAGGAGCGAATAGGGGGTGGGGTGGGGGAGAGGGGGGGGGGACATCGCTGCAAGCAGGCAGCAGCCTCTTGTCAGCCAGATTTCTCTTCGGGGAGCCTAATTAGTGCTCGGCCGCCACCACACTGACTGACAGGTACACGCACTGGTGGCAGGGAATTAGCCAAACCTGCTGCAGAAAACAGCCATGGGGCATTGCATTCCCACCCTGTGCAAGTAACACAGCCTAGAGATGCTTGTTTGGCTGGTGCAACTGCAGGAATAAAGGCACTTATTCAATGAGTATTGAAAATACACGTAATGTGGTTTTTAAACACAGGAATTGCATGCTTGGTCAAAAAAGAAGAGCATTATGCTGCATGAAGGAGGAAGGGCAAATGAGAGTTGAAGAATGTATTTCTTTGCCAATACATATAACCCTCTAAAAAAAGGAAATTATTAAGGAAGTCTGGTAAAATACAGCAGATTTGTGCCCACAAAGGGTATATATCCTCATTCATATACTCGAGTATATTGTGCACACATAGGTCTCCTTCGACCTGATAAAGACCATGGATATGAATCCCAGTTGACTGTTCCACTGGATGAGTGCTGACTGTGGCTGAAGAGGCTGATGCGAATACCCTTCCCATATAATCTACCATTCCTACAGAGTCACAAGTATAGGTGCAAATTAGGATGGGTAGTGTTTCACCTCAAGGAATGCACATGACTTTGAAAACTTACCAAGAGATGTAACAACATGTTCATGTACACAAATGGCAATGGCACAGAAAGATACTAGTATCTAATCCAGGGATATCAGTGGGCAATCAGACAAATCTTGTTACAAGACAGGACGTAGACTTGCCCTGTTGCTACTACCAAAAACACCTGTCTCTCACTACTCTATCTAAAAAATAATATGTATCAACAGTCATGAAATCTATGACCAGTAGGCAATGGTATTCTTTCCAGAAAAAAAAAAAGACTAAAATTCACTGCAAAATTTGTAGTTGTAAATCATTAAAGACCTGCAAATATTCATATGATTTCTTTACTGACAACACCAGGGGAAAAAAAATGTGACATAGGACACAGATTTACCCTGCTGCAACTAACAAAACACCTGTCTCTCAGTACTATATCTAAAAAATAATTTGCACCAACAGCCATAAAATCTATTACCAGTAGGCAAAAAAAAAAAAAAAAGATAAAAGAAATTCACTGCAGAATTTGCTGTTGTACACTATGAAGAACTTGCAGTAATTCATATGATTTCTTTACTACATCAAGGGGAAAAAAAAAAGTGACATCTAGGAATAAGGGCGTGTTACCTAAGACTACGTGTCAGGCGCCTCCCACCTCTGCCTTCTCTCCTTCACCTCTGACTCGTCTTACCCATTTCGAACTCGACGTCGAGGAGGCGGAGGCCGTGGAAGCCGTCGGTGAAGGTGGGACATCGGTGCCAACGCCCTCGCTGGTCATGTGCGGCCTGCCGCCGTTGTCCAGTTGGCCCGGCGCCGGGGGCGGCCAGTACTCCTGGTCGGTGCCCACGGAGGCGTCGGTGCCCACGCCCACGGCGTGGTGACTGGGAGAGCTGCCCACGGAGCTGAACCCATTGGGGGCGGGGCCATCTCCAATTGCATCGGGGGCTCCTGGGTGTGTGTCCTGTGGGTGGGGGGAGGAATGATTTGCAGCCATCTTTTGATGACACCTTCTGTCATAATGTGCAATCAAGACTGTTTACTCTCTTTACATATTTCACTACATTTTTTTTCTCATGGGATGTCTCATTGTAAGTTCATCAGTGCACAACTGGAAAAGAAATATGCATAAAAATGGATATCTCTCCGAAATTCACAACTATTTTTGTTCTGATCTAAACGAACAGTGCAGTCGTTACAGTGAAAGTTAGAGAGATGCATTTCTCAAAGTTTCTTACGGTTTTGTCACAGGATTAAAGGAATCAAAGAATGGATGTTACTAGGAATATTGACCCTTGAACAAAAGAGAGCTAGTCTTAAATTGCCGACTGAGCTGGCAAAATCAGTAAGTTTTGGACTTGTCGGGAATATATGCTTGAAAAGTTAGGCTTAAGACTGCAAGTTGCTTCTTCTTTTTTTTACCAGTTTGGACATTTTGTTTTGGCAAGATGCAGTTATTTCAATGAAACTGGGGCACATCATCCATTCTCACTGTCCTAAGCGCAGCTGCGGAGGATATAAGATAATTGGGTCAAGAATTGGGTAGCACTTGTTTCACCACCTTTTACAAAAATGCTGTGGGCTACTGTTGTAAGACTGATTGTAAATAGAGCTGTCAGTCCTGCTGATTAGATTATGATAGCTACACAAGGTTAATTCAAATGTTTCCATGTTTCATGCCTACTATGGCATTCATTGTTACCAATTGCACTCTTACTCAAAAGTTGGTCTAACATGTTCTGTTGCTAGTCTAGAGTAGAAACCACTTTGTAGTGAAGTGCACTTTCACTTTTTGCTATACCCACACTATATCAAGATATCCCATGATACTTGCAATGGGGAGAACTTGTGTATAGACTATAAAGGTCTTCTAAAGTTGACGTAAGGTGATTGGCAAATTTATGCAAAGCCATGGATGATCATGTGCTACTTGGCTCAACCAGTAGTACGTACCCCTTGGGTTTGAATGGCCACTAATACAACATCATACCTTCTTTCCCGGTTTTGGAGCCACAGGTGGACCATGGGCGTCGTGGGCGTCGTGGTCGCCGGAGGTCGGAACCCCGCTCAGCTGGAACTGGCTCCCGGCGGACCGTGCCTGCACGGGTTGCACCTGACCGATGCCCACCGCGTTCTCCTTGAATTCCTTGACAAAGTCCTCCATATCCTTCACCTCCTTGTCCGAGAGGTTCTGGCACAGCTCCGGCGCCTGGTCGTGGGCCGGGAGCTGGATGTGCATCTGCTTGTTGCGGGACTCCGCCCCCTCGGTCCCCTCGATGGGCTGGGCCTCCTTGGGCAGCATCTCCATGTACCGGGTGGCCTGGGAGAGAGATCAGAGCAAGAGAAAGATGGAAGGGAAGGACAGATAATAAGACAGATGATAACGGACAATTTTTTTTTGGTTAAAATTCTGGTTTGATAAAGCTTGTAGATATTACCATATGGACGGCTCATTTCCTGAGGGGCATATAAAGCTGTCCATGTAGAGATGGAGTTAATGAAAGTTTGCTTTAATAAGAAGTGAAGATGAAGTGTATTTCAGTATGCGATATTCTTCTCAAGTGAAGGGAAAGGAAAACATTTTCACTGCACATTTCTTTACCTTCACAAAAGCTCTCTCTAAAATGCATCATAATCTATGTATGTCTGTCATGCATGTCTGTATTTTCAAGTAATCAGACACAACGTGTTGCCTTATTCTGCAAGGGATATCATCTTGCAAATTACCCTCTCCTGATGTGGTAAGGCATCACAAAACAGGAATTAATGGAATAACATGTATACCTTTCATTGTAAAAAAAAAATGGTAAAAGAAAATACACTAACATTACACATTTCTATGCTTGAAAAATCTGAGTATTGTAAAGTAAAATCATTTTCTGCTCACAGACTGACATACTGACAAAATAGGAGTCACAGCATGTACATATTGTATTCATGTTGTTCCTCTGACGTGATGGCGATGTAATCCGTCCCAGTAACGAGCATGGCACAGTCAGGGATGTATGTCATACACGACTATTCATCGAATATGGACTGCATATCATTCACTCAATTTTGCCAATGCAATTACATTAAGTGCACAAGATATAGAATAGATGCAATGATATCTACAGTATACTTGGAGTGCACATGAGTCCAGTCCACTTCTTGCCCATAATCAAATGAGTTAAGGCTATTTGCTGCACTCTCTGGTCGAAGCACAGTGCTCGCAATTTTCCGACAGACATATCTATTTCAGATTTGCAAACATGAGACAGATCTCCTTGCCATCAATTCTTCTTCCTACCAGTAAAGGCGTCTAAAAGAGTCAGCTGAGATTTACCAGTGTTTCAAGTTTGGGTCACAAAGGGGAAGGTTAGCTGTGCAAAAACAAGAAGATGAAAACACATATGAAAAAAGAAATGTCGTATATGCTCCCCTCCCTCCCCCCCCCCCCAAAAAAAAGCTAACTAACTGATTTTGCATAGCCAGCCATATTTAAGACAGTTCTCATCTTGATTTTCATATATGTCCAGTTTGCACAAATGGAAGTAATAAGTCATGACATGACTGTACTTTTTGCTTTACATTTATTTTCAAATTATTATCATGATTGATATCATTTCAGTTACACTTTGATATTATTTCAGTTACACTTTGTAATCATCCCACCCCCAAGCAATGAGCATGACGTGAGTTGTAGACACAGACACTGAATTCACATGAGTGAACAGGTCAGGGAACTGTCTCCGCATTGTGTTTGTACACTAATCTCCTTGTGCACACAGCATTCATACAGGTGTGTTAATTCGCCCCAGTATTCAAATGCATGCCAAACACTGTGGTTTGTCTGGACCCTCACAGTAGGCCCTATCATAGCCAAAGTTCAAGGCAACGGGAGTGTCTGCTCCCTTCGCTGCAGCGAGACATTCAGCCGTGTTTACTGCGTAGCCGGCGGCGCACACTGCATACACAGCGCCGCACCGGTCGTGCCAAATATTTCAAATCTACCCAGATTTCTCTGTGCAGTACAAACATGAATAATAAATCAGCAACTTTGATTGCTAGACTAAATATAGAATGGTTGACTCTCAACAAAGAAGCATGCGCCATTTAAAGGCTGCCTACTGGATTTTGCACACTTCTTGTTTCTTCAATATCTGAAGAACGGCTAACAAAATTGTGGAGTATATGTATATGCCGAGTTTTTGTATCATTCTGCCCACATCAGATAAGAGATGGCAAAATGAAAACTTATTTATGGGAGAGGAAAGGGCTGTTCGTGGCAACCTGCCAGATTCTTTCTTTTGCTTTTGTTTTTTTCTTTCTCAAATCTTCAGCTGAACGCAAAATTTAAGCAGAGGAATATTTGTCACTGGTTTTGGGCATCTTCATGATTCATTTTACAAGGGAACAAACACTATAGCCATAAAGGAGGATGCGTGTTATAGAATCTAAGGACAGGTAATCATTCAATACCCACATCCACTGTAAGTTTCTGGATCAGAATGAGATGGAAATCTAACATACTTGATATATAAAAATCTGAATCAATAGCCTCTTTGCGACACTACTTTGGTGATAGGTCATGGCAATTTCTAATTCAGTTTGGAAACCACAACAAGGAGCTGATGTTCATTACATCATGAACATCACATCATGAACATTAGCATTTCTTTTCAGATCACGGGCATAAAAAAAAACTAACAGTTCAAAGATTTTGATTCTGTCGTAATATCTGCAAACAACTGAAAGAGACATAAGTGTAAAAAGTCCTGATCATGCCCTGAGAGTGTGGTACTGATGAAAACAAACCTTGAAACCCAAAGGAAAAGAAGAAATTGATTGCACATGAGATGGAAATGGGGAGAAGAACATGTAACAAATGTAAAGAGAGGAGGAGGAGGAGGAGAAGAAGGAGGAGGAGGAGGAGGACGAGCAGGACGAGGAGGAGGAGGAAGAGGAGGAGGAGGTGGAGAAGAAGAAGAAGAAGAAGAAGAAGAAGAAGAAGAAGAAGAAGAAGAAGAAGCCGCCTTTAGGCGAGACTATGAGAGGTCAAGAGGTCAAACCTGAAGTGGGCGATTTACTGTTCTTCAGCTTCTAGGTGTGTGGCAAAAGCAAATCTGGCTCTACATTATTAGGAAGAAGGAGCTCTACATTAATCGCATACTCTGGAAGTCCATTAAGAGAAAAGCCAATGTCAAGAAGATAAAAGTGAAGTATGGTGAAAAAAAAAAAAAAAACATGATAACAAACTTAGCCTGAGACCCGGCATCTGATTAATTTCACCTTTTATCAAAAAGTAGAAAACAATAAAAGTAGAAACTCGACATGACATGGTGACAGGGGCCATAGAAATATGAGCTTCATCATTATGGTATGAAAATTCATCACTCCAATGACTGGCCCAGCTTATAGCAGAATTTGGATTTGGATTTGAAATGATGAACATCTACAAGCAACATCCAAACAGATTGACATTTCCTTGAAATCTACCTTATTTATTTATCTATTTTTGGGAGCACAGTTACAAGGCCAGTTTTAATATAGAGATGGTATCTGATTGGGACTTTTTTTCGGCATCACATTTTTAGGTTAAGTCCCAAATAATATACAAACCTGTATACAATTTCCTCAAACTTGACTACAGATCACACCACTGATACAGAGCACTGCCAATTACTGGTATTTTACGTTTTTGATACTCTAGTTTCCTCTGGTAATCTGGTCAGTGATGTGCCCCTTTAAATATGACACAAATACATAAATAGTGAATGCCAAAACAACAATCTGGAATGCTACATGTACATTTCAGTATTATCAAAGACCATACACACAGACAAATATGTACAATCTAAAGATAGAAGTGCTCATTGCCTTTCATACGGAGGCATATCATGGTTAACAGTATGATCATGCTTAAGAGAACCTCTCTTTAATAGCGCACCCAATGCCATTACTAAAATTGCTTCCATCTTATCTATGAATCATACACCTCTCACATTCATTTTGATGATTTAATGATAGATGTTTCAAATCACTGTTGATTCTAAAATGAAAGGTGGAGAACCACACAGCTCTACGATGTATTCTCTCGTCAAACAGTGGACTAAAAATCTCCACCGGGATTTGTTTCTTAATGCTGAGGCAACCCACATTAAATGCATGTTCTCTTTACAACTGAGAAATTTCACTAGTCTGTGTTTTGTTCCGGAACAAAATAATATGGCAATAGTCTAGTATATATTTCAATCTAATATCCCTGACTGATATGAAACATTAATGAAAATGGATGACTCTTTCACGCCAGTGTGACTGGCTCCGGCCTTAATATCGCTGCAGTGCGACAGAAATATTGTCGATATCCTGCTTGATTCAATGCATCGCTAATGTTAACCTGACATTTTTCCAATATTCCTGGCTGTACCTTCATATCATGTGCTGCTGGATGTCGGATCTCTCTCTAAGTCTAAATGGGACAAATAGACCTTGAAACAAATTACGACAGATAAGTACCCTCGCAGTTGCAGAGGGAGTTACGCCATTCACCCTAATGACAACTACCGAAGGCCAATCATACCATGGCATTAGGTGAGATTGTCATTTGATATGGCTTAATGCTGTCTGGGGGCTGACATGTAGGATTCCATAAAAACATGTCGAAACACTCGGTCGAACATCTACATCGAGGCACACGCATGCAGCTTTTGCAACGCTCGTTCATAAGAGTAGTTAAACCTAACCCTTGCCTACAATTTACGCTGCATGAAGCAACTAACTGCTCACTATCATTTAACTGTCTATCCTTTAAATAAAAAATGAATTAATATTGATTAGAATACACAAATTTGCCATATACCAAACATTTGCAATCCATTGATGTCCAAATGATGCCAACATCTCACACTCCTGTCCAGATTAATCACTAGTCCAGGAAAGTGTAATCTAACAAAGCAAAACAAGATGACACAATAAAGTTTTAAAAAAACACACAACAACAACAGAAATAAAACCATAAAAAACACCACAAATACTGGAATTTCATTTATAGGTCAAAGTTCAAAAAATATATAAGAACAAAAAAAGGGTGGAGATAGAATCACTCTAGGCCTGGAAATGACTTTGTAAACAATTCTGATAATGCCCACGGCACCACTGCTGTACAAGCAAAGACACTTAAACAAAAACAAGAGGTAAAAAAAGAAAGGCGGAGGAAGAGATCATGAGAGAAAAGCTTCTAGCTTAATGGAAGATTTTTCCCATCTATGATAGATGGGGAGATATCCGAAGCACTGAGTGCGAGACAAACAAAAAAAGGGGGAAAAAAAAAATAGAAGAAGACCAGCGTGGAAATTGCATCAGGCAGATTCTCTCAGGAACGATGAGGACTGTCGTCCCTCGTCGGGCTAAACAGTATTGTATATATTTTCGGACGGCCGTTTACCTCTCGCGGGATAAACAACGAGAGAGTTTGACAAAGCGAAAACACAGGAGGAGTGGAAGGGAAGGGAGAGTTAATGTTGAGGATGACCCCCCTCTAGTTTTAATAGCTGGGACATTAATGTCTGTCCTCCCATATCGGAGGATGATGTATATTTGCGTAGCCATGGATGGAGAAGGGTTCTGGCCAAGTACAAGTGATGAGGATGATAAAGATGTTAGTAGGTGGCCCTTTAATGGATGCATGAGTTAACCATTCAATTAACAGAGTGCAGCATTTCTCATTCTGTTTGGAAATGTCTGCATTTTTTTTCCTTTGGGTGGGGGGGGGGGTTAAGACTAGTAATCATAATCATCATGCACGTTTGCTTTATACATCGGCTGATTGCATCTCATTAGATCTTGATCGTGAGGGATGTGCCATTTAAACATGAGCAGAATTCAAATTCACCAAGTTGTTTTCCTGTAGGCAAACCATCTAGGGCATATATTGACATTATGCGCTGAAACCCAGTTTGTTGCGCTAAAGCTTCCCTTACGCTGATTTTGTCCGTCTGTCTTTCTGTCTCTCTGTTTTTCTTCTCTCAAACAAGAAGGATGCAGCCTACATGTGAATGCCTAGATGTCATCAGCAAGAGTCTCAAATCGCAGACTCTTCCAAACATCCCCTCGGATAGTGTTTCGGTCTCGGGAGCGAAGTCGGAAAACAGCAGCCCCATCTGCAGGCGGCAAAATGCAGGCCGGCTGCAGAGCGCAGATAAACACAATTTTGTCGAGAGACACTTTACTCGTCCATTCCCATCTCCTGAATTTATGCGAACTGAATGATGGTCGGGTGGATGAGAATTCCAACACTGTGCATTTTAAGGTACACCTCTACATTCCACTGGAATTTCTGTACAAGTTAAACATAAAGAGTTACGAGATGAAGACGAACATAATTATGCTCGATGACTGTGCCATCCACCCTGAGAAGCTTACATCAGCTCCTCTTCCCTCAACTCCCTCGCTTGCCCCTCCCTCACTCTTCCATCACTTCACCATCCCTCTGCCCTCCCTTCCAAAACTCTCCCCTAACCCTCCATCAGTCTTAAGGTAAAAGATGAAGATTAACCAAAACAACATGAGATGACTACCCATGCTTGTACACGTACCGAGAGTGCTTAATTTGAATACTGAGTTACAAACATGACTGCAATTAAAATTTGAATTTTATCGTTCGTTCACATGAATGAGGAAGGCTTCATGGATTCTGCAGTTTTGAATCTCAGAGCAAGGAGGGGAGGTTTGGCTTCTTTACAAGTTCCCAACAATCACTCTCGAGCCATCTTTCTGCAGGAGTTATTGGAAAGTCATCATAATCTCCACCCCCCAAAAAACATGATTGGAGTTCAATTACATTCTCATGGTCGTTTTGTTGCTTAATTCTGGTGAAATGTGATTGGAAAACACCTCCAGACCGACCGTCATTTGAAACAGGATTGCAATTACATTTCAAATCACCCTCCACGATTCCAGTCTGCATTCACATCGCAAGAATGCTAAATTTGAAACACGAATTTACTGACGCTTCATTACAATCGTGTTTCAAATTATAGGCAATCTCGGTAGGTGAGTAAGCTAGCTACTTTTGTATGTCATCCACTCTGAGATTGTGAGAAGCTTAGGGTGCGTTTATGCTTCCATTTTGGGGGCCAAAATCAGGCTTTTGAAACGTGATTAGTGCAAAACGCTGTTGTATTCATGCTCATTTCGATAGAAACGCTGATTCAAAACGCCGATCCAAAACGCACAAAAAGGTGTGTTTATGATCGACGTTTCTGACTAATCCTGTTTGACGGGGAAGCAGAAACGCAACTCACATCACAAACGCATTTAAATGACATCATCTCCATCGTCTTTCTGGTTCACCTGAAAATGAGCGCGCCAGGCCAGCCGACCTTTCGATAACTCTACGTGCTGCGTGCAACACAATTTACAGGTGCTGATCCTTCGAGCTCCCTGTTGGTACATTACTGTACATGGTGACAGACATAACTATGAATTAATGCATGAAGAGCTCACTATTATCATACATTCCGACTTTGTCAACAATTTGTCAATGAAATAGAAACTCGTATTTCCCATCACTGTCTACAGTTCATGTTAGTAAAGCAATTTAAATTATATTAGACATGCTACGGAACATGAACAATGCACACACTCAGGCCAGAACTTAAAAAAAAAAACGCACACCCCAATTTGACCTGTCTCTGCTGAGGTCAGCGAAGCAATCGCAAACGCTCTTTCCAAGGCTCGAAGAAAGTGAGCATAAACAGTGCTCCCGTGAACAGCGTTTTGAATCAGCGTTTAGAATCAGTGTTTCAAAATGCTGATTCTGCCTTAGCAAATTGAGCATAAACACACCCTTAGGTAATACACGACACATCCTCTCCCCTACCCCTCCATCCCCCCCCCCCCCACATTAAGAAACACTACAAACGAACAAGCAACACTCCTGCCCTGAAATTTGAAGGCCACTGATCAATCAATGAGTCCCATCACTCGTTTCAATTGAACCCAGGGACCTACAACTTATGTGGCCACGGTTGGTGATTTGTTTAACAATAACGAGTCAAGGCCACTAATGAGGAACCTCTCTTGTGGTAGACGCATTGTATTGATCTTATACAAGGTGGTAATGAGATGGAACCAAACAAACTCATAAAGCTTCACATCACATACATGTGTATAGGTAATTCACACTAAGAAAATAAATGCTCTTCAGTATTTTAATGACACATTATGACATGTCAGTACGTTATATAAAATAACTCAAGCATACAACATGTATCATCTCCTCTAGCACTAAATATAATTTCTCTCATAAAATTCATATATTTTTGTCTGCTGATCCCCTACATATTAATACACAGTCTTGCAGATTAGTCAGAGAGAGAGAAGAGAGAGAAGGCTATTTGTGTAACGTATAAATAGGGTACTAGTAGTGTATAATAGCATAGAATTGGCACAAGGGCTCTAATCATTACATGGAATACAATATACTTCTTGCCAACTTGAAGATGCATGCTAGTCTTCATCAAGGGTTTAATGGGTAGCATGTAATTTGAGCATGGCTCTATCAAAAAGAAAATACCATGATTATCAGTATGTGGAACATTGTAATGTTTTGGGGAAAAAAGACAATTTGAAACTAAAAGCATTGTGAAATGTCACAGTTCATGTTGGTGAGTAATGGTATCATTTTGAAATCAATAGGCCTACATGCCAGGATCAGACCTCAGGCTTGGCTCTTAATCAAACTGGGCTGGTGTATCAGCACAGACAAAATATGTTGTTGGCAATTGTGACAGCCCCTGTAGCACATGAGTAGCCATTTTCATGACTTGCGAGCAGTGTCTAACCGTGCTATGACTTCAAGCTCATCAAACATGTACATGTCATGCTATTTACCTTGAACGCTCTTCTGGCAAACATCATAAGCACACAATGTGTGACACACAAAATATATATGCATGCGACAGGTAGCCCACGCATCATTCCACATCCAGAAACAGCAGTGTCAACGGTAGGCAGTTACTGCTCTACTAGCACACACACAGAGCTCGATAAACCATTTATCCTTCCTTTTGGTCCCAGTCTGAGTATCTTTAGTGCTAGCTAAAGAGGGGATCATTTTCTCTGCCATGAATATTCTGTGTTCTTTTTATTACTTTTCAAAGTAGACCCGCTATCATTTTTTTCCTTTAGTAGGAAAGAGATATGGAGGGGAGGGGATCTGATGTAGATTTTTGCAAACATTGGCTTCTTTTAATCTTGAGACATTCATTTTTCATTTATGATTTTTTAGAAAATTATCTCCATGCTAAGAATTCATAACCAACTTGTGTATCAACACAAACTTGTGTATCAAAACAGAGTACGTTCTTGAAGTTTGCAGATAATGCTGAACTCTAGCTAAAAGTCAAATGTCAGACAAGATTTGGAAGCTGTCAGATACTAGACACTTCTGGCAAAGGAGAACCATCCACTTTTATCAATACATCGATCTCCCGGCAATCATAACTTGAAGTCTCAAGTATCTCTCGCTGTGAATGATGTCTTCATGCTGTCACCATACCATAAATCACTGAGTCAAAGTTTATAACAGCAATGCTCTTCAACCAACATCCATTCCACTGTATTAGCTCAGATGATATTGCATCTTCATGTCGGTATAGAGACCAGTACCATTAACTAGTTACTATACACGTATGAATCTCATTACATGTGGCTTGTATCTGCACAGGAAAGACAAATTCTCTGCTAGTTTACGATTATTGCAAAATTACTGTATACACTATATATTAAATGAGTCTAACTTCTTGCGATTCAGAACTTTTTGACAATTTAGCAAGTGGTTAAATTCATGATTGTGTAGTTCAGCACGTCTACACTAATCGGAGAAATGTACGCACGAATGTCACATTCATGTTGGGATCAGAGTTAAAATTTTTGCATGTTTTGAAATTCGCAAATGGTACCCGACTTGTGAAACTTACAAAAATAAAAACCTCACGAAATTTTTGGCATATACAGTACTGAAAGCCTAAAGCAGCACAAAGTGTTCTGGCTTCCCTTGAGTTGTTGAAATTATTGCTAATTGTGTTAATAGCATATTATTTGAAATTGTTGGGTATAAACGAAAGACAATAACAACAAAACAAACGAGAACAACAATAAAGTTGACAGTTACGACAACAGCAACAGGAAATAACTTTGCATCCATACCGTCTCCACGCTAGTCCCCTGGGGCACCCACTCGAAGGTGATCTGGGAGTCACTGGCCGTGTCGCTGGCTGCGTCGCTTGCCGCGTCACTGGCGGCATCACCCACACTCCCGTCATTGCCCTGGTGGCTGCCCCCGCTGCCGTTCACGGACCCGCTGCCGTTCACGGGCCTGCTGCCGACAGCATTGAAGTTGGTCTTCCGCAGTCCCGCCTTGGAGGGGACTGGTGGCGGCTTCTCCGGACCATTTAGGAACTTGTTGCGACTGATGGTCATGCGGTTGATCTTGTAGCGGACATCGTGCTCCGTGTCGAAGAGGCGGCCAATCTTGCGGACATGCTCCCGGTCCTGGCCCTGTATCCTGTGGTCCTCTGGCCCGCATTTGCAAATCTTACAGATTTTCCTGGTTAAAGCGAGATACAGGCGACTCTTTTATATCGTAATTTCATTATGGCTGCACAAACAGAGTGCATAAACATGTGTAGATGACAATTTTGGGACATGAAACTGTAGAAATTAAAACCATCCACTCTCCGCATCAATACAAGAATTGAGCCCACTTTGTTTGGAATTAGAAATATCTTAACAACCAAATGACATAGAAATTGTCCCTTTAGATGAGACGCATTAGGCGATAATGATTTAATGCCAGAGTAATTACCACTCATCCAATAACTTTAGAGCTGTGCAATCATTTGAGAATTTATGAGGGAGGGACTTATGCAATTTTGAAAATTTATTGACAATGCAACATACTTCAGACCACTGCTAAATCATTTTGATGATAACCCATCTTAAACATACCCCCATATTGGTTGTGATTGATTGTACAAAAAGCTGTAAATTTCTGCCTGTATCAAGAACAGACCTAGATATAACACTGAGCAAATAAACCTCCAGCAGTGTAAAACAAGGCAATCGCCGAATTGTGTCTCGCCCATTCGCGTACAAGGAATTAATATTTTTTATAACTCCCACAAGTTAATTGACCTGCTTATGACCTCTGACCTTGTGGTGACCTTCAACACCCTAAGGGACATTCACCATCCAAGTTTGGTCACAAACGGACAAAGGGATCAAAAGTAATGAGCCATAATCAAAACGCGCCATAAAAACTTAACATTGGGCCCTAAAAATTTGTTGACCCCTTTCTGTGACCTTTGACCTTGTGATGACCTTTAACTTCCCAGGGGACATCTACCGTCCAAGTTTGGTCACAAACAGACATAGGGATCAAAAGTTATGAGCCACAATCAAAACGTGCCCTAAAAACATAACATTGGGCCCTAAAAGTTTGTTGACCCCTGTCTGTGACCTTTGACCTTGTGACGACCTTCATCTCCCCAAGGGACATCTTCCATCCAAGTCTGGTCACAAACGGACAAAGGGATCAAAAGTTAT
This sequence comes from Diadema antillarum, assembly GCF_040938485.1. NCBI lineage: Eukaryota > Metazoa > Echinodermata > Echinoidea > Diadematoida > Diadematidae > Diadema > Diadema antillarum. The sequence goes on from NW_027271332.1 coordinate 563,685, forward strand.
GAGCCATAAACGAAATGCGCCCTAAAAACTTAACATTGGGCCCTAAAAGTTCGTTGACCCCTGTCTGTAACCTTTGACCTTGTGGTTACCTTCAACTTCCCAAGAGACATCTACCATCACCCAAGTTTGATTGCCATTGTAGCAACATGTGCTGAGTTACGTGTGATAAGAGTCTTGCAAGTAAACTTTAACGTATGACCTCAAATGACCTTTGACCTTATCATGTGACCTCTTACGGCACTATAACATGAAGGTACCCCCAGTGCATCCATCACCCAAGTTTGATTGCCATTGTAGCAACATGTGTCGAGTTACATGTGATAAGAGAGTCTTGCAAGTAAACTTTAACGTTTGACCTCAAATGACCTTTGACCTTATCCTGTGACCTCCAACGGCACCATAACATGAAGGTACCCCCAGTGCATCTATGACCCAAGTTAGGTTGTAATCCAAGCAACTTATGTGAAGTTATTTGTCAAAAGAGAGTCTTGCAGGTAAACTTTAACATAGAAAAGAGAGTCTTGCACATACTCTTTAATATATGACCTCAAATGACCTTTGACATCATCACATGACCTCTGACAACACCATAACATGAAGATACCCCTAGTGCTTCTATCACCCAAGTGTGGCTGCCATTGCTGTAACAGATGCCAAGTTATGCATCATAAGAGAGTCTTGCAGGTAAACTTTAACATTTGTGACGGACGACGGACGACGGACGGACGACGGACGACGGACGGACGACGGACGGACTACGGACGGACGACGGACGGACGACGGACGGACGCCATTTGGATCCCTTAGTCTCGCCTTCACCTCCGGTGGGCGAGACAAAAATGAATACTTTTACATCATGTTCTTTAAATTCTTTCATGAATCTATTAATCATCATGCGTCTGTAATTCTACTTGGAGTCATAGAAACATACTGCAAGGAGATCGGACATCTAGCACAGTCATAGAACATTATATATCACATGCATTCAATAATTGTTGTATCATGTCATAACCTACATATCATATCCTATCATATCACATGGCATCTAATTGTAACATATCATATCATTATTATCATACATGGATGTTTATCACATATCATATTCTGTCATATATCATATACCCATGCTAAATGTCACATTGTATCACATCATATATCATATGATATGATATGATATGATATGATATATGATATGATATGATATGATATGATATGATGATATGATATGATATGATATCATATCATATGATATCATATCATATCATATCATATCATATCATATCATATCATATCATATCATACCATATCATATCATATCATATCATATCATATCATATCATATCATATTAAATATCATGTGTATCTCACAATATCACAGTTTGTACATCATACTACACCGTATCTTACCATACCACACCATTCCATGCCACACCATATCATACCATACCACAGCACACCACACCACACCACACCACACACCACACCACACCACACCACACCACACCACACCACACCACACCACACACCACACCACACACCACACCACACCACACCACACCATATCAAATCATATCATTTCAAATAAATACCTCCAGTAGTGAAGCTCCAGTCCAGTGCAGGCATCCCCACACTTCAAACATGGCGCTCCCGCTCCAATCTCATGACCCAAGATCACCTGTAGTAGGAAGTAAAAGAGTGATGAAACAATGGGATTAATGATGTGTTTAAGGGTCTTTTATCCCTTTTGGAAACATCACAAAATTTGCATTGTTGAACAACAATGTCCCCCAACATTGTGTATGAAATGTTACAGTAATACACTTTAGAGGTTTTGTTTGTTTGTTTGATTATTTGTTTTTTTAAACAAAAACTAGAAATATCACTTAAGGTGATTAATACCCCCGCCCCGTAACGACAGTCTTACCCAAGGAATGATCTTTCCTTGATCTTCTGCCATTTAAATGCCGTTACCATGGCAACGCAGCTTCCGACACGTCCGAAAAATATGTCTTGCACATCTTCCCACCAAGACTATTGTGTGTGCCACATTTCATAAGCTTTTGTCAAAAACTGAGGAAGTAGTTCAATCCACAAGATCTTTCCTTGATCTTCCACCATTAATATGCCGTTACCATGGCAACGCAGCTTCCGACACGTCCAAAAAATATGTCTTGCACATCTTCCCACCAAGACCAATGTGTGTGCCACATTTCATGAGCTTCAGTCGAATACAGAGGAAGTAGTTCAATCCGCAAGATCTTTCCTTGATCTTCTGCCATTTATATGCCGTTACCATGGCAACGCAGCTTCCGACACGTCCGAAAAATATGTCTTCCACATCTTCCCACCAAGATCAAGGTGTGTGCCACATTTCATAAGCTTTGGTCAAAAAACTGAGGAAGTAGTTAAATCCGCAAGATCTTTCCTTGATCTTCTGCCATTAATATGCCGTTACCATGGCAACGTACTTTCGGGTACTGTCAAAAAATGCGTCTTGCACATCTACAACCAAAGGCACACATCTGTACCAAGTTTCATGGAAATTGGGCAAAAACTGAGGAAGTAGTTTGCAACACAAAATTTTCCATCATTTTGGCTCATAATATGTGAGCTGTTACCATGGCAACATACTTTTTGTCACTGTCAAGAAATGTGTCATGCTGACCTATATCCTAAGACAAACATTCAATATGAATTCCATGAGAATTGGAAGAACTCTGATGAAGCAGTTTTGCCATGAAGCATTTTGCCCTATATTTTACCAATAACATGCCGTACCATGGCAACGCACTTTTTGCCACTGCGGAAATATGTGTCTTGCACATTAACATATTCAGACGAACATCTGTACCTAATTTCATAAAAATTGATCAAAAACTGTGGGAGGAGTTCGCGACGCAAGATTTGTACCCATTTTTGCCCATAATATGCCGTTACCATGGCAACGTACTTTTGGGTACTGTCAAAAAATACGTCTTGCACATCTACAACCCAAGGCACACATCTGTGCCAAGTTTTATGGGAATCGGTTGAAAACTGAGGAAGTAGTTCGCGACGGAAGATTTGCAACGCACCGACCGCCCGACCGCCCGACCGCCCGACCGTCCGCTGATTCCTATATACCCCCTTCAAACTTCGTTTGGCGGGGGTATAATGAAAAACTACATTGTAACTCCATGTAACTTGAGAATACGCTCCCCTTGTGTACCAGGAATAACAGCTGGATTTTTTTCTTTACAAATCAGTTTAGTATTTATTTCCTCTCCGTCAAAAAGAAGTCAGTTTTATCGTTCTAAGGGAAGATCTGAATTAAAGGTACCTACCTCTACAATATACCAGTTTACGAAAGGAATCTAATTTGCAGGGATCCAACAGGGACACACAAACTTCACAGATGGGAGTATGTACCATTGTATTTGTTCACTGACAAAAAGGATTGATGACAAAATGTTTGGGAATGGGGTTACTTAAATGATTACTGAATTCTTCATGAGTAATTATTAAGTCAACATATGGGCTGAACTTTGTCATGAGTGTCACCCAAGGGGAAAAACACACAAAGGAAGGATCACAGCTAAGATGTTTAATTCACATTCATTGGTTCACAATTATCAGGTTAACAAAGATAGTACAAGGTCAAGGGGGGGGGCTGTCTTGTTTCGAATGGATACTTTGGTAACAGACTTGACTTGGCTTGTTGAGTCTCTTGTGATAGAGATGTATTATGTTATGACAGTCCACTGAATGGAGAGAACTTTACTTTGAAACCTTCCGATTAGCTCAATTTTCAAAATTCTAAGTCTGATTAATGCTCCTTTTTTTATTTGCTGTTTTGTATGCTTAAGTGAGTTTATACTTTCCTGATACCCATATATATAGATCTCAAACAACATTGTAATATCAATTTGAGACAAAAATGTACTATATTGTATCTTTCCATGATGTACAATCTTGCAACCATTCAGGAACTGATTCCAGGTGATGCAATCGCAAATCAATTCCAACATCTTTGTTTCACTGGTTACATGATAAAGATGCTGGGATAACAACCCACTTTCTCATCTAAATGGGTTCTCTTCTGGCAAACTGTGCTCAAATTACACCATCATGCATTTTCATCTGTGTGCACAAGCTCATATTTTTGAGAGAATCACAACAGTTCACGTGGAGAGAACTCGGTCTGGCTTTTACAAACGGGAGGAATCAAGATGCCACAAGATGCAGTGACTTGATTTCATTGGAGGCTTCCGGACATGTGGAAGGTGTGATGTTGCTCGCTCAGTGACTTGGCACTGGTGCAGGGGAGGTGGCAAGACATTGACACCCAATCTGTCTCAAAGCAGACCAGCCTCTCTTCGGAATACGTTTGAGACAACATCAGGGTAGAATTGCAAAAACATTTTACGCCCCCCTCGTGAGCATCAGACGGGGAGAGGGAAGAGGAGAGAGAGAGAGGGAGAGAGAGAGAGAGAGAGAGAGGAAGGAGAGAGAAAATGAGAGACAGATGGACAGACAACCATCAGGCAGAATGATAAAGAAAGAGATGGAGAAAGAAAGAGATCAAGATAGAGTGAGCGAAAAATGAAGTGTGAGGGGTTTGAAGAAGAGATGGGGATGATAGAAACAGATAGATTGACATTGCAGAGACTAAGAAAGACACAGAGAAAAGATGGCAAAGAGAGAAAGGAAACTGATATGCCAATGATAGAGACAGCAAAAAGTAGAATATGTGACGGAAAAGGTGTATAAGTGAGTTCGAAAGAGGAGTATGTTCTTCAGAGACACAGACATATACAGAGAGAGAGAGAGAGTGAAATATATGGATAGAGAGACAGGGAGAGTGAAAAGGAGGGAAAGAGAGCAAAACATAAAGAGATAGAAAAGAAAGACTTATATATGAAGCAGGGAGAAGGAAGAAGGGGTTACAGGAGGGGGCAGGGGTGGAGACAGGGGGGTGTGGAGGTGGACCAGGGGAGGAATTCGAGACTCGCTGCTTCACCAAGAGGTAAAGAAAGCAGAGGATGGAAATGAAATATGATGTAAATAAAATGCTGCACAGGTATGCTGGCAGGGGAAGTATGTACTTGAGTGCAAGAGAATATTTTAAAGGAGGGCATACATCATTCAAATGTGACCTAATTCTCATTTATACCTTACTCTTTTCACATATTGTTTGTTTTTGACAGCGTCATGGCTACAATATACAACTGCCTGCCTTCGACAGATGCTGAAACGAGTACAACAAAATATGTGGTGCATTGTCATATTACCAGTAAAAAGCTGGAGATCATAAAAAGGAAGAAAAAAATGCGGTAAAGCTGACTTTGGCAATACAACCATTACAGTTTTCTAACTTATAATTCTTTTAAAAATATTTTCCTTGCAATAACATAGGGCAAATTATGTCTCAATTTTAAGCTTATCATCTAATGAATTCATATCTTCCTAAACCCCCCCAAAAAAAGATAAAAATTGAGCATTCAATGGCTTTCGCTATGATTTATTACTTATGTTACTCAGTTGTTGTTGTTTTATTATCATCATTTTGGGGTTTTCTTGCCACTACCTGCAGTAAAGAAGGAAATATAAAAATGACATGTTTATCTATCATTTTTTTTCTCTCTACCTGAAGCCCATAGGGGTGTATGTTTCTCCAAGGCTCATAAGAAGTAAAAGCAATCATTTAAGTAAAAGCTAATAAGTGAACTGCAGTTTGCGACAATTATGAACATCTGCTTTTTCCAGCTCCAACACTCCTCAAACCAATTTGCACGTATGCGTCAACTGAAAGCAGCACGACAATTTGACTCTCGATATCGCCGTGTGCCACATACCGTGGTACTCTATCTCCGCATTGTAGGCCCGCACTCGGATGCTGCTGCGCAGATCGAGAGCCTCCACGTGGCAAATAGCTTATCGCCCTGGAGTGATGGAGGGTGACATGTTTGTGATTTGATGAGTTTGGCAGCCGCTCCGCGCAAGAGCAAGCACACAGGGGGAAGAGGGGAAAAGAAAAAAAAAAGAAGCCAAGATTACTCCAGACACTGTGCTGTAAGTGATGCATCATACTAAAACAATGAACTCGGTCGCAGAGAGGGAGGGAAAGGAGGAGAATGGGAACACTCACTCACACTGACAGTTACATGTTAATGAAATTAATAATGCCTTCATAGAGTGGGTGGGTACATGCACAGAATTGCCTGTCAAGATATCGATGGAGCATTACAAAGCAGAAGAGTGAGAACGAGATGGGTGGGGGTGGGGTTGGGGAGAGGGAGGGGAGAGGGGAGAGGGTGGGGAGTGGGTGTATTGGGGATGGAGAACTAGGCGGAAATGCAATGATTTTGACTAATTTGATAATGGCCAAGTGACATGCTTGGACCCCTGAGATCACTGACAGATTGGACAAGATTGCAGGAAAACAAATTGAATTATGGGAGACATGGAGTTTCTGCAATCTTCGAAGATTAGTTTAACCTCCCAATCACCATAGCTACATTGCATACAAATCCATTTAAATTTACTACTGTACCCTGCTGGTAGGGGAAGTTGTAAAAGGACTTTTTACAATGTCTTAATGTCTACAGCACTAAAATTAAAATATATTGCTTATTTACAGCTATAAAGATATTGTTGCTAGAGCAACATGCATGCTGTAGGCCTATACTGTAAACACAGTACTTTCGCGGCATGACATTTTTGTGAGTTGCCCCTAACATTCAACGCATTTAGTGTATACATACAAGAATTCTTTAGTGCATTCAATTTTGTGAATCTTGGCTCTCGTGAAATTCATGAAATTAAATTCCACCTGAACATTCCTCGTTTTTACAGTAATGTGTTAATGTCAAAGAAGCGAGTGTAGTATGTAGTATCAAAGTGATGGCTGTTCGTCATTCACTTTCTCAGAAATCTGAAATATTTTTATTTCTATCAATGTCATGTTCTTTTATAAAGATCAATCAGAAGAGTTGAAAACTTCTGTGGTTTCTCATCCCCTCCCTCCCCCTCCCAACAAAAAGTTGGAATAGCACCTTTAAACCTGTATACAGGTCTTGCTATCAGCCTTGCCTCCAAGAGGCACACATAACATACTTGCCTAATGACTCATGGTACCAATCATACTCACCAGTCAGTGTGTATGTGTGTGTGCACGTGTGTGACAGCCCACTTTATACATGAGGGGAGATTCCCTAAACAGAGGGGCACTTAAGGGTGTCTCTAATTTACTGGCTCACAAAGTAGAAAGGGATAGAGCCCTAATTTATCCAGCAAACAAAATCGCAAATTGGCGAACACATTCTCAAATGACCTTTATTAGAAGAGGAAGTAGAGACCTAGATGACACAAAGAGATTGCATTTGCATTACATACTTGCACTCAATTGCAAGTTCAAGAGTCAGCTTCCTTGTTTAGACCATATTTAGATTTAGAGGACACAACGACACTTCATACTATTCTCAGAGCTTCTCAGTCAGCTCTTGACTAAGGGTGACTAACATGAGCAAAGAAAAGCCATAATTTTACTTTCATAGCCCATTATATGGCATCTCCTCGTCAAATGGAGTCGGTCGTCAGATGGTTCTGTTGATTGAATCGCTTTTCACTCATTGCCCATCACTGGACATTCAAAATCATGACTAGCGTAGGCCTGCTAAAAAATAGAATTGCCCGTCAGCAGTAAATGTGCACCTTAGTGTACGCTCATTTGTAACAGTCGTCTCTATAGTCGAGCACGATTCTTTCTGTTGAATGTGCGATGCATTACGAGGATTGTGAGCCAAGCGTTACTACATACAGTTGAGATGTGCATACAAATGAACATTGTATAGTGCTCGGGATCCAGCTGAGCAAACTTTGTATCAGGGTTTGGGCAGTCAGTAACTTACATTAAATCATGTGTTGTTACCCAAAGCTTTGCATAGATTCAAACTCCTGTGTCCTACTACATTGTAAGTGCAGACAAGCAAAGAAATAGAGCATGCACATAACATTAACAAACCTGGCAACCATTAAGAAAGGGCATGTTGACTGAGCAGTCAGATGTAAGCAACTATGGACTGCGACATGAGACAATCTGGAGAAGCTACCTGCACATTTCATTAGTGTGCGGCCAGATCAGGGAGAAAAATATTTTAAAGGCATTATTTACCATTTGAAGAGAAGTGGGACTACTTGAATGTGTTTTGTCATTTTAAGCGATGTGTAGGCCAAAAAAAGGGCATAAAAACTGGCCGGTGTAATCATGGCATCATGTGCACTATTTCACTCCCTTGCTTTGTGCCTGAAATGATACATTTTCCAAAAGGCACATTCTACAAATGACTTTAGTCAAGCTTTACAATACTGTAAAACATGATATATTCGCGGCACAAAATTTTCGCGAATTGGAGCCGACGGCCTTTTTTGTGGCATGAAATTTTCGCAAATTGCTACTGGCGTTCAATGCATATAATTATAGTGTAGACAAGAAATTTCGCGAGTCTTGGCGCTCGCGAAATTCGTTAAATTAAAATGCGCGCGAACATTCCTCGTTTTACAGTAATATGTGCTGCCTGGTGCTTGTCTAACACCAAATAACGCCAACTGCAAAAGTGTAAATGGATATCAGATGTCTTCACTCAAATAAGTGAATTACCATACATATCAAGACTACTTTTATGTAAGTAGCATAACATTTTGGCCGTGAAACCCCCACAGCAGCACTGCAAAAGCTACAGACGTCATCAGAATGCACATACTATAACGAAGACAAAATCTGGTGAAATTTTAATGCGAATTGGCAGCGCACTGCAGATAGGGCTGTACACTGGTACACCCATCTCTTCCCCTGGCATCCATCAGCGAGCATCAAACATTCATGGGACGAACACTACAAATAATATGATCCATTCTCTGTATGCAAAGCACGAGAGACACTTGAGATCTCAAGAGCAAGAGAGAAACAGACAAACAGACAGACAGACAGACAGACAGAGAGGGGAAGACTAATTAGGGAGTTTCTCCCAGAGGCAGGGATGTGACACCCAACAACCACTTGCGCAAGCTGGAAACGCATCCATGACTCTTTAACCGCGTGCGTTTGGTAATGACTTCAAATTGCTCGCGGAGGCGGTTAAGGAGAGACTCCATCTCCCATCTTTGAGACGGAAGAGGAGTGAGTGAGGAAAACGTGCATGGAGGGCTTGGGATCGCCCCAAGAGATGAGAGTAACGAGCTAATGCTAATATTGATGGTTACAAAACAAGCCATCACTCTGTTGGTAAAGAGGAGAGGTCTCATCTTCAGCCAGCCGATGAGTAACTTAGCAACAAGGAACTCTGTAAATTGACAATTGAATCCTCATCACTTTCATTTTGCTTGCATTAACTGCCGGTCATAAAACCTGACAATCCGTTTTTGTATGCATCTGTGTATATCATATCTAAACATCAATTTCTCTGTCTACACTCTGTTTACAATTCCAAAATGATGGTGAAGTAACGGATGATTAATGATAACTCTATGAAGCTCAGCTCATGTAGGAAATGCACAATTTCCTGTAATAGTATATCAAAAAGACGATCAAAGCAATAAGCATGACCTACTGTAACTTAAATCTAGATGTAGTCCCACAGGGCTATTAAAGATGCCCATATACAGTGTAAGTACTGAGGGGTAAAAATGAGGCCCAACTCCTGCTCATCCATTTCATGTGTGTCCAAATAGCAGTAGTTTATAATACAAATTTGTATTCAGAAGTAATACAGTGCCCAGCATGCTGTCTAAATCTGTGTATGGTTGTAAATACTTTTTAAGATTGTTCAAATCTCTTGACTTCTCGGATCTCCGGTGCAATCGACCACTTCTCTACCAGAGCAATTGGATGCATGCAGCTTGCATGGATGATTCAGCTGAAGAGAATTGTTACCAGTCTCTGGACAAGAGAGTTATGGGAGGTCAAGAGCAAGCATACAACTCCCTCTCTCCTTGTACCCTGTTCAAGTGCTGTAGGGTAACAAGACCATCGCCTTAAAGGGATGGTAACGTTTTGGTTGAGATGGGGCTTCAGGTTTCCAACTGTTTTTTGTGAGATAATGACAAACCTCTTGTCATATGAAAGAGCATACAATCCTTAGAGGAATTCAGAGTTTATTTGATGAAAATTGGTTTTGGAAATGGCTGAGATAGCCAAAAACAGAGGTCCCGATAAAAGGTGGGACCCACCTTTTATTAGGACCACTTTATTTCAGTTTGTTTTTTTGATACTTCAGCCATTTCACAACCAAACTTCAGGAAATAAACTTTGAATTCCTCTTGGGTTTGTATTATTATAATTATTCTGCAAGAAGTTAAAATCTGAATCTCGCATCTCGAGCAAACCTATACTATCCCTTTAACACATCGCAATCTGATTTTCAAGGTAGTCATGACCTCAATGTAGTCAATGCCTTCACCATGTGCATTAATATACCACAGGCGCCCCAAACACAATGTAATATCGCCATTGTCTCACTTTTGTCATAAAATGTTTACATTTTGCAGCTCTCCATGAATTTAGGTCTCTACAGAAGAAATACAGCAACGGGACACTCAATCACCTTTGTGTGAAGTCTGAATATTGGCACTGCGAGCCGCAGTGTCCCCAGGAGGCTAGACGCGGCAAGCTCCAATTCCCGCAGATTGTCACGGTACATTTAAGGGTGAGCGGACAAGCATACAGATGCCCCTTAAGTGGTCAACTTCTTCGCTGATTTGGAAGGTGGGGGATGGGGGAGGGGAGGGGGCGGATGTGTTCTATTCTGTTCGAACTTATAACCCGACTGCAGAATTGAAGTGAAATGCCGCTTCTCATTCCAATCAACAAAAGACAACAGATGGAATGGGAAAAATTCTCAAAAACCGTTTATAAAATCAGCATTTTTAAACAAAATTTCTAGGTTTCTTTTAATACACAGTGATACAGTGACACTTTGCTTTCTTTATTGTACTGCAAACCAGTAACACTACCCATACCGTTTCACTATGCAGGAACCTTCTTGCAAATAGGCACATGTTTCTTAACTGTTTAATTGCATACAGTGGACAGAATGAATAGTTAGATACAACTGCAGTCATTTGCAACTGAAGTATGGGGAAAGGAAGCAGCTTACCAGTCACTTCACCTCTTTGAAAACCAATATCACTGACATTTAAGTTTCCATCTTGTATCTCACTTGAGGATACAGCATTGCATCTAGTTGAAATGTTGAGATAGAGGTATTGAGAGTTGCAAGGGCACTAACATTGATCAAGCATCCTAAGATCTATTGAATTGGACTGCAGGTAATTAATTATAGATCTCACACACTGCCAGTCTCAGCAATACTTTACAAATGATGAAAGCACATTGTATGGGTTGTCAGGAAAAAAAAAAGTACCAGCACTTGAACACAATGCACACATGTATCATGTCCACCAAGAATTTCGGGGACATGATTGTTAATACAAGCATGAGATGAGTTTTCAAAACTTCCTGTTCTATCACTCTTCACTTTAATGGGGCATGACTATATATATTCAAAACGAGTGGTCATCATGCAACTTAAATATATTCTATTAGTTGAGAAACCAAGCTTCTCTAGGACATGGTCAAGCTGCTACAGTGTGCACACTAAATGTTCCCTTTCCTCCACGTTCTTTTATGAGATGCCATCAAGGATGTAATAAATGAATATTGTACTGTTTACAAACCACACATTTTGCAAGCACAATATTTTTTAAAAAGAAAAGGGATTTGCACGACAATTTCGCAGGTGGTTGTATGTTGGGATCTAGAACCACAATGGCAGACTGAGAAAGAAGTATCTAGAGAGAAATTGCAATTTTCAATTGCACCTTGCACCTTGGACAATTTCAATTGCACCTTGGACAGATGTACACTGTACGATTGCTTTGTGTTACAGGAGACAATACTTGTACATGCTAAAGTCGTTAATTCTAAAAATATCAGTTGACGCACGAAACTTCCAGAAATAAAAAATGTTGTAAAATATACCATGTCTACAGCAGCTGCCATATAACCCCCCCCCCCAAAAAAAAAAGAATATAAAAAAAAAATGGGAAATCTCTACAAATATCAGTTGATGAACAAAACTTCTAGAAATTAAAAAATAAAAAATAAAATATACTATGTCTAGAGCAGCTGCAATAAAAAACAAACAAACAAACAAACAAAACGAACATACAAAAAAAAAATCTCTCTCCAGATTCCACACGGGTTACACTTGGAATACCAACGAGTGTTGGCCGATTAACAATTCAGAAGCTGCATGTAGTTTCCTCTTAAATTACTGGTAGTGATTTCAGGGGTATAAACAAAATATGAGTTACAATAACATGATATTCACGGTCTAATTATCTGTTGCTGACAAGGCAAATCTGTAGTGCAACCCACGTAAATCATCTTGTCTATGTTCCACTGACAACTTTGGTTCTTTTTCATATCATTATGTGTGAAGGTCTACCTACAGTACTGCTTAATCAAGAAGATTTAGTACAAATAGTGAATTTATCTCTACAGATATTGAGACTTCTCCTATCCAAAGATGTCCTCTTGAATAAACAGTAACAGAAACATCAAAAAAGCAAAATTAATTCTTTCAGTGCCATCGCAAACTAGTGTATAATGCAAAAGGTGAAATGGTCCCACATGGCAAGGAAACAGATTGCCACAGAAGATGTTGTCCCTTGTGTCTGACTGAAGTAGGAATATGAATAATGTATGAAGCCTAGAGAGACTGTCATTGCTCTGTAGGGATGGCAGAGGAGACAGACATTGGTATCTAGACAAAAAACACACAACACAGCTTGAGCACTCTACACACCCAGTGCGTGACGAACATAAGTTTTTTGAAGGAATCAATAGAGAATGTCATTATGCATGTTTGCCTAACCCTACCCTTCCCCGCAGCATAATTGCACCAATTCTATGGAAACTATGCAGTCATGTTGCCATCTCAGATAGTCTGATTGTTGAGGGTTAAACTTAATGGGTTGTTACATTCAACATTGTACATTTCACATTTTAAAATGGTTGAAGACATATAAAAAATGCAACACAAAAAATAAAAATGAAAAATAAGACATTATTTGTGAACAACATAATACTCTGCAAAAAAATTTCCAGCTGTAGTTGTTTTTTTGTGTGTGATAACAACAGTGAAAAAAAAGGAAGACCACAAGAGCTTCAGAATTATCCCTTTATGCCCATGACACTTATCAAGAAAATGTAAAAACAGAGCATTTTGATGGTTGAGTTTTCCATTAACACTATACAACAAATATATCACAAAAATCTGAAGTTCCACCTCTGCTATTCACAAGTGCAAAATATTGGGCATCCCTTGCTTGCTACACTGTACTAAAGCTATGGCACAACCACAGCCTTGAGGGCTAGCTAGCTGCACGTTCCAGGAGTGGCAGCAGGCAGGATTCCAAATATCGAGTGGAAGCCACATCTGACAAAATTCATAACTTTTCTGCGGCAAGTGTTCTCACTGCAAATTGTTACAGCAAATTTCATGCGAAGGGTATAAAACTTGAATCTGAATCTGCCATATTTCTGCTAATGTTTTGGGTGTTTGTGCATGTGTGTGTGTGGGTGTGTGTGTGTGTGTGGGGGGGGGGGTTGCACTATTCTAGCATTTTAGTAGCAACTTTCACTGAAATGCTAAAGATACTTCTCCAGTAATATGAATGGTCTTCTCTTGGCAAAAGCGCATAAACTATGATGTGTTCTAATTTCATGGCATTTGTATTTTCAGAAATTTTGTGAGCTGACTGGTATTTGCAAGATTAACAACTCATAAAAGATATCACCCTCTTTAACACAAATGGATTTTACATCATATACAGAGTGGGATATTGCCAGTGGTTCTCTTCAAAAGTGATACCGGTAGCATTTCTTCCTCATTCCAAAGATGTGATTATCATGAGTGAATCTGATGACCACTTGCAAAATTGTTTTTCAAGTTGCAATATGTGAATCATGATACTCAGAAAATGGTACATGCACATGTATGCATATGATACAGTGTGAACATTTGTAACAACAGTAGCGCCATTTTTACAGCACGAGAGCAAGGAGGGCACCCTCAATTGTCTGGTCTGCTGCTCGCAAGTATCGATTCCACTTGGTATGTCTTATCTCAAGTTTCATGGACCTCGTGAGGAGAAATCCACCATGCTATGACTTCATAAACGTCCCTGGATAAAATTGATACACTTGTTCCAAGGCCAACGAGTGACTTGATATTATGTATTTATGTAAAGGGGCCATTTGAACGAATTCACTTGATATCAAATCAAAACTTAAAATAGATCAACTCCGAAATTTTGATTCCTTCTTCAAAATTAAGTGAGAGCTCTGCAATGCAAATTCCAAAAATGAATACCTGCACATACTGTCTTTAATTAGAATCAATGGCATAAAGCTACTTTATCATGATACCATCATCATGCAGTTCAGGCAGAGATGAATGAGTCCATTTTTATAACGCAGTGTACAAATGCTCATGTAAATGCAAGTACAGGTAGTATTAAGACCATATATATTCAAACATTCTGTTCACTTAATTTTCTATTTAAATATCAAGAACATTTTGTCAAATAATTACCATCTTTTCAGTATTTTCTGTCATATACCACAATTCATCACATCCACATGGCATTATATGATGTACGACTGAAATAAACAAAAACATCGCAAATACAGACTGAGAAATGATAACGCAATTCAAAAAAATCTAGACAATCTCTGGGACACCAGTCCTTTTCATGATGCAAACATACAAAAACATACAAATGTAGTTACAGCTATGCTGAATACACATGTGGCATATAGCCCACTATGAATGACTCTGTTAAATGCAAATCTTTGATGTACACCTAGAACATAAAGGGGGATGTTGAACCTATGTGTGGACATTACACCTGAACACATGCCATTTTTCAACTAGCGTTTCTTCTCCTGCTTATATACATTGTTGAGTGTACAGTTCAGAAACAAAAAGCCATAAGTCTCTGCAGGTCCACTGGAAATATTGGTCCCATTTTTTCTTCATCATGCTACCTCATCAAAAGGACTCAAACAGAGTCAATACTAGGAAATAAGTGTTTGGAGACCTTTCAGAATTATACATCATGCTTGACGACTCTCTCTTTCTTTCAAATAACAACAAAATGGCTGACAGGTACTGGGTGTGCACTGGCTAGATTAAACGCAGATGAATTGCTTGGCAGATTCCAAATGAGGAAAAATCCCAGACAACACCCCACCCTCCCAGAAGAAAAGAAAGAAAAGAAGAATCCTTTCAAATGAGCACCTGATGGCCAAATGACAATGGCAGGCGCAAGCAAGTCCACAGACCAGGAAACAAATCTAGCCCCGAATCTAAGCTGCCACAAAAGCGAGAGCAGAAAATGCCTTCGATTTCACCATCAAAACTTGACTGCAGGCCAAAGGGGCAAATGCATTATTTGGAGTACACCCTTGAGCGTGAGAATTTTTCACCGCATATGTTCAAAATTCTTCATTTGAAAAATATGAAGGTCCTTTTTTCTTCTTCTTTTTTTAAGGGGGGGGGGGTAAAAAGCTTTGAGTTGTTTTGTCTGATATGTTGTGAAGAGAAAGGGAATGATGATGAAATACTTGTTATAATCAGTTGGAAGTACAGGGACCAGAGAGAAATGACTTACTTTTCCCTACACTGCAAGAGATGAATATGATTCTGGAAATGATTTATGTATTTGGCAGAAGAAGGTGTTCCACACCAAAGACAGTGAACAGATGCATTCCTAATGGATGCTATATCTCCAAACAAACGTAATCAAACCCTTGATTCCTAAGTCAAAACTCCAACCAAGTTTCGTAAAAGAGCCATGCAGGGTACTCTTGTGAATGTACAGGAGTGGTCGTCTCTCGTAAAAGCAATATGGGGTCTCCGGTATTAATTGGATTCTTGCATGTGAGGATTCACCTCTTGAAGGTATATCACATCATGTGATTCATGGCCTCTGTCCATCACCATAACATAAAACCTATCACAAGGGCAACTAAATGACAGTTGAATGCATGTGCCAAGTCAAAAAAAAAAGAAGAAAAAAAAAGAAGAAGAGTTTTCATTCACCAAAACAAGTTGGCAGTATAATCTCCAACTTGGCACAAAGTTGGAATCCCGCAATACCCAAAAATGAATCTGAGATGATACACACATCATCAGAGCAAGCAAAGGAAAAGTCACTTCTCTGAGTACAACCTAAGCAGACATCCTACAAAGCAAACAAAATAAAACAAACAAAACAAAACAGACAAACCTAAACTTACATCTTCCTTCTTGTTGTACTTTAGAAAGAAAATGCTGAAAGCGGCCAGCACAACCATCCACAAAACAGGATCTGCCGTTGCCCCTATGATGTATTCCATGTCTTGCCCAGAATGTCACGAGGCAAGACTACATGTATAATCACATGGACTAAGTCGTCGCTGATCACCAAACTGATCCTTTCGAACTGAAATTAGTCCTGCATGAAGTGATAAGTCAGCCAACTTTCTTTAAGCTGCGCTCAAAAGCTGCGCTCAAAAACTGCACTTCATTGCCGAATGCACAAACACTGTAACAATTCTGTTTAATATCGAGAGGAGCTCAGACGACACCCACTGTTTTTTGCCGGAACAGCCCGCGACATTGGGTTGTCAAAGAAAACACAATAGCATTGTTTATATGGCCTATCCTCTGATGAAAAAACATGATAGCGCCCCGCAGATGTGGCTGCACTAAACGCTAAAGTTACAGGATGTTATGAGGTATATGGAGCATGCAATGCAATCATTACAGTCAGAAGAAGATGTTGAATGCCAATCACCTCCCACTCATTTCCCTACACGCTATGTTCCGACCCTCAAAAATACCCAAATACATGTATGTCACATGCTACAAGTGTGTACATTTCTATGGAGAATAAAAATAAAACATATATTACCATGGAAACAATCCTGTCTGATAGTTATGCTTCTGATACAAACAAGATGAGTATGGAATGACTTTTTTTTTAAATTCCATTCCATACTGTGTGAAAAGCACTACAAAAAGCTGGGGATTTTACTCTGCATTAAAAGAGTGCTTTGAATTGCCAGAAATTTTGCTGCAGTCCACAAAATGCGCTTCCTCTGGTTTCTTCATATCATATGATGATTTGAAGCATATAGTGGACATTTTCACCCAATGCAATTGATCAATATACATTCATCTTGTCACTATAGTAAGTATGCATATCAAATATTGCAATTAACCTCCAAAATATTGGGGGGGGGGGGGGGTTGGGAAAAAAAAATCTATTGAAAACTACTTATTCAATAGTAGTGAGCCAGAGGAGTAAATGGAGTCAAAAGAGGCCTGAGCTTTCGAACCTTGCAGAATCGTCACAGGTAAAATGACTATTTTGCCTCTGTCAAAGATTCTGCTAGGAACGAAAGCGCAGTTCCCTTCTGACTGCAAAACATATTTTGTAATACCAAGATTTTCCCTTACCAAGATTTTCCCTCCCCAAGCCTTTAGTTTTCAGTCCTGGTAATTACATTGCAAGGAATTTCAGAATCTGCCCATTGAAATGTCTATACCCTTTGAAATCTGTGGACTTTTAAAGGCAGGAAACATGAAAGAAAAAAGTTTTTAATTACAATTATACCACAAACAACAAAATATGGAAAAGGATAGTATGTGAGGAACAGACAGAGGAGAGGAACATATGTAGTACCATGGTCATCTAGGTATGCTTATTACATGAAGAGTTTTATTGCAAAATGAGCTAAGTGCCATTTTTTAATATTTCAAAGTCCATCATCAGATAGAGAAAAAAACACTTTTCCAGTAACACCTCACTTTTAAAATAACACGGAATATTCTGGAAGTTATGATTAAAAATATCCTGTATTTTTTATCATTTTTTGTTTTGTTTTTTAGCAGCTTTAATGACAAATATCTCAACTTAAAGGGGTGGCTAGTAACTGATCAGTGGGAATCAGTGGGAATGCTGGGGGATGATTGTTCCAATTCTTGTGGGATTCATTTAAGAGTACATTATATATCTATTGTTGTGTGAAAATTATTTGCTTCCGAATGGCCTCATATTCAAGTAATGTGCAGTTTAATGTTTCCAGGTTAGCATGCTTGTAACAGTGACGGGGCGATCGTTAACGGTAAACTGCACATTACTTGAATATGAGACCATTTAGAAGCAAATAATTTTCACACAACAATAGATATATAATGTATTCTTAAATGAATCCCACAAGGATTGGAACAATCATCCCCCTGCATTCCCACTGATCAGTTACTAGCCATCCCCTTTATCAAAAATGGAGTAAGCTCGTTTTGCGATAAAACTCTTCACATATATGTCCACATAAAATGACCAATGGCAAGGTAGAGACAGGGACTAGAATGAATGAGGGAGAATGTGCCAATATGCATGCATGCTGGCAAACTGGGATTGCCTTTCTGTGGTTTCATCTTTACATTCTTGTAGTGCGATTTCTCTTCATTTGCCTACAGGCACAGTTGCCAGGAGGGGACACGTGATGGGAGCTACAGTAGGCACCGCCATAAAAATCAGTCGGTGATGATTAGATAACGGCATGCCTGACTAAACAAACGAATAGATGCAAATTGAATTGTACATCGCGAAACTCTCCCTCTCAGTCGCTTCCTCGCCCTCTAGTAATCTCACAACTATAGTCACACTGCAGGCAACTGAATCATGTATTTTGGGGAGAGACCTCTTGGTCTTTTCAATCGTTGGTTCTTGTTTTGTTTTGCTTTGTTTTGTTTTTAAGTGCAGGAATGCTTGACTGCCACAAAGCAAGAGCAGGAGTCTGTAAAGTAGTGATCACTGCTACCCCCCCCCCAAAAAAAAAAACTAAAAAAAACAAACTTGAACACTGTCAAGTTTGATTGGAACATGTACATTTGTAAGAATGCTTCCTGCTTCACAAAGCTTATTATCAAAGCAAAATATCAGGACCAAAGGTAGCTCACAGCAACAGGTGAATACTTACTTCATTGCTGAACATATGAAATGGTGAGTACCTTTCTGTCCTCCCTCCACAACAACAGAAGAACCACTCGAAAACCTCCCCCATGGCCGCGGCTCGGGTCCAAAACTTGTATCTATCGTAAAATCAAGGCTTCCTATATCAAGGCCAGAGCCGAATCCTCATAAACACGAAGGAATACCTCTCTGGAGCCAGGTCCAAGAATGATGGCAATCGCGACAGTGAATGAGAGGTTTACAAGATTCACAGATACTTGCAACGGTGTACGCCTCGGAACTATCTTTGTTTTACTGCCTAATTGCATGAGAGCTGGCTCACCATTGCACATCCAATGCAGAGAGTTCACTCGATAAGTACATGCAAGTCTATCACTCGTGCTTAAACGTGAAAAGCGATACCCCAATAACAGGTTATGAGCCTACCAGCAGGTGGGAATAAGGAAACTTTTAGAGCGCTCCATTGGAGAAAAAAAGGTACCGCAAAGAAGATAATGAGGCTTCTCTTAAAGATATACCAGTATATACATATGGTCTCATTCAAAAACCAACATGGACAGAGGGCTAGTCAACCAAAAGCTCAATAAACTCTGTGATTATCGGTCATCTTTTGAATAAACTGTTGAGAATGATGCCACAAGTGTAATATTCTTATGACATAGGCCTACCTTGTTCCGACACTCCTTATCAATATCCTGTGCCTCTATCATATTGCTATACCCCATAGTGTCAATACATGCCATATCTGGTTCCTGTATGCAGTGGATTAAGCTGTTGGACTTTCAGGCTGCAACTATTTTGTCTGTATATGCCTCAAGAATCATTCAGAATGACATCCATATCTCACAGGTAAAGTCATTCCTCTAAATTTCATACAGGCAGTAGCCTGGAAGTTCGATGGGTCTATGTCTGATATTACCATAATATGCAGAGGATTCTATTTTATCCACATTGAGAAAAGTTGCCACACTTGTCAAAAACAGAGCCTATAACTATCCTTTAACTTTTATGCAACTCTACACGACATCTACTTTTTGATTAATATATTTGTACCAGCAACTTGGTGCTCTCACGTTTGTGGGAGGACATTGGTTGGGGTGGGGAAGAGTTAGAGCTGATAGATGGGGACATCCTATATCCTCAACATCCTCACATTTGGATTAATGACTTCAATGGTTCATACATTAGTACCAAAACTTTGTACAAACTGTTACATTTGAGATGTCAAAAGCTACCCCAAACTATCTTTCAAATGCTAGGCAACTCTACGCTACATCCAGCTGCTTTTGAATGATTATCATACCAGCAACTTTTCTGCTCCCAAGTTTGTTGGAGGAGAATATGGGGTGGGGTGGGGTGGAAGTGGAGTTGATAGATGGGATATCCTACTCTCCTCAACATCCACATGTTTGGATTGATGACTTCAATGCCGCACACATTGGCACCAAAACTTTTTATACAAACTTTCACATTCAACTTCCTGCTCGAACAAAACAATTCATGTCCTTTCTTTAAACTTACCATAATGTTTTGATAATTCTTTACAGGAAGCATAGGGACTTAGCAGCTCCTAGACAATGCCAATAAATTTACACAGTCATCATAAGTTATGGGATGTAGGGATGGGGCTAGTATATTGGCTACACATATACATGTCATTCATTTTTATCACTGTATTTTATAGAGAATGCATAAATAAGTCTTTGATTCTTTGCTCATTCGAGTCACGGTTCAAATTGCTCGAGTCACGGTTCAAATTGCTCGACTCATACGTCAGCAATGTTGACAATCTGCAGAAGGTATATAAACAACAGAAAAGTAACACTATAACATATATATACAAGTTCCTCTAATGCAAATAATATACCTCAAATATCATTACTGACAAAACATGCTACATGTAACTTGCTAATCTATTTAAGTTTATTCTTTGTATGGTGAATTTGCTTTTTAATTACCAACTGTAACATTACAGACTACTGCAGTCATTTCATCCAGAGATGATGGCATATGAATTTAACCAAAACTTTTAAAATCTGGAACATTTGAACTGAAGGTCCAATTTTTGTAGAAAATATTTCTGTATCTACTGATTTCATATACATCTGGGGGTAAATTCCCTCAAAGTTTGCCTGTGTATTTGTGTGTGTGTGTGTGTGGTGTGTGTGTGTGTACACAATGCACATACACAAAGTGCACATGATGTGTGGGCAAAGATGATCATAGTAGATTACAGGGCTGAGGATCGGCGCGAGGAGCGGGGTGGGGTTCACACCAAGCATTAGGCCATCCATTGATGCTATTGTCACCACCACATACACACCTATGAATCATCCTCTCTCGGAGCAATTCAAGTGTTTTCAATCTTCTCACAGAGGTGTGCAATGCACTTTCACTCCACTTCCATCACGCGCTAGAATTGGACGTCATATTACATTACCTGCCTGGGGATAAAAAAGACATAGCTAGAAGAAGATAGAAATAGAGAGACAGTCATGAGGAGGCTAATTTCGGGCAGCAGTATCATCTTTCCGCAGGATATGGAAAAATGTGACTGAATGGTTTCCAGCCTCTCGTCGAAAGAATCATCATAAATCAACCAACCATTTGTCAACCAATGCATACTGAGGAAGATGAAATGACTTCTAACCCCAGGAGGATTCAAAAGGAAAAAAAATATATATATATATATATTGAATGAAATTACGGAAAAAAGCCAGCAAATGATAAACTTTTTATTAAAAAATAGAGGTTTAACAGTTTGAACATTATGAGTCATTTAACACGGCCTCCTGTTGGAACCTTAAATCTGCAAAGTATGAAAAGAGCTGCAACGTACAAATGCAGGTTGGAAACTGGAATCAAAGAAGACCAGAATATGAGAGTCATTACGAAATGAGTACATGGTATGCTTTAATACATCCTTGATTAGCCTTGATATCCCCGAGCAAGAAAAATGTCCTACTACTGGTATTCTACATTATACAAAGTTTAAAAAATTGAACCACTCTGAAACACACTGAGGTTTTTGTTTTGTTTGGATGTCACTAATGAGTTTTCATGCACATGCCATATAGACATCTCACCCCTCCCTCCCCCCCCCCCCACACACACACACATATGAGACATAAAACATTAATTTACACAGACAGAGAGGGAGAAAAAAAAAGAGAGACAGACAGACACACAGACACACACACACTCCCAAGACAGCCCTAATTTGACCTTGGAGCATAATTGGGCATGTACAGCCATGTCAAAGCAAAAGTTTGGATCTGGAAACCATGACTGCAAACAATGACAAAGGTACTTTTGTTTTATTTACAAAGGAATAAGTACATCATCATGTATGCATGCAAAAAAAAAGAAAGAAAGAAATTGACAGAAATTTGTGTTAACACTGCAAATCTCATACCAACATAAGTATGCAAACAAATCTTCAAACAAAGAAATCAATAAATTCACAAATTCCAAAAGATACTTTTGGAAGTGAACATTGATAAAGTTGCTACATATCAATGATAAAATTTATATATTGCCAATAAATCATTGAAATAATTGCGAGGAGATGACATTGTCTCATTGAATTTACATAAGTATATGTGATTCTTACTGACATCATTGTGTATTGAAATCACGAATTGTCCTATTTTTCGTCTTGAATGTTATGACACTTTTGCTGGTTGCCCTGGTTGATTTTTTTCTCTATTATATGTCAAATTACACAAGAAGTAACATTTCCCTTCAAAGTATACCTATAAAGTCCTGGTTATGGTTTTCATTAATTTTAAAAAAAAAAGCTTGCATCATATCATAATCCAAAATACCTGGGAATATGCATGGTCAATCATCCACATCCACACAAATGAAGAAAAAGATATGTCTAGACATTTCTATTCTTGTTGCTCTGATTCAGCATCCCACAACGTACTGGGACTTTAAAACTAAGAGGCGCAGGCATCTTGCGTGCATTGCCTCAAATGAGGTGATTACCGTCAAGAGCAAAGAGCTGGCTGCTCAACCGACGACATTTCTACTGTCTCCGAGGCATAATCACTGTCTTCACTTCTGATTTAACTCGGAGGACTAAGCATCATCAGGCAGGCTTATCCCTGCCACGTCCAAGTCTAGATTGGGCTGGAAGGGGTGGGGAGAGGTAGGGGAGGATTTATATAATTTGAGGCTGTCATGGTTGTCTACCCATTTGCCCTTGTTATATGCCGTTTCTATGGTCATCATTTATTTGATTCTGGATGAGCTTACTTGATTGGAAACTCCTAAAACTTTGTACAGGGACAATAAATGAAAGTTGTTTGCTTGATGACAATTCAGACTGTGCAGTCATAATTTGAATGATCAAAATTTTATTTTCAAGCATTATCATCATTATCAGTAAAGTCACTGATGCAAAATATTTCTCTAACTGCAGTGAATTCTGTTAACATCAACAACATTCTTGCAATAGCTGTCCCATTTCAGTACTGTAAAATTTAGATCTTGATTTCAAGTTTAAATGATGCCCCCCTACAACATGACTCTATGCAGTAAATATGACCCATGTAATCACAAGTCACTGTTCAAATTCTTGAAAGTCAAATCAATTGATAGTGAAAATACAATTGTATACTACATTTCTTAAATCACTTCTGGTAGAGGAAAGTATTCCCACAAGCAGTTTTGGTTCTAGGAGTCCTGGAATAAGATTAAAAATGCCTCTCCTCATAACTTACAAAAATATCTGTAAACAATGTGATCGCATCTGGTATGAAGGCACTGCATTAAAATGAGGCTATACATAGGCCTATGTGTGTATTAGTACTTCAGCATCTTTCACAGGATGTCATTGCTAGGTTCACGCTATATTAAACTCAAAAGCTCATTGATCACTGTGTCTGCACGGAGCGAAACTACGAGTGGGTGGTGGAGAGAGCGCAAACTCTAAGATGTCTTGTGGTTCTAATCATCGACTAAACTTTAAGATTGCTAACTTTCGAGTGCGTCCACATGGTGCTAAACTACAAGCTAATCATCGAGAGTTAAGTTTTCAACCTAAACTTAAAGTTTAGGAAAAGCTTGTGAACCTAACTATTGTTATAATTATCCATCTTTGGAAAATGTATTGATGTTGCACTTGCTCTCTCTCTTTGGGCCAGATGCAAAGATTCTCCTTGTGTAAACACCTTCAAATGAACCATTTTATTGTGATCTGACCAAACAGACAATGTACATACATTACTGCTTGAAACAATGTATTTACTTTTGAGTGCCCTGACCCTCATGTAGTCTCCATTCATTTCATTTTCACATTGTGTAACGTGTACAGTACAGTGTATCCTTTGTAACGTTAATTCTGGTTTTTTTTTTTTTCATGTTTGTGATGTTAATGATATGTATCCTATATTCTTTACCTGGTCGAATAAATAATAATAATAATTACACTAGATGTGAACGCACCATACGACACATTATAAGTACTCCCAGGAGTCATTCTCGCTGATCAAAGCATTGATATGGAGGGATGGCTAGAATTCTAATTGAATTTCAATCCCACTAGTCGGCAGTCAAAGGCAGTGACTTCTTATTGAAGTTGCCCTTGAGACACAGCCCTCCAAGCCTGTAAGTATCTAACTTGCTGCAGGCATTACTACTTGTGACGTTACTTTACAGTGTTCAAATTGACTTCTTGCTGCCATGGATCCAACAAGGCCTCACACATCACATCAAACATATCAAAATTACGCCAGGCATGGGTGAATGTATTATACAATGTATGCCACAATTCATTTGCACCAGTTGTTTAACTGCCACGAACTATTGCCATGACTTTGATATACAGTATAGTTGTATAGTGTGTATAAATTTGTTTTTCCTTAGTAACGGTCCTCACACAATGTTTTTTTTTTTTTCATTCTGAAGCAATGTGCACCCTCTATGCCCTCAACCATAATGCATAAATGTCTAATTTACACACAGTTCACAGTTGCCCTTGATTTACACTATCATAAACTGATTTACATCCCTACATTACCAGCACATATCCTTATTTCTCTCACAACTGCAGATTACAAGCACAACAGCAAGCATTTCAGGATATCTTTAATCAACCCCCTCTGGGTAAGTTAGAGAACAAGTCTGTATGAATATTTGTGTAACTGTTGTCAAGACACAAAACTTTAGGCCCTACATGATTGCCAAGTCATTCCTGTCATGGGTTACATTCATTTTTCATTTTTCATTTGCTAACTTGGACGAAGAAAACACAGATAAATTCTACTTCAGAAATGATCGCTACATCAGAGGAGCGAGCGCAGATGTTTACCGACAAGACGATAGAGCCACATATGATCTCCGGAAATCGCCAGATTGGACAAATTGTGTCCGTAACAAGTGGGCATGGCAGACGTGTCAAATCTCATTCGCACCTCAAGAGCGGGGCAAGAAGCTTCCCTCCCGATCAAGAGATATGTTTTTAGGCTCACATCGTTAGGTGATTCATCGCCTATGACCAGCAATGCAGGGCTCAGTACAACAGGCAACAGCTGCTCAGTATATTTATAAACCTGAATGTTCCATGCAAGCTGTGCAGCTCATTTTCTTCTCACCTGTCTGTCTGGCTATTTTACTTATGTTCTGTTTCTTACCTCTCTTTTTCTTTTCCCATAATTTCTCTCTTTTTGGCCTCATTTTTTGCTATTTTGGCTCTGACATCATGTCCCCACGTATTCATTTTACATTCGCACTATATGTCTCACTTTGATTTACGAGTTCATTTGTACATCAGCATTTATTCTGAATTGTATTACCTCTGCACTTGCAACTTGTCGGCTATTTCTGCATCCTAACAAGGACTCTTCCTGAAGTAACTGAGGGAAAGTAATGGCTATTGTGCACTTCAGTCCCCTCGATGTTTCACATTGAATCATTATCTACGAGTGCAATGAGCATTCTCAAGACATGGAATGCCACTGCCATGGCTTCACCACAAGCTGTGAGGACTTCATAATCATAATGTACATGTTGATGTGATGGCTCCATGGCTTCATAGACAATGACCACTTTATAAGACTTGTGCAACAGACCTTCATTCTCATTACGTACAATGTAATTTTTCCATTTAAAAGAGATCAGATATTCTGTCATCTAATTCAAATTCAAAACACAGGACTTCACATTGCAACATAGCTTGCACACACATGACAAATGTGCTGTCGAGTGGTAGATCATATCATTATGCTACTGTAGTAGTGCTGAACATTCATTCACACCTGCTTCCATGCCTGGTAAGGGGTACAGCTACGTCTTGTCTACATTTCTTGAAATTTTGCACAGTTCCTATTTTGTATGATACATAAAAATTAGTTCATTTTATCTCTGGAAAGGTCTTCACTGTTTTTCAGTAGACAGGAAGGTAAATGCCTCATATTGTCATGATACTGCCCCAGTTTCCACTTTACTTGTGAAAACAGAGACCAAATGGTACAATTGTAGCTGCTGTATTCTACTCATTAAAGAGGAAGTCCAGTCCAAATATAAGTTGGTCTGATAAAAGAGAGTAAAATTTTACGAGTTCATCGGTATAAATTTGACTGAAATCGGATGAAAAATAAGGAAGCGATGAAATTTTGAAGTTTTCATAATTTCTCCAAAACAGTTCTTGTACAGTGGGAATGAATATGCAAATGAGTGAGCTAACCATATCATACCCTCACAATTTTCCATTGATCATGTACAAAATATAACGAAAATTCAATGTTTCTGTCATTGAAGTCTGAAACATGATGTTATTCCTGGTTGAATAACTTCAAATAGCGATCAATTAGATACAGGATTTGAGCCTCAGGCATAATTGCGTTTGAATGAAAAACTGGAAATTTCCAAATTTTATGTACAAACTACATGTATATGGGAAGTTGTGAGGGAATGACATGCTTACTTTGCCATTTGCATATTCATATTGACTGTTCAAAAACTGTTTCCCCCAAAACAGCGAAACTTCAAAATGTCATAACTTCCTTATTTTCATCCGATTTCAATCAAACCAAAGAACTTGTAATATTCTACACTTTCTTATCAGACGAACTTATATTTGGACTGGATTTCCCCTTTAAAGCATTTGCCTCTAATTTCACAATTGCCAACTCAATGACAACTGTGCACCAACACTCCAGGAATGCTTGCCTTATTTGACAAGGAAGCATTCATAAACAGTGCAAGTCTACATGTATGTCCATGCAGCTTATATTACAATATTATCTCAATTAGCGCCAGTCCCTCTGAAGCAAAATGCCTCACCCCATTGTGCCATGTCCTGGCCCTGGCACTGGACAATGCAAAGAGTAGTTTCTGAACCTTTCTGATTTTTGCAGGGAGTTGAGAGAGATATCATATATCATCTCATCTACAACTGTATACCGTGTGGCGAGGACTAATGTCTCAGAAACATACAAATGATGCTCACAATGCGGGCTAACAATAGCAATGATGCCTTGGACCAACCACTTTCCATAATGCCTTGCAAATCATTAACTCATTATCCCCCCCCCCCCCCCCACCCAAACACACACACCACAGATTGAGCATTCAGAGATATGAAGGGACATCTGAATATATATGATGATGCAGACCTCCCAACCTTTCTGACAGAAAAATTTGGCTTAAAAGTAGGAAAGGAAAAGCAGTCTTAATAGCAGTGTGTGGTAAAATTATCAAGAAAAATTGGAAACTTACTATTGAACCAAAGACCTAGGAATGGTCAAAATTTAGATTCCTTCCTCCAAATTCATAATGGCTGAGAGGTCTGGATGACATCTGCTGTCAAAAATCCTCTGCTGATGCAATAGTTTACATTGACAGTATGATGAATTTAATGCTTCATAATAAAAATAACATACTCTTGTGATGCACTAGATCCTA
This sequence comes from Diadema antillarum, assembly GCF_040938485.1. Classification (NCBI taxonomy): domain Eukaryota; kingdom Metazoa; phylum Echinodermata; class Echinoidea; order Diadematoida; family Diadematidae; genus Diadema; species Diadema antillarum. The sequence continues at coordinate 591,666 of NW_027271332.1, forward strand.
GAGATTGTCATCGTAGTTGCAAAACAGTTATAGTTCCTCCAATAACAATGTTTCAAATCGAGTTGATAATGGTGATGGCTATGACTTTGCTGAACATGATAATTATCCATCTTCTTCTGAATTACTGTTTTGGCAATGGCGGGAGGGAGGAGAATGATTGGTATATCATTTGAGATAGCAGCAAAAAGTTCACTAATTTGCTAATATTACTCTAGTGTATAATACAATCTGATTTACCCTTATTGATACAAAGTTGCAGTAAAAGTACTTCATTGGTCTATTGATGAAAAAAAAAAAGAAGCCAGGATAATATACTGTATACACCATATATTTCGCGAGTCTAAATTTTCCCAACAATTTCGCGAGTGGTAAAATTCGCGATCGTGGAGTCCTGTACTGAACGGAGAAATGTATACATGTACGTCACATTCATATCAGCATTAGAGTCAATATTTTCATGTGTTTTTAATTTCCCGAATAGCAGCTGACTCGCAAAATTTGCATAAAAAAGCAGAAATGTTCCTCAGCAATATATGGGTAGCATCAGTGAGATCAAAGAGCTATTATGATTCAGGCAAACTGGGGATAATTGCAACTTTCAAGGAAGACTTTTTGATACTACACAACCCTTCAACATGACAACTAACTTTGTCATGAAAAACAAAACAAAATGTAATGTAATCATCTTTGACTCCTCATGATTCTTTTTTCCTTCCAATCTTCCTTGAACATTTCTTATAGAATTCCCTTTTCTTTTTCTATCATGGCAATCTCTTTCTTCTCCCCTCTATCTCTCTCTTTCTGAATCTATCTATCTGTGGGCCTTTTTATCAAGCATAATGTAGTTTTCTGTGGCATTCCCCCCCCCCCCCCCCACATACATTGCAGCTATTGCTGAATGGTACATTTGTGGGCACAAGTGCAGAGGTCTAGAAATCTATAGACTCCTGGCTTTATTTGAAAGCACTAGAGCAGTTATACCTGGGAAACCACACAACAAACAGCCTTTTGATACCCTCGAAATCACTGAATGTACTTAAGTGCCGTCAAAAATGTCATTTCCTATATAATGTCTTGCTGCAATGCTGTAAGATATAAACACACTTACAGTACAGAATTTGTTTAAAATGATTGTGTGAGCAAGCAAAAAAAAATACAAAATAAACCAAACAACCAAACAAAAGCCACATCTGGTGGGTAAGGGTTATCGGGTCAAAGATAACACCAAACAATGAAAGACTACTTTTTATGTAAAGTTCTTTATTCAGATTATTACACTTGCATACTACCATGGTCTATACAATATGTGTGAAGCAGGCTAAACTTTGAATTGTCCAATTGACTTTACAATAAAACCATAGTATATTTATGGCATGACATAAAGTAAATTTTCACATCCACTCAAAGATTACCAAGAGAAGAAATACAGAACTTTCTTGCAAAGATGTGTAGACCATGGTTTTATTTCAGAAAAAAGATGTTAGGGAGTAATTCCTGTTAGAATGGAAACCTCTTGAAGCAACAACCAAATCAGGTTATCAGGATTCTTGTCATTACCATGACACTGGTCACACTGAAGCAAGAGTTTCTATCACAGCAACTTTGTATGACATGGAGGCCAGGTGTACATAGTACACATGTACTGGTATTCATCAGTTGGTGTCTTGCTGATCAAATAATACGGACTGTATAAAGATAGATTAAAATGTTTCACCGTATGTCATCGATGTATTATGAACTTGAAGGCAAAAAAACAAAAGGCATGCTGATGTCATATCATGTGCTGAGTACCGTATTTGGAATACTAAATGAAATAAAAGGGAGTGATGCAAGAGCATGTTATTAATCTGTCAAAATGTGAGAGAAAGAAATCTCTCTTTACAGGCATTAATTGGTGATTTGAACTCTTTCCATACATCCATCTGTATGTCCCCTGCAATACCCAGTTTGATATTTTCTGTACCATAAAAGTACTACACAATGCCAACTCTTTCTTCCCACGCACCATCCGGGACTGGAACAACCTGCCTGTTGATCCTGCCACATACCCATCCCTCATCGCCTTCAAAACTGCGTTGAGGGAACTCTGTAGGATGTAACTCTTCATCCAGAGATTTTTACTCGCACCTGTAAATATTTTGCACCTGATTTCAAATTTCTGTTGCCCCGGTGCGGCGTATGCGCATGTTCTCGCAGTGCGTTCATCCTCGACCATTTGAGGGCAGCACTTTATCGGACGAAGAAGAAGAAGAACTGCACAGTCTTTTTTTCCCCCTCTTTCAACCCCCTGTACTTCCCTAGTTTTGGTCTATATGCCTTTATATGATGCTTTTAGACATCTCCTGTGACTGAAGATGGTTGTGGAATTGATTCACTTGTGCACAATGGACATCCCAGTGGCAATTCTCAGCTATCTGTTCATAAATCATCAGTCTCTGGTGACCTCAGGTGCACCTGACCTTTTGACATTGAAGCAGATAGGGGCCTACAAGCTGCTGAATTGACGGTGTAGGAGGAGTCTGGGAACAGAATCGGTTGACTGTTTACAGGACTGGGAATAGAAACTTCATCCATATTTATCATAAAAACAAGAACCGCAAAGTCACTGCAGGTACATAAGAGAATGAGTTTATTTCAGGAAGGGTGCAGATTTATGACATGGAGTTAAAAAGTCACTCCCTACAATGTATCATTTTCCCTCCAAAAATCAGCTATCCTATGGTGGAAGTGGTTTCTAGATAGCATTAGGATTATTTGAATATTTTATGTCTTTGTCTATCTGTATGACATGCTCTTTAATCATACCGTGTATCATCTGCATTAAAAGGTGTAATTTGTGCATCTTAAATCAGAAAGTCTACATATTGTAATATACTTTGATACTGACAATAGCGACATGGAGAGAAAGAGGGCAAAACTCGGGAATTATATCAGAAAAAACAACTATAGAAAAAAATAAAAACCATGACAAAACAAGTTGAAGGCCAAAAACAATTAATACTGCATTTTTGCACAATATGTACGTGTACATCGATGTTTAATACACAGAATAAGACTCCACTGCAACTAGCCGCGACTGCCTTTTCAGGAGGGAGGCTCCTTTCAGTAGAGATCAGGGGAATCCTCTCTTGCCGTCACCCTGCAATTCAGTTTTCTATCAACAACCCCTGCCAGGATGTTTGCATTGCATCCCCTGTATTGCCCACTTGAGGAAATCGTCTTCAATGTGTACAGGAAACCCCCATGGCTGTACCCTCTGCTGGCTAAATGGCCAGAAAAGCCCTGTCTGGGTGTTCTAAACTCATCCCACAGGCCGCGATCTGCGTACACAAGAAATGGATGGGACAGCGAGGGGCAACGATAAAGGGAGAATTGACCAGCAACTTTGGAATTGCCTTTACTGTTACTCAAATGGATTGAATTTGGATGTCAGTCAGAGTCAATCAGTAGGTCTACTTGTTGACTTTCTTGAAAAGCAGTGCATGGTTTAAAAATGAATAAATCAAACAAAAAAAAACTTAGGGGGTACGCACATGTAGGTCTCAGCCTTTTTGCAACCTCATAATCAATGTATTTGGGATTTGCCAGCAAACACTGTATCATTCAAAATCAAAACTCTCCCTCTCAGAGGGTGAAAATTGAACACAATTTCAAACATACACTTGTACATTATATGTTGTACTAAAGTAATCATCTTCACCCAGACCTTTCCAGATGGTATCATTCTAAAATTGTTGCAAATCTGGCAATGAAGCCAAAAGTGATTGAAATTCTCTAATGATTTTTGTTATTGTAGTTGTTGTTTTTTTGTGTGTATGTGTGTGTGTGTGTACACCATATGTATATCTAGTGTGTGCACGCAAGTGTGTATTCTTGCTAACTTCCATTAATCAAAATGCTATGCTCGTAATGGGGCTTCCATTAACATCATTCATCTGTATTTGTCTCCAATAAAATGTGACCAGGGAGGGAAACAGCCCTCTTCTCCTACATACACTTGTATGTCTTCCCTCAAAATATATTTCACAGGGTGATCAGAGCAGCACTGTGTACTGTAAATCATGTCCTTGCTATCTGCACCTGACAATATCATTCACAGCACGCTGGGTGATGAGCTCTCCGCAGCCCAGTGATTGGCCACTAATGACAGTTCAACACCTGTAACTGTGACAGAAGATTAATCATCCAAGGAAGGAAAACAAAAAAAGAAAGAACACGGCAATGAATATATTTCCAGAGGATGTTTTCGTTTCATCAGGACGCTTTCTGGAGTCTGTGAACCAGAGTCCAAACACTCCCTGCTGGTACAGGTATGTGTGAGGCCGTGGGAGCATAGACTTCACTCAGCTCCGGTATGCCTACTACAGTGCTGGTATAGTCTTGGACTCGCCAAAGTCTCCGTGACCCTCAGGCATTTGCATTGGTGCACTGGTGTGGGTTGTGAACAAAGCACCACTTCTTGAAATATAGCTATACTTGACCTGTTTCAGAGATATATAATGCACTGAGACTTGTCATTCTTCATAAATTGAGCTGAAATTAAACTCATGTGACAATTCATGTGACACAGATGGACATGATACCTACACTGTACTTTGCGTGTTAAACTTTCTACACAGTGGAATCCTTAATAAGCCTGAACATGGTTATCTCTACCATGATAAAAAAGAATCAAAGTCTTTTAAAACAAGACTAAACCTCTGGCACTGCACCATCACTCTAAACCATCAACAGGTGAACCTAAAAAATATTTGACATAATTTTTTTCCCCCTTGCAACCCTCATCCAGACTGATATGTTGGGCACTCTCACTTCAGATTCATTCAAGGTTAGAGTGAAACTCTACTACTCTCTGTATTTTGGTGATTGCTATTATCTCTTTACATGCTCATGCAGCCAATAAACAGATTCACAAAAAGTTGACACTCATTACTACACTACTGATGAGCTGCTTTAATTTACCCAGTCACCATATTCCACAGACTGACCTGTAATAGTGGCCAGCCTGTCCCCCCCCCCCCCCCCACCCCACACACATTGTACTTGGCATCATACCCTGAAAAATAGGGAATGATGCCAACTCCTCATGGTTTACCTAACATAACCAGCAATATAGTTTGAAAACAAAAATGTATCAACCTTCACATTCGGCTATTTGAGAAGAAAGTTGTCAATTCGTTATAGTGCTCGGAGGCTTGGTGTAATCATCTCTTCTTACCACATCACACAGTTGTACATCTTAACTTTCAAAAGACAGACTTGATATAAACGTCATGAAGATGAAAGCATTTATTCAGATCGCAGGATGATAAAATTATGATGTCTTAGGTCATGGTCTCACGGACAACAGCTAAGGGTATAGTTTTATCGGAAGAAGAGTCCCATTACAATCAACTAAAAGTTCATTTTAAGGGCATACCATAAAAGACTTATCACTGATCAGCAGTGACCATGGTAAAAGTTAGAAATGTGAACAATTTACACCAAAAGCATATTTGTCAAAACACCAAGTCAAAGGTTGTGCATCCCTTAATTGCAACATGGTAGCAGAAGGGTAGGGTTTAGAAATACATGTAAATCTAGTGGAAGAGAGGGGCAAGAAAACATTTTTTTTTTGTAAAAACTGCTGCTTATAAATGCAATAGGCCTACTCAATTCAGACAAGTAGAGTCACGATTTGTAAAGTTAAATACGTTGTACATTATGCAGTGGTGTGTCCGAGCAGGATGGAGACTGCTTGATCGAATACAAAAAATCACAGATAACTGGTGAAGCTGATTTACAACCAGATTCATTGATATTGTTATCGATATAATAAAAATAAATATAATCCCAGTGGTGAAATGACATGTTGGTTTTCTGAATATCATCGAAAGTGCTCTCACATATAGTCTCAGCAATGACTTCATTTGACTTGGAATGACAGCAACTGAACAGTTCTGATTTAGTGAATTTTCCATCTGTAGTCATGTCTAAGCCTTTTCAAAACAGCTGCTAATCCACTGATGCCAAAGGATGCTAATATCTAATGCTACAGACTTTTCTCAAAAAAAAAAAAAAAAAAGATTTAAAATCAGCTAGATTTTATAATTTATTTATGTAAGAATATTCTAATATTCTAAACATTTAATACAAACACAGGTGGGGTACAAATGTGAGAAATCTGACAGTATCATTTACACCAAGTCACATATATGACATTCACTGCAGATTCATGAAATGACTTGAAAAAAAAAAGGGGGGGGGGGGTCCACACACATAAAAGTAGGCCTAGATGTTGAACTAAAGATTGGTCTGTATGCGTATCTTGTTGGGGAAATGTTCTGTGGAGACTGCGTCAAGCTTCACGGAATCCATGCAGGATAGCCGTAAATGTCAAAAAATGATTTAAAAAAAAAACTCCTCCGGACAGACAAATTTTTCTGTCTAGCCTAGACCATCAGATCAGACAGAAGTCATGTGACTCATGACATGACTCACAGTGCAGTGCAATGTAAGTCAATAGTTACCAGTACATGGCAATTTGAAAACCAGATTAGAGAATAGAAAATCTAACGTTAGCATTGGTAGAATTGGAACCTAAATTAATGTTACCAGTAGCACAGCACAGACAGTTGCAGTTCTTGTCATTTGCTGGTCTACTGTGGATGTGGGTGAAATTTCGTAGCCTTGTTTATATTTGTCAGCTAGACACCGGCTGCGATAACCAGAATTTAAAACTGGCATTTAAAATTACGAAACCAAAGATACTTTCACAGCAAAGATACAAACCTCTTTCTTGCTTGTGTCAATCTCTCGTATACTTTGGTACGCATCCGCCACATCTGCAGCTGCACTGACCTCTACTGCCATCTTATTCCCCCGTCCCTAACGGCCCAGTGTTCAGGAACCACAGGGGTGTAACTTTCCCCACAATCGTAAAAAATATGACTCCAGCAAGAAAAGATAATGTAATAATTCCACTAATCATTCCATACTTAGATCTTCTGCCACTTAGCTCCACAGAGAAAGTTTCTGCGCTGTAGACACGTTGATTTGAAGATGAAAGAGGTGAAATTAGCATGAAAGTCGACCCCTCTTATAAACAAAGTTCAGATGTAAGGTGAATTTCACGACGTGCGCGTAAACATGATCATCACGCACGTCAGACTGCACCCATTAAACGCAACGTCCAGCAGTTCATCAATCGATCGCGAACGCGCAGCGCGGATAGCAGATTATCACAATGAATGAGATGGGTATCCTTCACCGCCAGTTGCCTGGCGGCTTGGAGGGAAGGGATCGTGTAGCATGCGGGGGTCGATATCAAGCACGTCATGAGAAAAGTAAGACGTGATGCTTATAGAAATAACATCCCAAATTCCAGGGGGTGTCCAATGTAATCTACCATTGCTCATAGGGTGTACGAAGCGAGAGGTACTAGAAGCATCCCTAACCCTTTCAATGAAGAACAACAAAACAAAACTATTATCTTGCATGTAGTCCTACAATACTCCTTACTGTAAAAGAAAAACAACGGCAATATTGTGCACTAGTGCCGTAAAGTGCACAATTGCCAATGATGAATTCACCTATTCCCACATAAATTGTCTCAGATAGAAGCAAATCTACTTAGTACTTCGTGTTACCAAAGGCATTTTCTTAAAGTAATTTCCCACATATGGCCTTCAAATCTGTTTATCGAGTTTGACCAGAATTCAATTGCACACCATGTTCATGGCTTTGATTCAAGGTAGATTAAGAAGAGAACAATATGATTGTAGATCTATAAAACCGTTCCTGAGTTGAAGTGCATGACCTCTCTTTGCAGACTGAAGGTAACATCTTAGTCTCTACTTTGGAAGAACTTTGACGTTTTATAGTAGGCCTACAAGTACTTCCAGAAGTTGTAAGACTTGTCGATCTTCTTGTCCTGAATAACAACCGATGAGGCATCAAGCGGCCGTATAGGCAGTCGAGCTGTTGTGAAAAGGTGGCGCTGTTTAATTTCTTATCGATCGTTTTACCGATGGTTTCATGAATTCACTATACGCACACATCAGTGTTCAATTCAATTCAATTCAATCATAGTTTATTTCCAGTCAACGAAAATCAAAAATATAGCACAAAGTATACATGTCATGAAATAATATTGTTCAAACGTTTGCAAAAGATTCATGTAGTATACGAGATAAATTATAGAACAACATATTTGTACAATAATTAGGAGGAACAATAATTCGTGGGCGAGCGGAAAATAAATTCGATTATACAAAAATAGTGATCCACTAAAAAGCAAAAAGTGTTGATACGGCATTTATTTTATTTCACACAATATTAATTTGGGGATTCCCTAAATTAAATGTGTTGTTAATTTCGCGACTCTAGGGCGACTCGCGAAATGCATTCCCGGAATACATTTCGCGAGTCGACTGAGAGACGTGAAATTAACAACACGCCAAAATATCATACCCGTAGGCCCTACCGGTAAAAACAGAATGTAATGTAGGTCCAACATTGATTGTCTCATTTATAATCAAGTGGCCAATTTCGTTTCTGCAAAAAGGGACATTACTTATTTTTTTTTTAATTCCGATGCTGATGCTATATCTGTGCGTGATACCAAGTCCTGGGGGGCATTTCATGAAGCAAATTTGTCCGACAACTTGTCGGACAAATTTGCTCTCAGCCAATCAGATGCAAGGATTTCAGTAGCTTTTAACATTTTGTCAGACGAAATATCTGACAAAATGCTTCATGAAATGCCCCCCTGATTCGAAATATCAATGCTCGAGCGAAAATGGTGTATAGAGTGCCATTTTGCTCAGCCAGTCTGTCAATTCGCAATCAACAATGGGGTGTTCTCAACATCACTTTGCTTTTATAACACCGAAAAAAAAAATGTTTCTTACATCCGTCGAACACTATATGAAAAACAAAAACCTGTATCTTAAAAACACTCACAGTCGTGCTTGTTTGACTTATTCACACAGTATCAATGAAGTAGTTAACTAGCAATGACATGGGTACATCTAATAATAACAAATGTTTCATGTTCCCCCGTTTCAAGTTTGAATAACATGCAGCAGTTATAGTTGGATGATAAAGGTAAGTTTGTATCAATTACGTCCAAAATGTACAGAGAGAATAGATGACGTCATGTTATACGTGGATTACTGAAATTGACGTCTGTTCATTGTTGGTAGTGGACCCTATAATGTCACTGACGAATTCTGTCTAATGTTATTTAATCGATATGTTGCTCATCAAATTCTCGACACTTTAGGGCTTCCTCATAATACCATGGAGTATCTCCATAAAAAATGAGTTTTCCCTGGTTTGTGTCTTCTCAGGCACTACCATCATTACATGTGATTTTCACTTAAAGGGGAAATCCAGTCCATGTCTAAGTTAGTCTGACAAGAAAGAGTAAAATATTACGAGTTCAATGGTAAAGTTTTGATCGAAATCGGATGAAAAATAAGGAATTTACGACATTTTGAAGTTTCGCTAATTTTTGAGGAAACACTGTTGTTGAACGGTCAATAAAATGAATATGCAAATGGCAACGTGAGCATGTCATCCTCTTACAACTTGCATGTAGTTTGTACATAACATTTTGAAATTTCCAGTTTTTCATTCAAATGCGATTATGCCCGAGGCTCAAATCCTGATATCTGATGATCACTATTCATGTTTCAGACTTCAACGACAGAAACATTGAATTTTCGTCATTATTTGTACACGATCCATGGAAAATTGTGAGGTTATGACATGGTCAGTTCACTCATTTGCATATTCATATCAAATCAAAAACAAAAACAAAAACAAAACAAAAACAAAAACAAAAACAAAAACAAAACAAAACACATCTGAATGTAGTTCATACCATAGAAAATTGTCAAGCGTCGTCTGCATTAATATGTAAAAGATAAATGGAAATGAAATATAAAGTCATGTATCATTATTGTAACAGCTATAGGCTTGACGTTAGCGGTGACCAGGGGCGCACTAACATTAGTACCGGGCCACCAAATTTATTTTTTGGTGGCCCTGTTCGAGCAACCATCTAGGATTCAAAATGGACTAATACTGAGTATATTTCGGACCACTACACACTTTTTTTTTCGGGCCACCAAAATTTAAAATTCAAAGATTGTAGTGGCCCGAACGGGCCAAATACAGTTAGTATATCGAGTCCTGGTATATCATGTTCACATACTAGTAGCAGGCCGCTAAAGTTGATCGTGAAGTGAGGGCATTGCAATCTTGTTTGCTAAAGGCTTTAACTACATTCGCCTTCAAGTGATATGCGGGATATAAGACTTGAAAACGAGGCTCCATCTTTAATTTGTATGTCAAAGGTGACTTCCAATTCCCTTTTAGGATAATATTATTCTTCAGGTGTGAGTTTCTTCAATTTGTCTCCCTCTACACAAATTCAATTTGTTAAGATCGCAACTGCTGCTCTGTAAATTAACAAACATGGTTTCTTTTTTTTCCGACATGTTTGTTAATTTTCAGATCAGCAGTTGCGATCTTAACAAATTTAATTTGTAGAGGGAGACATAATAATGAAGAAACTCACACCTGAACCTTCACCCCTCCGAATAATATCTTTCTTTCATTTAATATTATTCTTTACATAAAGCTGTTGGGTGTCGTTTAATAGCAACAGTGAACCAAAGTATTTTGTTTTATGCCAGTGATTTCCAAAGTGGGGGACTATACAATCTTTTGATGCCTCTATCAATGCCTTATTAAGATGCGGAGAAATGGACATCAAGTAATTACCATATTCCTTGCCATCGCATAATCACTCACGTCCTGCTGAGACAGGTATAGGTATAGCATGT